>NW_006921629.1:12663592-12695688 GCF_000298275.1 Orycteropus afer afer
GGTAGTGGAGTGCTAACAGGGTACAGTGAGACCTGAAGCCCTCCCTGGCTGTGCCCCAGCCCTGGACCACTCACAGGGGTCTTGCTGCTGCTGTAGGCGATCACCTCCAGTACAGAGTTCTTCTCACAAGTGTCAATGCAGGACAAGTCATAGAGTGAGGAGTGCACAGGCCCATAGGCCCACTCAGTGAACTTCCTTGATAGGTGTCTGCACTCAGGCTCCTGGATCTCCCTCTGAAGAATATAGGCCAAGACCTGTCACCAGGGTAAAGAGCCCATTAGAGGCCAGGCCAAGGCCCAGCCATAGACTGCAACCCACCCAGGCCACCAGCTCTGCTCCCAGAACAACTCTATCTCCAAACCCCATTGAGGACCCCACCTGAATCCCAGGAAAGACATTGATCCTATCCAGCTGCCCCCTAACCACCAGTATCAACCTGCCCACTGCCTCAGATCCCAACTACAGCCACTTAGGCCCATCACCCGGTCACATCTGGCTCCCCTTTAGCTCCACCATCTCACAGTGAAGGACCTTGAGTGTCTCCATTCTAGAAAACCTCAAGGAAAGCTAGAAGGAAATCAACAAAGAAAATCCAAGAGTTAAAACTAAGGTCATACTGGTATACGATGTGATCGATCTGCAGCCTATACAACTATGAGACCAGAACTAGATGGTGCCCAGCTACCACTGCCAACCACCTGGAGGAGGATCTCTAGGAAATCCTGGATAGAGAGGGAGAACAATGTGGAACAAAACTCAAAATCATCAAAAAGAAAAGGCGGGGGGACCAGGTTTGCTGGTCCAATAGAGCCTGGTGGAACCACTGAGACTATGGCCCCTACTTGCCCTTCAGATCTGGCCAAACAAAAGACAGGCATATGAGTTGAACATTTACCTGAGATAGATACACTCCTTGGAAAGAACAATCATGGGAGGAAGAAGGGCTCTTTATGCACAAGGTGACAGCTCAGGGGGCAGGAGAGCATGGAGGGATGGATACAGGGAAGAGGTAACTATCGGGAGGAAGTGGGAGGGGAGCTGTTGCATTGGGGTAAATTGTAGTCAATGTCAAGAGACAAAGTGTATGGAATGTGAATTTGCTCTATAAATTCAAAAAATTCAAATCACATTTAAAAAAAAAAAAAAACTAAGGTCATAAAGCCAGGTTCCTCATCCTAAGATTAGTGGCAGAATTCTCATTTTCCATGCAGGAGATCCAGGTTTGATTCTGGTCAGTACACCTCATGCACAGCCACCAGCCATCTGTCAGGGGAGGCTTGCACGGAGCTACGATGCCGAACAGGTTTCAGCGAAGCTTTCACACTAAGACTATCTTGAAAGAAAGGCCCCGCCAATCTACTTCTGAAAATCAGCCAATGAAAATCTCATGACTCACAACTGTCCCATCTGCAACCAATCACGGGGATGGCACAGGACCAGGCAACGTTTTGTTCTGTTGTTCACGGGACCACCCTAAGTTGGGGCCAACTCGATAATAGCTAACAACAACAACTTCATCCTAAGAGGCTCTCTGGTGGCGTAGTGCCTAAGGCACTTGACTGCTAACCAGAAGATTGGCAGTTCAAACCCACCAGCCACTCCTCAGAAGGAAAGTTGGGCAATCTACTTCCATAGACATACCACCTCGGAAACCCAAGGAGGGGTCGCTATGAGTCAGAGATGACTCAATGGCGCATAACAACAACAACAACAACATGAGCAAGGATGAGCTTCCAGAATGCCCTGGTACTGAGAAGCTCCCTCCCCATCCAATTCTCATCTGCTTTCCGTGATCTGACATCATCCATAGACTCATGTTTTGGCTTGGGCCTGCCCTGCCCCAAACTGTCTTCCTATCTCCTAAAAATCCTCCCTGGCCTGGAAACACATCACAGCTCCCTTTACCATTTGACACTAAGTTCAAACCATTCCTATCTCCAGGTTCCATCATCCCCTCCTTCACTCATGTCTCGTCTGTGATGCTCAGAGGTGGAATTCAGAAATGGTCTCGTCTGCCAGTCTGAGTTCTCCCAACTCATCACAATGTTTCTGACTTATTCTACCAAACCCCTGCCCTACCCATCCAGGCTGGCATTACAGAATCAGAGCTCTGCACAGTGGGGCGCTGGCACAAGCAGTGAGGTGGGCAGGCCTCTCCCACACACCCCAGTATAGTCACACCCCCAGCTGAGGGCCAGGAGCCCCCTCCCCACCCCAATCTTCCCACTGCTGGCAGCCAGAGACAGTGGCGTCAGTCCCTTCTTGTTGACAACTTCCTCCAGCTTCAGCGTTGGGTGGAGCTTGGCCCCCAGGATGAGAATCTCATTGTACATGCTCGTAACAAACTTGGTGTTGTCAACCGTGTTGTCGGCCACCTCCACCAGGGCGTGCAGCACTGTGTTGCCCACCGAGTCCTGAGCGCAGATGTCAGCCGGCTGCCAGGAGTTCTGCAGCAGGAATTTCACGATGCCCAGCTGGTTGGTGCATGCAGCCAGGGAGAGTGGCAGCTCACCTGCAGCCAATACAGGGACACAGAGCTGGGCACATGGCCCATGGTCTTTGGGAATGAGTCTGGGATGGTCCCTGAATCATGGGGCTGCCAACTCCTATTTCTACTCCAGTCTCCCCTTAACCAGTAACCAGTTGCTGTTGACTCAGTTCTGACCCCAGGCAGCCCTATGCATGTCAGAGTAGAACTGTGCTCCATAGAGTTTGCAATGGCTGATTCTTCAGAAGTAGATCACCAGGACTTTCTTCCAAGGCACCTCTGGGTGGAACCTCCAACCTTTTGTTAGCAACCTGTTGCATTAACATTTGTACCACCCAGGGACTCCAGCCTCCCCTTAGCAATTGTTAATGAGCCACATGGTCTCCCTACCAAAATAGAAGCCAGGCCGCCCTTTGGTTTTCTTAAAGAAGTCTCCGTTGGCTGCTGCCTGGACATCTGCCCCATTCTCCACCAGGAGGGTCACCAGTGCCATGTTCCGCCTCTCGATGGCAATGTGAAGTGCTGTCTGGCCTATGAGTATGAGCTGTTGGCTTTGTGACCATAATTCTGTGGGGTCCCCAGACCGGTGCTAGGGAGGAGCCCAGGGTAGGCAGCAGCTGCTGCGTTGGGAACTGGGCAGTATTTGAAGTCCCCATTCAAGGACACCAGGCCAGGATCCCCCAAGGGATCAAGAGTGATTGAGGCAGGAGTAGAGACCCCTGGGAACAGGGTACACCAGACTGGGAACTGTGAAAGTTGAAATTGCCCAGAAGCAAGGGATGGCAGCAGGGAGACAGGCAGTGACTTCCAGAGGAAGGGAATGCCAGTTCATCAGGAATAAGGCGGGGACCTCCCAGAGACAGGGGACAGGACAGCAAATAGGGGAGGCAGGGACTCTTGTAATGAGGGACACCAAGTCAACAGGTGGGGGAAGCAAAGACCCCCACCCCCACCCCCACCCCCAAGACTAGGAGACACGGTTCAGCAGTTGATACAGGGAATGAGGCGTTCAGAGGCTGGTTCTAGGTGAGCCCCACCTCCTCACCCTTATAGTAGCTGTCCGTGTAGCTGGCGTTGACGAGCTCCTTTAGGCTGTTCGTCTGTCGCGCAATCTCCAGGAGCAGGGGGATGGTGTCATTATGGCCATCATGGAGGTTAAGCATGGCTTTCAGCAGACACGTCTTGCCTGTCTCTGGGTCTGCAAGACAGAGAGTCACAGCAGATGCGGCGGGGCCCCTCCTAGGAACTGGCTCCTCCTGGGAACGGGCCCCACCTTTGAATTCGCTGTCCATGAGGTGCTTCTTGCTCTTCTGTAAGAAGAGCAGCAGTTTCGACAGCTCCTCACAGTTATTCTGAGCCACTGCTTCAAAGATCCTCTTGCGATCGTAGAGGGTCTTCTCGGCACCAGAGGTGACAGAGTCTTGGGAGAGCTGCCTGCAGGCCAGCAGGAAAACACTCTGGTACCATGCCCTCAGTTTCCCTTGGCCCGGAGGCCTATGGAGACTGACAAGGGAGCACAGTTAAACCCAGAGGCGAACCAAAAAAAAGAGGAACATGATACAAAGGCAAAACTACAGAAAGTGAAAAAAACAATGGTTACCAGGAGGTGGGGGGTGGGGTGAATAGGTAGGGCACAGGGCATGTTTAGGGCAATGGAACTATTCTGTGTAATAGCAGACTGGTGGATGTATGACTTTAAGCTTTTGTCAAACCCACAGGACAGCACAACACAGTGAACCCGAATGTGAACTATATACTCATTGCCATCTAGTTGATTCCTACTTATGTTGTTGTTGTTGTTATGTGCCGTCGAGTCAAACCTGACTCATAGCGACCCCTCCTTGGGTTTCCGAGGCAGTATCACTATGGAAGTAGGATTGCCCAACCTTCCTTCCGAGGAGTGGCTGGTGGGTTTGAACCACCAGCCATCTGGTTAGCAGGCAAGTAGATTCCTACTTATAGAGACCCTATAAGACAGAGTGGAACTGCCCCATAGGGTTTCCAAGACTTTAGATCATTACAGAAGCAGACCGCTGTATCTTTTTCCCATGAAGCAGCTGGTGGGTTCAAAGCACTGACCTATCAGTTAGCAGCAGAGTGCTTTAACCACTACACCATCAGACCACCTCAATGTAAACTATAAACGTAAAAACTAAGTCCACTGCCATCAAGTCAATTCCAGCTCATAGTGTCTCCCACTGGGTTTCCAAGGCTGCACATCTTTACAGAAGAAGACTGCCACATCTTTCTTCCATGGAGCGACTGGTGTGTTTGAACCACCAACATTTTGGTTAGCAACCATATGCCTTAACTACTACACCACCAGAGCTTCTTAATGTGCCCTATAGATTTTAGTCAATAATGTATCAATCAGGAGCCCTGGTGGCACAGTAGTCAAGCACTCAGCTGCGAACCAAAAAGTGGATCCACTAGCAGCTCCATGGGAGAAAGATGTGGCAGTTTCCACAAAGATTACAGCCTTGGGAACCCGATGGGGCAATTCTACTCTGCTCTATAGGGTTGCTGTGAGTCAGAACTGACTGGATGGCAATGGCTTGGGGTTTTGTTTGGTTGGTTGGCTGGTTTAGTGTATCAACACTGGGTCATCAATTGTGACAAATGTATCATAAGAATCAAGATGTTAATAGGAGAAACAATGTGTGAGAGGGAGAGGACATACGGGAACTTTCTGCACAACTTTTCTGTAAACTTAAAGCCTCTTAGAAACAGTTTTTTTGGGGGGAAAATGAACTATGTAACACCCACACCTCAGTCTAGGTGACTACCCAAGAAACTGATTAACGGAATGACGGGACATGCGCCATCCCCACTCCGTCTGCAGCACCGTCTAGGGACTCTCTGCAGCCACCACCACAGCCTCCAACACCCAGGCCCCTTGCTTCTCTGCCTGCTCTGGAGCTGGGGCTCAGGCAGCAGCAGCCTAAAGGGGTCTGAAGGCAGGGGTTTGGATGGCCCCCTGCTCAGTGAAAAAGTGTCCCCAGAAGTCAGCCTGCCATGCTTGGAGAAGAAGGAAAGGCTGATGGCTTCCTCACTGCAGTTGTTCCATACTCTGTCTAGACATATCCTGGCCTTGAGCTTTTAAAGACTAAACGTTTTGGCTGGTGAGCATTCTAGGCCTGGACACCTAGAAATAAGCTGGCAACCTTGATCAATATGGGTGCAGACACAGGACAAGATGACCCCTGAACCTCCCCAGCTCTCCAGCTCTATGACTCTTAGCCCAGAATCTGGCCTACCCATGGTGCCTCCATGCCTGCGGCCCCAGCCAGCTGAGCTGTGAGGTTCATGGCAGAGAAGGGAGTAGGCTGCAGATACAGACTTACCTGGCACAGGTGGGGTCATCCCCAGGCCTCTGGACGACGACAGCAGGGCTAACTGTGATGGCTGGACAGGAGGCAACCTCACCTTCCTCATGAGAACAGTCCATGTAGGAAGCCTCCTCAGAATCACCCTTCCCAAAAAGCCGGGGGCGGCTCTTGGCCGTGAAGATGTGGAGTTTGGCTGAAGGTGGCTTGCAGTTAGGATCACCATCTGGAGGATCCAAACAGGTGGCCTCTTGGGGTGGGTCCTCAGACTCTCTTGAGTCTGAGCTATTCCATCTCTTCATCCTTCCCAGACCCTCTGTGGCCCAAGAATCAACCTGCAGGCAGCCACAAAGATGGGATTTGTTCCCCACCTGGCCTCCTTGCAAAGGCTCCTGTGAGGCTGCTGTCACCAGGCCACCCACCCGGGGCTGAAGCTTTCAGGGGGAGTGAATAAGCTGGGACACTACCCACCTCAGAGGCCTGGGGGATGAACAGGCTCTCCAGCTGCTGCTGACCAGCAGCCCCCAGGGGCGGACAGACCACCCATCATGGAGCCAGCAGGCTCGGAGAGACCTGGATGAATCCCTCCTCTTCTCTGAACTCAGGTACCTTGTCTTCAGAGTGGGGATGACACCCATGTTCTGTTCTGCCTATCCCCCAAGATCAGAATCAAGGGAAATAATGGGAGCAGCTCTGTCTGGCTGTGCACTCAGGGCTCAACCCCCAAGAGCCAGAGCAGTCTGTGTTCCCAGGAACCAGAGGGGGGTGGTTCTGAGTGACCGGCAGAGACTGACCACACTCACACCCCACTCTGCACAGGCCTTCATGTGTCGTGTGTCTGTTCACGCAGCCTGCCTTTGCCCTCCAACCTGGCTGCTGCAACCATTGAGTTTGGGTGCGATTTTTTGTACTTTTTGGCATTTTTGTAGAATTAGTGTATTTTGAGCGTCCTAGCCCCGAACTTTTTTTTTTTTTATTTTTATTGTGATTTGGGTGAAAGTTTACAGAGCAAATTCATTTTCCATACAGCAGTTCATACACATTTTGTCTCATGACATTGACTGCAATTTCCCACAATGTAACAGCTCTCTTCCCACTTCCTCCTCGTAGTTACCTCTTCCCTGTGTCCTTCCCTCCCATGCCCCCCACCCTCCGAGCTGTCTCCCTGTGCAAACAGTGCCCTCTGTTCTCCCATGATTGATCGCTCTAAGGAGTGTATCTACCTGAGGTAAATGTTCACCCCAAATACCTGTCTTGTTTAGCTGGAAGCCACAGGAGTGAGTTCAATTCCAGACCTGGCAGGTAACTAGGGACCATCTCGGGGGTCTCACCAGGCTCTATCAGACCGGCAAACCTGGTCTTTTTTTTTTTTTTTTTTAATGATTTTGAGTTTTGCTCCACATTGTTCTCCCACTCTATCCAGGATCTCTTGTACCGATCCCCTTCCAAGTGGTTGACAGTGGTAGCCAGGGACCATCTAGTTCTTCTGGTCTCATGGTCATATAGGCTGAGGATTGCATGGTCTACCAGTCCCTTGGACTAATTGTTTCCAATTTTTGGTTAGTGTTTGGTTTTCTTCGTTCTTCTTTGCTCTGGATGAGAAGAGACCCATTGTTACACCTAGATAGCCACTTACAAGCTTTTAAGACCCCAGTCGCTACTCATCAAACTAGGACATAGAACAATGTTTTTGTGTAGTATATTATGCCTGGCCCTGAATTTTTCAATGTTAAGTCTAAATCGTTTGGAGCTGGTGACCTTCTAGGCCTTAATACCTAGAGAAAAGCAGGCAGCCAGTGTCAGCATATATAGCTGTAAGCATGTGTTGATACTGTTTTCCACCTCCATTCCCTCCTGACTTCCTCTCCCACTCTTCCTCTCCACCGTCTGAGCATCCCCACTCCCTAGTACTGAGGGCTGTCCCACATGTCCTATCTCAGGGACCTTTGTCCCCCATGGTGCCTCCATCTGGAATACTTTTCCTCCTTCTCCCCTTGCCCAAATCTTACCAATTGCCTTCAAGTCAATTCCAATTCATGGCAACCCCATGTGTTTCAGAGTAAAACTGTATTCCATAGGGCTTTTTATATAATTTATTCTTTCTCCTTTTTTTTAATTAATAGTTTACTGTGTTTTTGGTGAAAGTTTACACAGCAAATTAGGTTCCCATTTGACAATGTCTATATAATTTGTCCAGTGACATTACAGTTTTCACAATGAACCAACATTCTCTTTCATTGTGCCCTGTTTCTGGACTCCAGTTTCCCTGCCCCCTTATCTTTCCTCTTTGCTTTAGAGGGTTTTCAATGGCTGTTTTTCAGATCATCAGGCCTTTCCTCCAAGACACCTCTAGGTAGACTCGAACCACCAATGTTTTGGTTAGCAGCCAAGTGCATTAACTGCTTATACTACTCAGGGACTCATACCCAAATCCTTTGTTATTGTTGTTAATTGCTGTCAAATTGATTCTAATTCCTAGTTACCCCATTGTGTGCAGAGTGAACTAAGACTGTGACTTCAGAAGCTGATTGCCAGGCCTGTCTTCCAAGATGCTTCCGGGTGGGTTTGAACCACCAATCTTTCAGCTAGTAGTCAAATGCATAACTATTTCTGCCACCCAGAGAGCTGCCCAAATCCTACCATCTCTCAAATGCCACCTTCCCTCAGGGTCCAGGCACTGAAGGTGCCTCCTCCATGAAGCCCCTCTAATCCCTCCACTAGCCATGTTCCCTACCCCTCCAGGATGTCCCAGCTGGTTGTCCATCCATCCCTCATGGCCCTTTCAGCACAGTCCGCCTTATACTCTAGCAAATTCTGTCCATCACAGCTTTACCTCCCCCATGTCCTGTGGTCTCCTGCCAAGATCTTGCTCAATCCATTTCTTCATGGAAAAAGCCACAATGATCACTGTGAGGGAAATGAGGTTGCTCAGAAACAGACCCTTCTAATTCCCAATTCAGTAGGAAGTTTAGGGAGATTCATGTTCCAGCAGTGGCTGGATTCCAGAAAAATAGCCATAAAGGAGTGGGAGGTTTCTCAAGCTCTGAGTTTTCAGATGGAAAGTTCAGGAAATAAAAGCCCTGAACAAATGACTGGGCCGTAGTAATAAAATAGCTATGGTCTGATGCCCAGATCCATGAAGAGAAAAAAAAAAGAAAAAGAAAGAGGCAGCCTTGCAGCTCACATCCTGTGAACAAGACAGAGAGCTGACTGCTGGTGCATCTCCCTTCCTGCTTGTTGTTCTGCTTTGGGCAGGGCCTGAGTCTTTGTCTGACATGTACCTCAGGCTGACACCCTGCAACAGGAAGTGTTCCCAGCTACAGAAAGCCCTGCTTCCCACCTCTCACTCATTTGTCCCGTCACTCAGCACCCATCAACTGAGTCCTATTGTGCACTGAGGCACAAAGATGACTCAGACTCCACCTGAGACAGAAACGAGGGGCTGGCTGGGGCTGGGAGAACATAGAGGGGCCAGGGTGCTGAAGAAGGCTTCATGGAAGAGGTACCAGATGAGCTGGACCTCGGTGAGGGGGGACGCAGAGTTGGACCAGGGCAGGAGGAGAGGGCGGAGCTTCCCAGAGTAGCTGATGAAGAGGAACCAGTGGGTGGGACTTGCAGAGACAGGTGGGGCCTGGTAAGGTAAGAACCAGATGGCTGTCAGCCTTGAATGCCAAGGAATAGAATGTGGACATTACTGTATGGATGGGAGGATGCCATGGGAAGCTATAGAAACATGGAAACCATCAATCTGTGCTTTCAGAAGAGAACTTCCTGCCAAGGACTGCTCGTAGTATGCAGAACCTGTCAGCATTTCTAAGGCACGAGGCTAATTAGAATAAAAATAAGTGATGATTTTGAGCATTTGCTATGCTCAAGGCACTGTCCCAAGCGATTTCCCTAAAATCACTCATTTAATTCTCACAATGTCCCTAAGAGGTAGATTTGGTTTTACAGGGGAGGAAACTGAGGCACAGAGCAGTAAAGCTACTTGCCCGAGGTCACACAGTAAGAGGCGGATTTCAGCCCAGAGCAGTTCAGTGCTCTACTACCTCTCTGAAGGACTCAGAGCTCTCACTCTGTCATTGAACTCAGCCCCAAGCCCTGCAGCGGGGCCTGGGAACTGGTCGGATCAAGCACTTCCATCTCTGGGGCCAGAGCCCTCCCAACCAGGGGCACCTTCCTGCTCCAAAAGCACCCTAAAAAGCTCAAAACCCCAAAATTAAATATGAATGAGACCCAGGCCGTATCGCATGCCAGGCATCACTCTGGCATGTCTGTGGTCTCTGGTTGGATACAACTGGCTGAAAACCAAGAATCAACTGACTCCCGGACTAGCAGCTGTTAGCAGCTCAAGGAGAGAGCACCTGCTGGCAGGAGTCCCCATGAACCTTTCAGCTTTGTTCTTTTTTAGTGACTTACTTCTTCCTCTGACTGGTCCGGAGCTAACCAGACCCAGTAAGCATGAAGTAGCCCACATGTCACTCAGTCAGCAAACACTGGCTACACTGCACATCCCGCCCGATTCCCTACTGGGCAGAGGGCAGACAGGGCCTGAGAGACCTTTTGCTCTAGGCTGGGAGGGTGGACAGGAACTGGATAGACTACTACTGCCAGGCCTGGGGTGGACCTGGTGTGTGATCCCTGCAGCAACACCCTCATCACAGCAGCATGCCCTGCGGTGAGCAGGGTATTTGCAACTGTGATTTCAGCAGACACATGTTGGCTGTCTGATGGAGGTGGTGGTCTGGTTTAGGTAAGATTCACAAACTCATCAGTCTGGACTAAAGGGGGGCCTGCCAAAAAGATCCTACCCAGTTTGATTTCTGGGTCTTTCTCAACTCCAGAGCCAGGAGAGACAGTACCCACCATCCGGGAGAAGGCTCCCTTCTCTCCCCTATCCAGAGGAGACACCGGGCTCTCCTACTCCCTTCTCAGCCCAAAGCACCCACTGTATCCTGCCTCCTTCTCACTGTCTGTGGCTTCCTGAGATGCTCGTCCAGGACCTCGCCTGACCATTCTCATCCCATCGTTCTACCTGAGCATCTCCTACAGAGCGTGAAAAGCTGTAGTTTCCCCAAACCATCGATGAGGGGTTCTGCCAAGAACAAAGAGAGGCTGGAGCGTGGACAAGAACCCAGGCTGCTGCTTCCCAGCCCAACAGTCCTTACTCCACAGAGAGAACAACACTCTGAGAACCTGCAGCCGCAAACCACAGCATCAGCAGCTGCTGCAGCCTCTTATCAGAGAATGGCAAATAACAAGCACGCCTAAGAAAAAACCCACTCTCACTGAGAGCTTACCATTAGCCAGGCTAGGTGCACAACTATTACTTTATTTAAGCCTCTTGACACCCTTTGAGGCAGCCACTGTTATAATCCCCAGTTTTCAGATGGAATAACTGAGGCAATGAGAGGTTAGTTGATCTGCCCGTAGTCACACAGCTAGAAAGTGGCAGGGCTGGGATTGACCCCAGGCAGCCTGACCCTAAGACCCAGCTTTTGGCTACTCCCTATGCCATTCTAACAGCTATGATCTATGCTATCTGTCATGCAACAAACGGAACTCACCAGCTAGCTGCAGGCACACCCCAGACCAGTGGGCACAGGAGCTGGCAAGCAGCTGCCACTTGACAGGAGAGCTGGGCTGGTTTGGAGAGAGGAGCTGCCTCCTCTGGCCCCGGGTTGAAGGCTGCTGTTCTCGAACAAGAATGGGCTGTGGGCGCACTCTGGCACTCAAGGAAAACGTTTCTAGTAATGGCCACTGCTGCTGTTGCCGCAGCTCCAATTCCCAGAGGATCCCAAAGCTTTTCCCATCATTTTTGCCCTTTTTCAGAAATCACTTAGCAATTGCCCCTCCTACAACTATGCCGCGGCTGTAGTGCACTTACCCAGAGCCATGCACAGCCCGAACCAACCAGAACCGTGACCTCAGTCTCAGGCTCCCAGACCCACTGAACCTGCAAACTGAAGACTGGGTAACAGCTCAACAAACACACTTTCACATCCAGAGATGTAAAAAACAACGCCTTGTAGCTGCTCCATTTTCTAAACATAGAAGGAACAGAAACAATGTCAACTGTCACGCAGTCCTGGCCTAGCATTTTGGTACCTGGTTTTGAATGCTGGCTTTGCTACCAACTTTATGAGACCAGGGACCTTGAACCCATCTCTGGCTCTCTTGGGCCTCTGGTTCCCTGTGTGCCCAAACCTGGGATGGGGAGTGAATGGCAAGACAAGGAGAGAGGATTATGGGTCTGCCAGGACTCAGCCTCTCTCAACTACGGTTCCTCACCTGAACCACCAAATCAAAACTCACTGCCATCGATTCAATTCTGACTCATAGCAACCTCCACTGGGTTTCCAAGGCTGGTGGATTTGAACCATTGACCTTCTGGTCAGCAGCCAAATACCTTAACCACTACACCACCAGAGCTCCTTCACCTGAACCAAAGAGCACAGAAAATTATTTGTGTACCAATTTCCTCGATTCTCCTAGTACTATCCTAAATGCACAGGAGAGAATTCCTTTCTCACATACAATGGATGAAGATAGAAATCAGGCTTAATTCTCTCCTGGAACGTAGCTGAGAAAAGCTGCAAGGTCTTTCTGGGGTGCACCTACAGGCCACAGTTCCAAATACCTAGCAGAACCCATCCTAGCAGCTGGCTAACTAAAAAAAAAAAAAAAAAAAAAACAGTTGCTGTTGAGTCGAGTCCGACTCATGGCGGACCACTTGCATGTCAGAGTAGAGCTGTGCTCTGCAGGGTTTTCAGTAGCTCATTTTTCAGAAACAGAGTACGAGGCCTTTCTTCTGACACACCTCTGGGTATATATACTCGAGCACCCAACCTCTTGGTTAGCAGCTGAGTGCACCACCCACAGACTCCAGCAGTTGCTGGAGCTCAAATGAGCAGCTGGGCCAGAGGGCCCACCAGAACCTGCCTGCAGTAGCTCACAAGCTCTGACCTGTAAGCCAAAGCAGGCTCAAAGTGCAGACACTGTCTGGATTCTGCTGCACAGTTTACAGTTTACCAAAAGTTTTCACAAACCTTCTCTCCCAGCTCTCACAAAACTCTGGGCAGAGACTGCTTACCCATTTTACAGATGGGAAAACTGATACAGAGAGATTAGATGGATTGCCCAAGTCACATTGCTGCTCTGGGCAGGGAAGTTGGGCCCACTCCACTGTGCTATACCATGCACCCTGCCTCACGCCTTTTTATGGTAAACCAACAACCAAACCCATTGCCATGGAGTCGATCCGACTCATAATGACCCCATAGGACAAAGTAGAATTGCCCCGTAGGGTTTCCAAGGCTGTGTTCTTTATAGAAGCAGATTGTCACATTTTTCTCCTGTGGAGCATGCTGGAGAGTTTGAACCACCAACCTTTTGGTTAGCAGCTGAGTGCTTAACCACTGCACCACCAGGGCTCCTTTTTTATGGTAACAATGGCCTTTTTAGTTTCAACGAATATGAGTCTTAGAATGAATTCTTAATCACTGCCTAACAATTGATAATATATAAAAGACTCACCAGCAATGACCCTCAGCCCAAAAGTCCTCAGGGTCATTATTCCTTCTAGCTACGTGGCCACAGGTGACTTTGGGAACACCTGCTGGTCTCCTCAGGAATGGGACACTGTGGTGTGCCGGCACTGCATCAGGTACAGGGCCCTCAATCACACCCTGGCTGGGCTGGGTCCAGGGCTCAAGTGAGGGCAGCCCTCAGGCACAGATGGGTGACAGCCTAAGGAAGGCCACAAGAGAACAGACAGCCCAGGAGCAACCTCCAGGGGAGGAGAGGGCGGCACTTCTCTTCTAGAAGGATCTCCTTTGCTTCTAGCATGGCGTCTCCTTCCAGTGAGGACAACATACATCACTAACTGTGTCCCCTTTGTTAACAGAGCCACTGAACAGCTGGGGCAAGCCCTGGCCCTGCCCTTCCCTGACCTTCTCGGTCTCCTTAGCCACATCTTCTTATCGTGCCCTTTCCCTACAGGTGCTCCCCAGGACCCTGTCCTAAGCCCTCTCTCTTCCTACCCCATATACCTTCCTTTGACACCTCACCCCTCCTGAGGACCAACCAACATTTCCAAGCCAGCCACTTCTTCATCCATGTCTCCATCTCTACCTCCTCTACCTTCCAGGCAGAAGACCCATAAACTCCTTCCCCTCCCCATCCCCAAGATGGACTCCTCTTCCCTCCACATTGAGCTCCCCCTCAGCATCCTCTGGCTGTAAAGGCACCAGCTTTCTGCTGGTCCCCGACTCTGTCATCTGAGACCTCTCCTTCTCTGCCCTGTCTGGACCCTGCTTCTGTAGTTCACATTTATCCCTTTCTTTTGGTCTGGTGGCCACTGCCTCAAAGAAGGTCCCTTCTTCTCATCTGAAGGACCAGCTGTGCCTCACTTCCCTGGCCCAGCTTCTCCCCACCCGGTCCTAGATTGCCACCTCCTCGTCAAGTCTTAGAATGTCAACCTGATCATGGTCTCCACTGCCGAAGGAGGCCCCACCCCTGGGCCTGCCACTCTGTGAGCCCACAACCTGTCTCTCCACTGTGACCAGCCCTCTTCCAACAACCAGACACACCCACTTCCTGGCCACACTTACCTGCTTCCCCTGCTCTCCTTCTGCCCAACATACTTGCACTATCCATCCCAGTTGAATTATCTTCAAGGCCCAGATCACAAGACTTATGGGTGCTGAAATTCTATCATTCAAAGCCCACCTCTTCCAAAAAGCCTCTTCCCTCAAGAAGCCTAAAGTAAAGTGCTTACCTCCAAACTATAGAAATTTCAACCTATACACTTTCTATGGCAATTGGTACTTATAATAATGACAACCATAAAAATGGTAGCTAATATTTATTGAGAACTTCACAATGTTCCAGCTTCTGAGATAAGCACCTTTATTGGCACTATCTCATCAGATCCTCACACAATTTTCTGAGGTTAGTACAGTTTTGTCTCCATTTTACAGATAAGAAAAAGAAGACAGGATATTTAACCTGCCCAACTATACTAATCTTGTCCGGAGCTCCCTAAATCTTATATTGACATTTAACTTCCCAGAGTGCTGTATCTTACTTTGCTCATTTTAAATGGCTTTCCCCTTCTCCAAACATAACACCATGATGTGTCCAAAGTTGTTGCTATTAGTTGCCATGAGTTGGCTCTGCGTCATGGTGACATTATGTAAAACAGAGTGATGCGTTGCCCAGTCTTGCCATCGTCACAATCACTGGTATGTGTGAGTCCACCTCACTGAGGGTTTCCTGTTTTCATTGATCCCCTGCTTTACCTAAATGATGGCCTCTTCCAGTGATTGGTCTTTCCTGAAAACATGTCCAAAGTAAGGGAGTGAAAAGTCTTGCCATTCTTGCTTCTAAGGAACATTCTTGTATTTCTTCTAAAACCAATTTCTTTGTTCTTCTGACAGTCCACAGGATATTCAGTATTCGCCAACACACTTCAAATGCATCAATTCTTCTTCTTTCTTCCTTCTTCACTGCCCATCTTTCACAGGCATATGAGGCAACTGAAAAGACCATGGCTTGGGTCAGGCACACACTATAGTCATCAAAGTGACATCTTTGCTTTTTAGAACTTTAAAGAAGTCTTTTGCAGCAGATTTGCCCAATGTAAATGTACTACTCAGTAAATATGCACTACTCAGTAGATAGTTCCTAGTTTGGCTTTCTCCAAACAGCACTTGCATTCAATGGTTTTACTAAAACTCATGCAATGGTGGCTGGGACAAAACATCATGGTTGAACATCAAAGCTATACATGTGATTTTCTGGTCCAATTTTGAAACATGGTTTCCTTAAACCTATGAGCCTGGTACGTCTAGTAGGAACCAGGTAGGAACTGGATGGTGTGAGTCCTAGGCCCAGGGCGAGTAGTGAAGGCACTACCGCCAGCAGAGGTCCCAGATCCAGATAGTCAATAGCAAGCCTGGACGAAAACTACCTTCCTTTCTGCATTTGCTCTGTGTGATGGCATCACCAGGTACCCACATAAGTCTATAAGACCAGCTCCTGTGAGATTCTGGATAGAATGGGAGAACAATGTAGAACAAAATTCATTTAAAAAAAAGAAAAATAGAGCCTGGTGAGACCCTTGAGACTATGGCCCCTAGTTACCCTTCAGGTCTGGAACGGAATTCACTCCTGTGTCTTCCAGCCAAACAACAGACAGGCATATGGGGTGAACATTTACACCTGGTAGATATACTTCTTGGAGCGATCAATCTATCAAAAGTCAATCATGGGAGAACAGAAGGGCAGTGTTTGCATAGGGAGATAGCTTGCGGGGCAGGAGTGCATGGGAGGGAAGGACACAGGGAAGAGGTAACTAGGGAGGAAGGGGGAAGACAGCTGTTACACTGCGGGGAATTGTAGTCAATGTCACGAAACAAAATGTGTATGAAATGCTGTATGGAAAATGAATTTGTTCTGTAAACATTCACCCGAGTCACAATAAAAATGTTAATATAAAAAATAAAATAAAAAGAGCAGCTCCTGTGAAACAATAAGGATTCTTCAGAATTGTATGGAGTTGGAAAGGGGAGCTGGAGAAAGCTGGCCTCCACTCAGCACTGGGGGGTTGGAGCCCTGTTCTGCAGAGCTGTGACTGGGGCAGGGGCTGGGAACAGGAGGCAGAAGGGCAGTTGGGAAGGTCAGGGATACGAGCTAGTAATGAAGAGCCCTAGCTGTGCCTGACGCTGGCTGACTATTCTTGAGCCAATAGCTGAATCTCTGGGTAAGCTTCTTCCAAAATCAGGTAAGAGCACCTTCCCTGCCTACTGTCCTGGGCTTTCTGGAGATTAAAGGAGGATTCTGGGAATGAATGGTCTCAGTGAGCTGGTAAACCCTGAGGCAAGCAGGGGAGGGTTATTGTTCTTGTCCTTGCTTCAGCATTAAGAATCCTGTCTTCTGACTACTGAACTATTATCCGGCCATTAACTCAAAGTTGTGACTAATTGCTTTTTAATGAAAAAACAAGATTTGCTTAATGTTTCATGAGTCATGCAATCAAATATCTCTGTCAAGAATATCTCACTTCTAAACCCTTGGCCTGTCTAGATGTCAGAGCTGCGAGAAAAGGTCAGGGCAATCCTGTTGCTGTGGGCCTACTGCCGGCTTCCCGATCCTTCAGAGATGCAGGAGAGTAAGGTGGAGGAAGGCACGCATGGGCTCTGACAGCAGGCGGGATGGGGCGCCCGCTGGAACAGACACAGGCCAGAGCTACAGGGCCAACAGGCCGTGCCAACAGTGAACACTGAGTGGAGGCCTGGCTGCAATCATCATCTACCGGCAAATATGCCACCAGGGAGACTCTGTGCAGCAGGCGGATGGCATTTGAGTTGGGCCTTGACCATGATGTAGGATTCTGCCTTGTGAAGAGAACTTTCCAACTTGGGCTTCTGCTGAAGCTGAGGTGCAGAAAGAGGACAGGGCAGAGAACATCTAAGAAGGAGCCTGTCCTTGCAGAGCTTTCAGTCCACCTGAGAAGAAAAAACAAACAAGAAGCCACAGGAACATGACACGGATATAGTCAAGGGCCAAAGGAAGGGTGTGTTTTATGTTGTTGTTAATTGCTGTTAAGTCAGCTCTAGCTTGTGGCAACCCCATGTACAACAGAACAAAATATTGCCTTGTTCTGTGTCACCTTCATGATCACTGACATGTTTGAATCCATCGCTGTAGCCACCGTGCATTACGAGTGACTTCCAACCTAGGGGGTCATCTTCCAGACTATGTCAGATCATATTCTATGGTGAGCCATAGGGCTTGCACTGTCTAATGGTCAAAAATAAATCGCTAGGCCTTTCTTCCTATGTTGTCTTAGTCTGGAAGCTCTCCTTACCATGGGTGACCCTGCTGGTATTTGAAATACTGGTGGCATAGCTTCCAGAATCATAGCAACACGCAAGCCTCCATGGCACAGCAAACTGACAGATGGGTGGTGTTTCTATGGTGATGGTGGAGGTAGCTGCCGTCAAGTTGGCCCCTGACTCATGGCAACCCCACATATGATAGAGAAGAAATGCTCCAAAGGGTGTTCTTGGCTGTAATCTTTATGAAAGCAGATCACCAAGCCTTTCTTCTGCAGCACCACCGGGTAGGTTCAAACTGCCAAATTTGGGGTTAGCAGATCGCAAACCACTTACAGGACCTGGGATGGGCTCCCTGGTGCTTTTATAGTCTCCTTTGTTTGGGCTCTTGCCTCGTATAACACCTATCCTCCAACCCACCATCCATACTGCCACCTAGTTTCCTAAGGCCCATGAAACCTCAGTCCTCAAAAGCCACTACCTGCAAGAAAAAGTCTAAACCCTTCAGCCTAACAACATCCAAGACCCTTCATGGTCTGGCCAACATTGCCAGCCAGCCACAACTCCCATAACCCCCTTTCATTTGCCCTATGACCAAGTTTCACCAGATAATTTGTCATACCTTGGACACACCAAGTACTTCAAAGCAAATACCTTTGCCTCACCTGATGCCTCTGTCTAGAATGCTAAAGAGAGTGGTTTCTGGGGTTTGAATCCTAGCCTTGTGATGTTGGACAAATGACTTAAATTTTTTGTGTCTCTGTTTCCTCATCTATGAAATAACAGTGGTACTCGCCTTCTAGATCAAATAAGTTCAATCAAGTAGAGTTTAGATCAGTTGCTAGTACATAGCAGGCACTTAAAATGTTAGCGGTGGTTATAATGAATAGGTTAAAACTCTCCAAGGTTAAATTCTATGTCACTTGCATGAAGACTAAAAGCAACGCAATGCACTGCCGTCTAGTAGGATCCGACTCATAGCGACCCCTCCTTGGGTTTCAGAGGTGGATTGCCTGACCTTCCTTCCAAGGAGTGGCTGGTGGATTTGAACCACCAGTCAGCCTTCTGGTTAGCAGTCAAATGCCTTAGTCACTAAGCCACCAGAGATGCTTTAAAAAAAAAAAAAAAAAATGAGCTGCTCCTTCCTGTGGGCCTGTGAGTAACTCTTTCATAGTGTTTGTTGTGTTTATTTATTTCCATCTCAGAAACCCAAGAGGGGTCGCTATGAGTCAGATCCAACTCAACAGCAATGAGTGTGTATGTGTGTGTGTGGTTATGGCATTTCAACAGCACATGAAAATAGTTGATAGAACACCCAGCTCCTAGTTTGTTGTTGTTGTGGTTATGTGCCCTGAAGTTGGACCCAACCCATAGCAACCCCTCCTTGGGTTTCCAAGGTGGTATCACTACGGAAGAAGATTGCCCAACCTTCCTTCTGAGGAGTGGCTGGTGGGTTTGAACTGCCAGCCTTCTGGTTAGCAGTCAAGTGCCTTAGGCACTGTGCTACTGGGCCTGTGCTGGGTACAGCTGAGACCTTTTAGACATGGTATTATTGCCTGCACTGGTTAGGATGAGCTAAGGTATGCTGTGATAACAAACAGCCCCATATCTCAGCAGCTTTAAACATCAAAGATTGACTTCTCTATCACAGTGCATGTCCCTCACTGGTTGGTGAGGGCCCTACATCACAGTATCTTCACTCAGGGACTCAGGCTGACAGAGCCTCCATTCTCTAGAACACTGCTGGTCACTTGTGACAAAGGACAGGGAGTGTGGCAAACTGCACACTGGCTCTAAAAGGCTTCTGCCCAGAAGTAACATACTTCTGCTCACGTTTCAGCAGCCAAAGCATACCATGTGGGAAAGCACAGCCTTACCATGTACTCATAAGATCAGAATATTGGGGAGAAGTCCTAATGACCAGACAGTAACCCAGTCCCTCATTTGCAGAACATGCAGTTTGAACATTTTGGTACCTCCAGGGAATGACAGAAGCGGTGAGGGATTGGTGATTTCAGGCTGGAGAAATGAGTCCCTGGAAGCTGTAATCAACCCCGAGCAGAGGCTCTGGATACCCTAGACCATGTGCCATGGAAGTAGCAACAGGGCTAATATTTTACAAACTTGGACCTTCCAAGGCTCAGCTCTCAGAGGTGGAGTGGACACGTGGTATGGAAAGGGGACAAGGAGTTTGAGCACCACACACGATGGCTTGCAGCCATCCAGTTCCTAATCTTATATTTACAAGCAACATCCACACACCCTGAGAATGTAGGACAGGCTGTCTCTGAGGTCAGAGAGGCCCAACTTCTCCTTACCTCTGCCAGGGCTACTTGATATCCTTTGCCTATGCCAAGGTATGAGTCGGGGCCGACTCGATGGCAAACAACAACAACAACAACATGCCAAGGTATCTTTTCTCTCATAAGGCTTTTCTCAGGGCTCCAAGATGAGGATGTCTTTAACTCTGGCTGAGAGAAAAATTGCCTGACCTGCCGAGTGACTTGCAGTTGCTTATCTGGATAGAACACTGGGTCAGGACTCTACTATCAGACAACCTACAACTGATTGCTTCAAGCCATATCCAACCTCCAGAATTGAACTTCATGGCTGTACTATGAACTTAAAGTCCTCCCAAAACAGACAGGTGTGTGTTTTATTAAAGGGAAAGGCTCTGGAACTGAAATCCAATCAGCATGGCCAGGCAAATGAATCAAATAGCTTCAATTACCTGATTTGTAAAACAACATTTACAAAGAAACAGCATAACTGCTTCCCAATTTCATGGCTTTCCAAGCGCCTCAGAGTCGGGCCTCCCTGCAACTGGGATCACCCTTCGGAAGCCTGGAGGTCAATGTCATGTTAGCGGGCCTCTCCTGGAAACTAGTCCATAGTCCCTACCAACCATGGGGAAGTCTAGAGTGCTCTGGGATCCCTACAGGGATGCTGACTTGAACTAGATGTTTCTGCTGAGCCAGGAACATATGATGGGCCAGCAAGGCCCACACCAGGAAAAGGGGCCTCCAGGAAAAGGGGTTATCTCTGATTAAAGTGGGCAAGTTCCTCTGGTGGGAACTGGCCTGGCTGCATCCCTTCCCATGCAAGGCTTTCTGGAGCTGTGCAGGGGCAAAAATATACTGCTGCATGGATATGTTCTGGCAAAGGGTCCTGCTGGAGAAAAAACGTATCTGAATGGTGGTGGCCACACGACATCTGTCCCCTTGCTTGTTGCCATCACTTTTCCATCCCTGTTACATGTCTTCAAGACAAGTTGCATTGTGAGAATCTAGGAAACCCCAAGTGCACCCCGTGCGGCAAGGGGGAGTAAGTGCACATGGAAAGGCCAGTACTGACCACTGCATCTTCATCTGAGCCAGCCAGCTTTACTATACTTGGGGCACCCCCTGCCCCAGCTAATCAGCTGTGACCAGAGAAGGATGAGATTGAGAAAGGGCTTCAGGGTCACATGGCATGAAAACAAGGTCACCAGAGTACAATACCTTCACCAATGGCCCTCGGGTGAGGAAGTTTTCTTTACAAGAGGAATGTGGGCAGGGCAGGCCTCCTAATTGAGATATCTGGTACAACTCAGTAAGGGAGGACTTTTCCAACAGTGAACGTGACCCAAGTCTGGGCTTCATGTTCCTAAAAACAATCGATCCAAAAGCTGGACATGTGGCAAGTCTTCTTTTCTCACTTGGAGCTCAGAGCAACCAGGCTTTTGGATGTCTAAAGTCCTTATCTATTTTTCTTTACCTACAACTGAATCACAGAGGAGCCTGACGGCCAGGAATCTCAGCTAGTTTTCTTGCTCTTTCTTTCTTTTTCTACATTTGCTTGTGCAACTAGCTTTCAAGTGGGTCTTTTTTGGAAGGCACAGATTTGTTGACTCCTGACTGCATTATGAGAGTGTACCCTGGAGATAACCTCCAGTCAAGATGGTCCCCACCAGCAAGCATGGCTTCAAAGCTGCCTGAAGAGCTATCCAGGAGAAGGATTGCTCCAAGATCACATCAGGAATGTTAACTGGATAAAATTCAAAGCAGTCCTTTGGACAGAGTTCGATGATTAAGCCTCCTCCTGGTTGATTTTCCTCCGTAGCATGACCAGAGCTGCCCCAACTGCGGCATCCACATCCTGCCCAAAGGACACTGGGAAAGGGAAAGCCCTCTGCACTTCCTGCTTCAGCACCTCATTCCTGGACAGCGCACTCCCACTCCCAATCACCCGCTCCACACCCCACTCTTTCAGCTGCTGGGATGGAAGCATTGACTGCAGGTTCTGGATGATGCCTCGACACAGGGCCCGAGTCACGTGCCCCAGGGAGAGGTCAGAGGAGGAGATTCTGGTCACTGAGGCCAGCTGGTCCGGCAGGTGCCTCTCTCCCAGCACTGTTGGGGTAATGGTTAGACAGGTGTCTTCCTGCTGTGCAGCTGCCTGGATCATGTGGGAATATACAGCAGATTCTCCAATTTCCAGGCCTGCAAGGGCAGAGAAGACCAGCGTGAGTGAGCTCACACACACCCTCGCTGCAGACTATAGAGAGGTCTCAGGTGGCAGAGGTAGTAAATCCACTTGCTGCTTCTCCTGGCTGCTTCTAGGCTCAGGGATCCACATGGGCTGGCTAGCTCCAAGACAACTATCTGACACAGACCTCAGCCCAGACTTCATCAAGATATCTTATAGGTATTGCTGTGAGCTCTATCCTAACCCAGGTTTCCTAACTATCCCATACCCATGAAAGCCTTGGCCCCAAAGGGGATCAAATGCATACATGATCCAAGAAGTATCATCACTGCTGCTACAGAAATCCCAGGATCACAGGGCCGAGACAGCCTTTAGAGCCAGTCTAGCCCACCCTTTGTCATTTGCATGGGGCATCAAAGGCCAAGAGAGAAGTGATGTGTTGACCATCCTACAGCTTGTTGGTATCAAGCCAGAGTCCTGGTCAGATTTTCCTCCCCACAGTATGTCAGCTCTACATTATAAAAAGAACAGGCTTTGGGTTTTATTATGCTTTGACCTTAGAATCACTTTGGATCTCTGACTTTCCATGAATAGAAAAAAGGCAAGCCTGGCCTTCGACAGGAAGAAAGTTATCAAGACTGGGGAGTGTTCACTAGTACTGCACATGGAATCCCTGCAGGAGCTTTAACAAACACATCTCCCTGGACTCCCGCACCCCCACCACACCCCAGAGAGCCTCAATTAATTGGTCTGGGCTGCAGCAGTTAAGTGCTCAGCTACTAGCCCAAAGGTTGGTGGTTTGAATCCACCCAGAGACACCTCAGAAGAAGGGCCTGGCTGTCTATTTCTGAAAGGTCACAGCCACTGAAGACCATATGCATGGAGCATAGTTACTCTGACATACACAGGGTTGCCATGAATATGAATTGACTCCATGGAAACTGGTTTTTCTGCCTGAGCAGTGGAATTTTTAAACACTCCCCAGATGATTCTAATGTGCAGCCAAGATTGAGAAACACCAGTCTAGATCCTTGCTTCTCAAACTTGAATGAGTGTTAGAACTGCCACAGAGCTTATCAAAATGCAAGTTCTCACTCAGTATGACTGGGGCAGGGCCTGCAATTCTGCACTTGGAACAAGCTACCAGAAGATGCTTATACTGCTGGTCTTTGGACCACACTTTCTGAGTAGCAAGTTTCCGGGTTATGGTTGGTAATACAGGCATTAGAATCACCTGAGGAACTTCTATGAAAATGCCAAAAAAGTCACATTTCTGGGGGTAGAACTAAGCCATCAATACTGCTCTAAAACTCCATGGTCATCTCAAATGTACAGCCAGTGTCGAGACCCATTAATCTAGAGAATCACAGTGGAGTGATGTCATCAGCACAGTTAACTTACACAAATTCAACTACACATACTTAGGAATTAGAAAGTAAGAGAGACAGGGAGAAGGACAATTCAAATATTATAGGCAACCAGTCAAAATTTGATCAGCAGGACTCCTGGTTTAACATGGCAGAATGAATAAAAGGATCTCTCCTCTTCTTCTAGAAATTCCACTGAAATATCAGCAAATTAAAAAAACAGAAGAAGAAAGAAATGTTTTAAAAGATGACAAAAATTTATCAGGACAAAAGGGCATAGGAAAGGAAACATGAATAGAAGATTTTGATACTACTTGGAAGGTGAAAACAGACCTTTCCCAGCAGAGAAGAGGAAGCCACAGCCAGGAAGTCGGCAGAGGAAGATGCGCTGGGAAGCGGTCAGCTCACCCGCCATGAAGATGTGAGCTCCGGAGGGTCTTGTTACTTCAGAAAGCAGAGAGGACACAAGGGCTCGTACTCAACCCTCAGGAGGGAAGGTGCCGATTGCCTGTCCACCCCTGCACACTGACCCTCACATAATGAGCAGATGCAGCTCTTTTGAGGCCTTCATGCCAGAAACTCATTCTCAGCTTACATTTCCAGGGGATGCAAAGGTCAGCCCTGGCATTTGCTTCAGATGCTCTGCACACCGCTGGCCTCACCACTACCCATCTGCCCCGAGAGGGGACGTGCACAGGGCCCACATATGTGGCTCCAGGGACACAGAGCCATAGGCTTATTGGCCCTCAGTCCAATGTATATGGGCGGCACCAGCCAATTCCTCCTAAAACTAATCAGGATGGAAATGCGCACAGAGACAACACTTTGGCTGCCACACGCTGCTCCAGTTAAAATCTGGTCCCCTAACCAGAGCACAGAGAGACTTGCTGTTTTTGTTAGGTGCTGTCGAGTCAGCCCCAACTCACAGTGACCCTATGTGAACAGAATGAAACATTGCCTGGTCCTACACCATCCTCACAAGCCTTGCTATATGAGGTAATTCACAAAGACTAGAGTTGGTTTTTTTTTCTTAAAAAAAAAAAAAGCTTTTACAGCAGCTGTAATAGTTTAAAGTGACTGTCAGATGAGGATGGAACTCCCTGTTTGCTGATCTCTGGAAAACAGCACAAATCTAGGGCACTCTGAAGAGAGTGAGGGTTTTATTCTGGGATTTTATATTTAAGTATTTCTATTTCTGGTTAATAAACATAATGTCTTTGATCTGAGTAAATTTCATTGTATTTGCATTCATTCAGTTTTCTTATGTAGGAGGGAGTGTGCCCATGACCATGTATAGGGTTAGAAGACAATGTTTCTACAAGTGTATTTGTATGTTCTGTAAGAATTCCCAGGTACCAGAAAGCTGGCAGTTCAAACCCACCAGCCACTCCTCAGAAGGAAGACTGGAGACTCTACTTCCATAGTGTTATCGCCTCAGAAACCCAAGGAGAAGTCACTATGAGTCGGATCCGACTTGACGGCATTGAGTTTGGTCTGGTTTTAGTTTATAATAGAGCTGACTAGGGTCAAGTCGTAGTCATTTCTTGGTCACAGCCAGCTACACAGAGGGAATAAGTAGTTGGACCTGTGGGCTCAGGACCATAGTCACAGGGGACATCAAGTTCAATTGGCATAACATACTACACAAAACATTGTTCCACATCCTACTTTGGCGAGTAACGATTAGGATCTTAAAAGCTTGCAAGCAGCCATCTAGATGCAATGATGGGTCTCTCCTCATCCAGAGCAAAGAAGAATGAAGAAAACCAAAGACACATGGAAACAATTAGTCCAAGTGACTGGTACACCATGAGATCCTCAGCCTATACAACTATGAGACAGAAGAACTAGATGGTGCCCGGCCACCACTGTCAACCACTCAGAGGGGGATCTATGTAGGAGATCTTGCATAAAATGGGAAAACAATGTGGAATAAAATGCAAAATCATTTAAAAAAAAAAAAAAAAAAAAAAAAGGAACCAGGTTTGCTGGTCTGATAGAACCCAATGGATCCACTGAGACTATGGCCCCTAGTTGCCTTTCAGGTCTCAAATTGAACCCACTCCTGTGGCTTCCAGCCAAACAAAAGATATATGAACTGAATATTTACATTAGCTAGATACACTCCTTGGAGAGATCAATCATGGGAGAATAGAAGGGCTGTTTATGCACAGGGAGACAGCTCAGGGGGCAGGAGTGCATGGAGGGAAGGACACAGAGGTTACTATGGCAAGGAAGTGGGAGGGGAGCTGTTGCATTGTGGGAAATTGCAGTCTATGTCATGAGACAAAGTGTATGTGAGCTGATGTATGGAAAGTGAATTTGCTCTGTAAACTTTCACCCAAATAACAATAAAAATAAAAATAATAGGTCCACAAATTCTTTGATATGCTTCCCTCCAAGAGTAGAGCCTAACTCTCCTCCTTCCCACAAGCTGTCTGCTGTTTATGTCTTTGTTATTGTGTTGAACATTTCCTGGAATTACCTAATTTTGAGCTCCTACAGGAGTCTCTGGGTAGAGCAAATTGGTTAAGTGCTCAACTACTACCTAAAGGTGGATGGTTCAAACTCAGTACCTTGGAAGAAAGGTGATCTGCTTCCAGTAAGATTACAGCCAAGAAAACCCTATAGAGTAGTTCTACTCTGCAACACAAGGGGTCACCATGAGTTAGATTTGACTCAACAGCAACTGGTTTTTGTAGTAACCAATGCATTTGATGGACATGATTTCCCTAGACCTAGACAGCTGACCAGAAGTTTAATTTCTACCTTTAGTGCTTAGAAGGGAAACTTCTCCCAGAAGGAGGCTCCATGATTCACTGTAAAGGAAGAGCAAAGGAGGACTTGATTAAATCCATCCTGGAAATAAAAGAAGAGAATAAGAGGGCATCAGAGCTTTCAAAGACCCTTCCAAGAAAATGAGTCAGGAAGTACTCACCAGGCAAAAGAATCCTATAAGCATTTTATAAAACTGTAAAACATCAGGAGTCTCTCCACTCATTCATATTTGGTCATTTCATTGTAGTCATCAGAAGGAAAACCCTTACGTGCAAGGGATACAGAGCCTTACAGACAGAGAAAGTAAGGCAGTGGATAGGGAAAGTTGAGGAAATTGTTATGACAGTCTACAGTCGAGGTTAGGGGAAAAGGTACCCACGAAAAAGAGAGCTGGGGATGGCAGCTCAGATGAGAGGAAAAAGAGGCTGCAAGATTAGATCCTTAGGGAAGGAATACATTGGAACGTGGCTGAGCAGAGATTAGAATGTGTAAGGTCCAGTAGTACATTAAGCACAGTAAGATACTCCCACAGAGAAACGGCAAGCAGAGAACAACTCATCGTGAGGACTCCACCTTACCCAGATCTGCCATCCACTCAACCAGCATGTGGACAAACGTGGCCAACACATTGCCCCCATTGAGGGACGCTGCTACCCCCAGGTAGGTCCTGTCAAAGTATGGAAAGTAGGCAACTGGAGCTAACGGGTCTGGAGTCTGCACCGGCTGGAATCCTGAGGGCATGGAGGCGGCCAGCTGAACTGAGGTGCTGATGTTGAGAACTAGGGGGCCAAAGAAAGCAGAGGTCAGGCCTGGTTAGCTAATATCACAAGTCACAGCAGGGTAGTGGGAGAGTGTGGTGGCTTTAAAAATCGGTCCACACAAATATTGTATTAGGCCATTATTGTAAAAAGTCAAGGAAAGGTTTATATATGGAAGGAAATTTTTTTTTGTTGGTTACCAGGAGTGGGAGGGGTAGGGAAGGAACTCTGCTGGATAGGTAGAGACAAGTACTGACTTGGGTGAAAAGCCTGCCCTGCTGGACCACAAACTCCCTGAGCAGAGGGTTTCACCTGTAGGGATGAGGGTGTGTTCCACCATACAGAATACTCATCGCCATCACGTGATGAGGCTGCCCCCCAGACCCAAGCACCGAGTCGGTGCCTAGGAATACTCACCTGCATTTGTTCTCTGGGCCATGCAGGAAAAGACAGAGGCCTGTAAATCACCCAAGGCCACGCCCACCTCTGTCCCCTTTGGGATTTCAAACCACGTGTGGGAAGTTCTGCCTGCCACACTGCCAGGCTCCGCAATGTCCGGGAGCAGGTGGACAGGAAAGCCCGAGGCCATCAGTCTGTAACACACAAGCAGATACCTGTATTCACCTGGTGTCTGGGTTTCTGTTGTTTCCAGGAAAGTTAGCAATGGAAAGAGCTATAGGACACCCACACAAGGAAGGAGTTCAGAGCCCAGTGCTTTCACAGACAGCCACTTGGGGGGTTTTAAAACCATGATTCATAGGCTTGGGCTTTTAAAAGTCATGAACGCTGGCTTTCAAAAGCTTAGGGTTCACCTTCTGGGGCCAAAACAACAAGTGTAAGTAGCAGATATCAGGATGGATTAGGTAAGAGCCAGATACCACGGGAATTCCAGGCTCCTGTGTTTGAAGGGAACACAGACTCTACACAGGGTGGCCATTGGAGTTTGAGTGCAAAGCTAGAGTTGGTTAGCAAAGTCCTAATCAAATTCAGAGCCATCCACCTCTTTAACATCAAACACATTCAACACTCAGGGTTAGTGACTACAGGGCTGTCAATTTTACAAAACATGCTATAAAGTTACCTGAACTACCAGATCCTTTTTTTTTTTTTTTTTTTTCAGAGCTCAGAATTTGAGCTGTGAAGGAAGTAAACTTATGGGAGCTCTGGTTGTGTAGTGATTAAAGCATTCAGCTGTTAACCAAAAGGTTGGTGGTTCGAACCCACCAGCCACTCTGCAAGAGAAAGATGAGGCAGTCTGCTTCCACAAAGACTCACATCCTTGGAAACTACGGGGCAGTTCTACTCTGATCTATAGGGTTGCTATAAATCAGAACTGACTTGATGGCAGTGGGTTTGGACTTCTGTACCTGAAATGAAGATTGTTGAAAAAGAACTCAATAGGCGATCTTTGAATCTACTACTTCTGTTTCTTAATCTTATTTTAAAATATGTTAATACGTGAAAGTTGTTCTTTGGAATCTACAGGTGGAGGCTGGGGTCACAGGAAACTGGGGAGCCACCCCACATCTGGGTTATGGTGGAGGAGGAACAGGACAGCTAGTGTAGTAGGCAGAGCCCCCACCCCACAGTTTCGCTTACAGCCAGCCCATGTGAGTGACTGAAAGAAGCTGGGGGCTGGACCTGACTCCTGGCTTCCAGCGATCCTGAGTCGCTGGGTGGTGCTGGACTCCCAATCCAAAGGCTGATCATTTAAACCCACCCAGCAGCACTACAGAAGAAAGGCCTGGCCATCTGCTTCCATAAAGACTAGTGCCAAGCTTCCTTAAAAGGCTGGAAATAGAAATACCATATGATCCAGCAATCCCACTACTAGGTATACATCCTAGAGGAATAAGCGCCGTGACGCAAACAGATATATGCACACCCAAGTTCACTGCAGCACTAATCACAATAGCAAAAGGATAAGAACAACCTAAATGCCCTTTGACAGGAATGGATCCACAAACCACATTGTGTGGTACAGACACACAATGGAATACTACACAATGTTAAAGAACAATGATGAATCTGCAAAATGTCTCATAACATGGATGAATTTAGAGGCCATTATGCTGAGTGAAGTTCGTCAACCACAAAAGGATAAATATTGTATGAGACCACTACTGTAAAAAGTCAAGAAAAGGTTTCACACAAAAAGAAATATTCTTTGATGGTCACCAGGAGTGGGTGGGGAAGAGAGGGTAAACTACTAACTAGAGGGTAGACATATTCTAACTTGGGTGAAGGAAAAAAATAATTTAAAAATGTTAAGCTATGACATGATAAATTCAATGGCAGTACCTCACTGTTTACTCAGCTTTTGTACCCACACTTTTCAGAGGAAAAAAATGCTACTGTAAATTGTAAATAGTCAATACATATGATTGTATTGTATGCAGATCTGTGACCGCTGACAATGCCATCTTGAAGGAACAGATAAAGTTTATTTACTACGTAAATAATAATAATTAAAAAAAGATGCACCTTGTCCCAGAGGATCTTACTGACTCTGGCAGGCAGAGATGTAAATAGACAAATAAATAAATAAATTCTTAAAAAGATCACAGCTAAGAAAGCCTATGGAGCAGCTGTACCCTGTAGCACATGGGGTCACTATGAGTCCGAATCAACTCAACAGCAACGATTTGAGGTTTTTTTTCCGGCCTTTTCCAAACAGGAAACTCCCACTGGACCTCGTGCTCTAGAGACACACTTCTTCCTGGATCCCACCTGCTGAGGTTATACTCACATCTCCAAATTCCAGCTTTGGCTCCGAGTGTTGAAGTATCCCCAGCTAGCGGCATTCTGGTCTGACATCAGGGGTCTTGACAAGCCACACAACATGGCAACCACATAGTCTTGGATGGTGCCGGCTGCATCATAGGATTTTAGGAATTCTGGGCTGTTTTACACACCAAATACAAATCAGTGCAGTCTAACATTGTCTCAGAAGCACGTGTTGCACCTCGCTATGGGCAGAAGGGTTGATGTGGCATCAGCTGGGTAGCAGCCAGCATTCCACCTGCTGTGGCCAGTGGTTCAAATACAGCTGGACCTCCCAGACTGAGGATCACCCAGCCACTCAGAGCTGGACCTGGCAGGAGCAGCACTAGGGGAAGGGACTTACGGAGGGTGTGCTATTCCTGGGAAAGCAGGACATCAGCCACTCTCAGCGGCCCTGAGCCCTAACACCATCATGAACTCACCACAGGACCTCTGGCAAATCACTTGCTCTCTCTGGCCCCTTCTTTCTCTCTCTGAGTTAGAATCAGATGACCAGTAGAATACCTTTTGGGAAATGAAACAATTCTAGACCAAGTACAGGTCTTGTGAACATGGCCTATGTCAGACCTCACTCCCTGAGGCTCGGTCCAGAAGGTGGAGCTATAGCCTCCTGCCCACTCACCTTCCCCAGGAAATCCAGCATCCAAGTCAAAGAACAGGCATCTGTACCTATTTTTTAAAAGCCAGAAGATAGTTGAACAGCCGAACCCAGTGGCCACGCTAAGATGAGACTCAGGCTGGGGCAGAGAAGCCAGGAACCCACTGCTACACCGGCCATCCTGCCATGTGACCAGGTGGCTCACACTTCTGGGTGTGAACACGGGGTTGACCCCTCCCTCTTCCCATGCACAGCCTGGAACAGAGAAGAACAGAACAACTGACCAGCATGTCATGATTTTACAACATATACAGTATCACCTTATGGTAGTACTCCACTCACACACATGAATGGTATCACAGCACCTGGGTTTAATACTGGGTACTACCACATAACAACTGTGTAGCCCTGGGCAAGTTACTACGTCCATTTTTCCACTTCCTGTTTCTTTGCATTCATTTAAATTGATGTCTTAGTTACCTAGTGCTGCCGTGACAGAAACATCCCAAGTGAGTGGCTTAAAAGAACAAAAATTTATCTTTTTCAGAACACTAGAAGTCAAAATTCAGCTTCTAGTAGCTGTCAGGAATCCCTGGTGCTCCTGGGCTTATATATGCAGCTGTCTACATCATGTCTTCCTCTCCCCTTGTGTGTCTCTGTGTCTGTTCAGCTCTTTCTATAACTGAGAAGTGACTAGGTTCAGGACCCACTGTACTCAAGTAATGACCTAATTAACATAACAAAGAAAACTTTCACCAAACAATCTCATTCATTTCTGGGTATAGTGGCTAGGACTTCAATAAAGATTTTGGGTGTGGTGGGGACACCATTCAAGCCATAACAGTTGATATGATATCTCCTCCCTGCAAATAATACAGGTTTAGTAGTACATTGTTAGGTACCAGAGTCTCTATTCTTCCAACCTTCCTCATGATGATATTATCTAGGCTTTTAGTCTTTATCATTACGGATATATTTTCCCTTTTTCTTTGGTCTTAGCCAATTGATTTTTATCACCATTCATCTGTCAATTTATCATATTGCAGTAGATTGCATATGGCTGTTATGCTGGACGCTATGCCACCACTATTTCAAACACCTATGATGGACAGGTTTCAGGAGAACTTCTGGGCTGAAAAAGTCTAGGAAAAAGGACCTGGTGATCTATTTCTAAAAGAAAAGGCTAGTGAAAATGCTATGAATAGCAGTGGAACACTGTCTGATACAGCACCAGATGAGTCCCTCGGGTAGGAAGGCTCTCAAACTTCTACTAGGGAAGAGCTGCCTCCTCAAAATACAGCTGACTTTAATGTGGAGGCAGTAAATCTTTCCAGACCATCATTTACTGATGCGGCAAAACTCAAAACGAGAAGAAATAGCTGCAGACATCCATTAATAATTGGAAAATGAAATGTACAAAATACGAATCTAGGAAAATGTGACAAAATGAAATGGAATGCATAAAGACACACATTCTTGGCATTAGTGAACTGAAATGGATGGTACTGGCCATTCTGAAATGGACAGCCATATGATCTACTATGTCCAGAATGACAAATTGAAGAGGAATGGTATCACATTCGTCATTAAAAAGAACATTTCGAGGCGGGGCAAGATGGCGGACTAGGCAGAAGGATTGCACAGACCCTCTTCAACAAAGAAAAGGGAAACCAATTAACACAGACACAGA
>NW_006921629.1:12702103-12703579 GCF_000298275.1 Orycteropus afer afer
ATATCCTAGGCATTAGTGAGCTGAAATGGACTGGTTTGGGCCATTCTGAATCAGACAACCATATGATCTACTATGCTGGGAATGACAAATTGAAGAGGAATGGGGTAGCATTCATCACCACAAAGAATTTTTCAAGATCTATCCTGAAGTACGGGAGCTCTGGTGGCATAGTGTCTAAGGCTTCTGACTGCATCAGCCACTCCTCGGAAGAAAGGTTGGGCAATCTACTTCCATAGAGATACTGCCTCGGAAACCCAAGGAGCGGTCACTATGAGTCGGGATCAACTCAACAGCAATGAGTTTGGTTTTGTTTGGATCCTGAAGTACATGACTTTGGTCATGTTGTCAGAAGGGACCATTCCCTGGAGAATGATATCATGCTTGGTAAAGTGGAGGGTCAACGAAAAAGGGGAAGGCCATCAATGAGATGGATTGACACAGCGGCTGCAATGATGGGCTCTGGTATAGCAAGTATTGTAAGGCTGGCACAGGACCAGCCAGTGTTTTGTTCTGTTGTTCATATGGTTGCTATGAGTCAGAGCAGACTCAATGGTACCTATCAACACCACCACCACAGCTGATAATTGCTAGTGATTGGCATGAAGCAAAGAAGAAGCATTGGTAGTTGGAAAATATGGCTTTGGTGATAGAAATGACAACAGAGATCACATAACAGAATTTTGCAAGACCAACAATTTATTCATTGTAAATACCTTTTTCCAACAACATAAACAGTGACTATATATATGGACCTCACCAGATGGAATAGATAGGAATCAAATCAAGTATATCTGTGGAAAGAGACAATGGAGACTCTCAATACAATCAGTCAGAACACGGCCAGGGGCTGAATTGTAGAACAGACCACCAAATGCTCATGTTTAAGTTCAAATTGAAGGTAAAGAAAATTAAAACAAGTCTACAAGAGCTAAAGTATGACCTTGAGTGTATCCCAGCAGAATTTAGAGACCATCTCAATAACAGATTTGAAACATTAAACACTAATAATAACATCAAAGACAACACACATGAAGATTTCATTAAAAAGGAAATAAAGAAAAGACAAAAATGGATGTCAGAAGAGACTCTGAAACTTGCTCTTGAACACAGAGTAGCTAAAGTGAGCAGAACAAATGATGAAGTAAAGAACTAAACACCTTGAAAAGACAAAGACTTGGGATTAGAAAACCAAAAGGGAAGAATATGGGCAGCATTTCTCAAGCTGAAAGAACTAGAGAAAAAAATCAACTCTTCGAATTTAATACTGAAGGATTCTTTGGGCAAAATATTGAATGATGCAGAAAGCATCAAAAGAAGATGGAAGGAACATACATTCTTTACCAAAAAGAATTGGTCAATGTTCAACGATTTCAGGAGGTAGCATATGGTCAAGAACCGATAATATTAAAGAAAGAAGTCCAAGCTGCACTGAAGACACTGATGAAAAACAAGGCTCCAGGAATTGACAGAACACCA
>NW_006921629.1:12704299-12754331 GCF_000298275.1 Orycteropus afer afer
GGATTGCACTTCAACACAAAGGAAATAAAAATCCTCGCAAATAGACCAATAAGGAACATCATGACAAATGGAGAAAAGATTGAAGATGTCAAGGATTTCATTTTACTTGGATCCAAAATCAATGCCCATGGAAGCAGCAGTCCAGAAATCAAATGATATAGTGCATTGGGCAAATCTGCTGCAAAAAACTAGAGTGTTAAAAAGCAGAGATGTCACCTTTAGAATGAAGGTGTTCCTGACTCAGACCCTGCTATTTTCAATCACCTTACATGCATAAGAAAGCTGGACAATGAATAAGGAAAACCTGAGAAGAAATGATGTCTTTGAATTATGGTGTGGGAGAAGAATATTGAATATATCATGGACTGCTGGAAGAACAAACCCCTCTGTCTTAGAATAAGTGCGACCAGAATGCCCTTTAGAAGCAAGGATGGCAAGACTTCATCTCATGCACTTCGGATATGTTATCAGGAGGGACCAGTCCCTGGAGAAGAACATCATGCTTGGTAAAGCAGAGGGCCAGTGAAACACAGGAAGGTCCTCAATGGATGGGCTGACACACGGCTGCATCAGTGGGCTCACACACAGCAACAATTGCGAGCATAGCACAGTACGGGGCAGTGTTGTGTTCTGTTGTACACAGGGTCTCTATGAGTCAGAACTAACTCAATGGCACCTAACAATAACCACAACATCAAGGTGGTAGCTGACAGCACCACATACAATTCTATCAAGATTTGGGAGCCAAGGCCTTTACATTTTCCTATAAATGTGCTTATTAAGAACTAAGGAAAAGCAGGGATTAACCCTGATCCCTTTGTTCTAGGCCATAAAACCTATACCGGTCCTTTCATACATGCATGACATATATAATTGAATGTTCTAGGCGCTGGTTCTAGGCCGACGGCTAGCAGTGAACAAGAAAAAGTCACTGCCTGACTCAAGCTTATATTGTAGGACAGGAAATAATACTATAAACAAACAAATACATAATGCCAGGTAATTTAGGTGCTAAGAAGAACTGTACAGCAGGGTAAGGGGATAGAGAAAGAAAGGTTGTGGGGGTGGTCAAGGAAGTCCTGTCTGAGGTGACATGTGAGGCAGGATCTGAGTGGAATAAGGGGATGAGCCATAACAATATCTAGGGGACACGTGCTCCAAATAAATGGAACAGCAAGTTGATTTTTCTTGTTGTTTATTTTTTTTAAATAAATAGTAATGTACTGGATTTATTGTTCCAGAGGTTGTTTTCATCATTCAACAGTATGTCCTGAAGTTCTTTTACATCAGTATGCATGGGTCTACTGCATTCTTTTCAACTACTGCGTATCATTCTATAGCATGAGCATGTTGTCTTTAGCTGCCATCTGGTCAGCTTCTAACTCCTCACAACCCCAAGCACAACGGACTAAAACACTACCTGGTCCTGGACCATCCCCTTGATCAGTTACGGATCAGACCACTTTGATCCAGGGGGTTTTCATTGGCTAGTTTGTCTCAGTCTGGAAGCTCTGCTGAAACCTATCCATCACCATCTTAACACAAAGCCTCCACTGCCAGATGGGGTAGCCGTGCACGATGTGCATTGGTTGAGAATCAAACCCAGTTCTCCTGCATGGAAGGCAAGAATCTTACCACTGAACCACCACTGGCCCCATAGCATGGACATCCCAGCATTTATCTAACTAACCATTTCCCTCCAAGTAAATGTCACCTTTTTCACTACGAGAAACAAAGATGCAATGAGCAACCACGACGCTGCTGCCCTGTGCACATGAATTTCTCCAGAACAGATTCCAAGCAGAACTGCTGAGTCAGAGCACCACCTTCGTGTTAACAGGTCTTGCCAAACTGCATTCTAAAATGGCCATGCCAATTCACATTACCAGTAGCAGTATTTTAAGAGACTCAATTCTCCACCCCATTGCCAACATTTGACATCATCAAACTTTTTGATTTTTTATAATCCAGTGAGTGGAAAATGAGTTCTCATAGTTGTTCTTGTCGGCATTTCCCTAATTACTAATGGCATTGAGCATCTTCTATGTTTATTAGTCATTTGTATTTCCTGTTCCAGGAAGTGCCTATTGGCATCCTTTGCCCTTTATTTCACAGGGCCATTGTGCTTTTTTTGGTTTCAGTTCTTTCTATGTACTGATATTCATCCTTTGTCTGCTACATATGTAGCAAATATTTTCTCCCGATCTGATGCTTGCCTTCTAGCTTTGTTTTATGATCTCAAATTTTCTCCTGCAATTATGGACCCTAAAATGGAGTTTGGGAACAAGTGTGACCACAGCCTCTCAGAAGACACTGATCTCTCCCTCTGCTCTCCTCCAACTTGCTTGCCTCCTGCTCCCACTGAAGCACTTAGCTCCATGCTGCAATTACTGGTGCCCATCTCTCCCACTAAGCTGTGTACCCTGGAAGGTAGCAGCTTCTTCCCACTTGTTTCTATAGCTCCCACAGGACTCAGCACAGAGCCTTATATGCCATAGGTACTCAAACCAAACTGAATTAAGGCTATCATTAAAAGCAGCACAACTTGATCCTCAGACATGATTTCACTCAACTCCATCAAGCGAGTATAATCATCCTCAAACAGTGGCTTTCCTTCTTCCCAGAAACAGAAAACAAAATAATAAGGCATGTAGCTCAGTTCAATGAAATATTAAGCAGCTTTCTCCAACAATGCAGGCAATGGTTTGTGTGGTTGACAGAATGTCCAGAAGGCAGGGAGAAAGGAAGCATGTAACCAGACCACAATCATTAGACCAATGCCAGCCCTTTAGGAAGGGTTTTAGTATTAAAAGGACATTTATCCTCATTAATGCAAAATTAAGGAGTGTAAAAAGCTTTTACAATCTAGACTCCCTCTGCGAAGTCTACTGTAACCCTAATCGGCCTTCTCCTCTTGCTATGGCTTGGAGACAAACAGTCCCTGTGGTCCCAGCCAGCCTGACAACAGCCAGATGAGAGAAAAGGCAAGAGGGGAGGGGTGCCAGCTTCTACAATGACCCCAGCCCATCCTGAGGACTGATCAAAGGATGGATCATCACTAGACACTAGTCACACTGCTGAAAGGCAAGTCACCACTCGAATTAGCCCAGGGGACTCAGCATCACTGCTGACTCTCCAGGCAGAAAGGGGTGACTCCAACATCAAAATCCCTTTAACTGCATCCCCCAAAGTAGCCATCCAGCCTCTGTCTAAAACACCTGCAGTAAACTGTTGGTACTGTTGAAACTGGACGCTGGGTGTGTGTCACTCTGTAATACTATTCTCTCTGCTTTAGTATCTACATATTTTTATATATACTTAAAAAGAACTTGAACACCTGCCATAACAGGGAGCTCACCACTCCTGTGGGAACTGAATCATTCTTTAGACAGTTTTCTTGGTAGTTCCTCCTTTCCCTGAGCTGTTGTGCCTTCCTGTCACTCTGATCCTCCAAGAGGCTCAGTGTCAAAGTCAGAAAGACCTGGTGCAAAACCTGGACTCACCACTTGCTGCCATATTGCCCTGAGTGTATGATTCTGAACCTTGACTTCTCATTGGCAAAATAAGGACAGTCCTGTAACCTACATCAAAAGGCTGTTGGGAAAGTTCATTGAGATCATGCAGGTAACATCCTTCACCCAGCACCGGGCATGTGAAGCACTCAGTGATGTTTTACCAGCTTAGTTCTCCTCTGAGGGCCCAACAGAGAAGGTCACCACCTCTGTACTGTGCATAGACCTGACATAAAAAGACAGACTAAATAATGTTTAGCAACTGAGCCCATAAAAAGGACACACCTGGAATGAAAAAAAACCACAAATATCGGTGATTACGTTGAACGACCAAAAGTACACCCAAATGTAGAAGAAGGGCTCCCTCTGTGTCTTGGCCTCTCCTACAACTACAGCTATCTTGTGGTGGTCAGCACTAATGCTCTGGGCAACACAAATAAAGAGGAAGCTGTGGAAAGCCACTCCAAGGAATCCTACAGGAGAATCATAGAAAACTATCTTTCCTTTTCCCTGTTCATTGATAATGGGCTGATGATCAGTGAGTGGATAGTTCCCTTATTCACGACACACTTGCACAAAGCAGGATGCACACAGTATACAAGAGGCAGCATGTGCCATTCCATTCCCTGTGACAAAAGACCATCCCCATGGGGGACGATGTGGCCCTTCACTAAGAATCTCTGCAGCACTTTTGTAGTTCAGTGATTGTTGGCAGCATGAGATCATCTCCGGAGTCCAACATACCTTGCCCTGTCTTCCAAAACATGACTCCATGCATCTGTCCAGACACTCCAATGGCCCTAACGTTCCGGAGCTGCTGCTGGGGAAGGGCAGCAAGGCACTCATGTAGGGCCTGGATGATTCGACTCACATCCTGCTCCCGCCCCTGGAAACAGAACAGAGCACACTGGGAAAGGGGCAAACAAACAGGCAAGGGGAGAAGGACAGAGGCCTCAAGGGATCTCCTGGGTAAGGACTGCCCAGCTAACTCCATAGGGGTCGCTTCCAGGATCTGCTCACCAGCCTCAGGGATGAATGCAGGCTGAGGTTTCTCCACAATCTCCAGCAGGGCCTGGAATAGGAATGTGGTAGGCCAGACCCTTTTCCTCATTTCACAGATGAGGCACCACTGCAAATAGCCCAGGCTCTGTCCTCTATTACGGGCGAGTCTGAGCTGAGTAGAGTCCTGGGTGGCACAGATGGTTAAGTGGCTGGCTACTAACCAAAGAGTTAGCAGTTTAAATCCACCCAGAAGCACCTCGGGAGAAAGATCACAGCCACTGAAAACCCTGTGGAGCACAGTTCTATTCTGGGGTCACCAGGAGTCAGAATCAACTTAATGGAAACTGCTTTGGGTTTTGTATGCGTGCAGTGAGTAAAGACTGAGTAGGGATCGTGAGGCTGGCACAGGACCAGGCAGTGTTTTGTTCTGTTGTACATAAGGTCGTTATGAGTCGGAGATGACTCAACAGCACATAACAACAACAAAGACTGCAGGAACGTACAGTGTATCAGGAAGGACAGGAATACATAAGAATGGCCATGCTATAAGGGGAAGTAAGGTAAGGTTCTTATACCAGGCACCTAGAGTGATGGAGCCAGAAGAAGGCTGGAACACAGCAGGGAGGAACTGAAAGGAGAGATGTCAGAAGAGGCCTCACAGGCTAATAGAATGAACCCTATGCTTTCATCCACCTGGGCTTTCTTTCATGCATTTGCCAAACACTTTCTGAGTGCCTTAAGGGCCAGGTCCTAGACCTTGAAACAAAAGATCACCTAGGAGAGATTGTCAAGGAGGAAGGCCAGGCAACATCTGGGGTAACAGTACTAGGGGAGCTGGGCTGTATGAAGGGTGGTGAGAGATAAGGCTGGAAAAGAGGATTGGTTGGGTTCCCCTCAGTGGGCACTGAGCCCCAGGGGAGGGGTTCTTCCTGAAGGTAATGTGGAACTCCTCAGGCTTTCTGAATGGGAGAGTATTATCATCAGAGCCATGTTTTCCGTAGATTAACTGGACAATGATATAAGCTACATGGAGTCCCTGGGGAGTGCAAATGGTTAATGAGTTCAACTGCTAACCGAAAGGCTTCTCAGAGGTGGCACCGAAGAAAAGTCCTGATGATCTACTTTAAAAAAAAAAAAAAAAAAAAATCAGCCATTGAAAACTCTGTGAGAAGACATCCCAGTTAATTGCCCTAATAATATATTTAGTGTTTGTGTTCTACCTCCTAGCTCCTTGTGTAGTGTCTGGGATCTTAAAAACTTGCAAGTGGCCATTCAAAGTCAAAACACTGGTATCTATACATCTGGAGCAACAGAAGAATAAGGAGAGTCAGGAATAGGAGGAGGAAATGGAATGTGTAGCTAATTGCCTCCATGAACAACTGCCTCCTTTGCCAGGAGATCAGAACTGGATGTGGCCAGCTATCACTCCTGAATATTCTGATCAATAATTCTATAGAAGAATCTTGATCAAACAGGGGAAAATGCAGAACAGAACTTCAAATTGTCATGGCATCCAGACTTTCTGGAGCCATGGAGGCTGGATGAAACCCTGATACTATTGCCCTGAGATCATCTAAACACTAAACCAAAAATATCCCCTTAACTCTTCTTAAAACTAAACAACAGTTTAGTTTTACTAGTAAAGACTGTCTGCCTTGAGCACTGTGCTCTTTTAAGATCTATCTATGTGGTATCAAAATGACAACAGCAACTCAAAAGATAAGATAGGAAACTTATCCAAAGGCCCTCAACAATGATGGCTATGATGTCAGACTTACAAATGGAATCAGCTTTATAAGCTAAATTTTAAAAGATTAATAACTAGGGTGGTGGTTGTTGTTGTTATGTGCCATTGAGTCGGACCCAACTCATAGCAACCCCTCCTTGGGTTCCCGAGGTGGTATCACTATGGAAGTTGGTTGCCTTGTCTTCCTTCTGAGGAGTGGCTGGTAGGTTTGAACCACCAGCCTTCTGATCAGCAGTTAAGTGCTTTAGGCACTACGCTACCAGAGCTCCCAACTAGGGTTCTGAATCTAATAAATTGAATACTTCTTTGGTTTCTGGCACATAAAAGTCACCTTAAGGCACAAGATAAACTCACATTTCACAACTAGGAGGAGCAATGGAAAGTTCAGAAGAGAAGAAGAAGAGAACTATGGCTCAGTTCTCAATGTCTGACTGTTCTTTGAGGAAGAAAAAACCTTATTGTCCTGGAAAGACATCTGAACACTGAGTTCTTACGCCTCTCACTTTCTTCCAAGTACACAGTCTTCCCCACCTTGGAGCTAACCTCTTAACTACCTGTCAGGCTGCCAATCTTGATCAGGGCAGCTCTTGGTTCATGATAAACATGAACAAAGGAACAGTGAGGTAAAGAAGGGCAGGAAGAGGGGGGAGTGGAGAGGGAGCGCTAAGCCCTTCCCTGAGGAGATGGCCCCAGAGGTTAACAAGGATGTCATTATGTATAGGAGAGCCTACAGCAGAACTGCCCAGGCAGGCAAAGACTGAGAAAGAGGAGGCAGGGGGCTGGACATAATTCCCTGAAGGGAAGAAATGAGGCAGAGACTTGCACTACCCATGAGGCAGTCAGTAGCCAGTCTGCATTGAGATGTGTCGTAAGCATAAAATATACACTGGATTTCAGATTTGAACCCACTGCCATCAAGTTGGATCCAACTCATAGCAACCCCTTTTTGGGTTTCCGAGGAGGTATCACTATGGAAGTAGATTGCCCAGCCCTCCTTCCGAGGAGTGGCTGGTGGGTTTGAACCACCAGCCTTCTGGTTAGCTGTCAAATGCCTTAGGCACAGTGCCACCAGAGCTCCCACCAGATTTAGTATTAAAAAAATGCGTATTATCTCATTAATGATTTTTATATTGTTAATTGCATGCTAAAATGATAATATGTTGAATACATTGGATTAATAATGTAAAATCAATGTCACCTGTTTCTTGTGCAGCTGGAATGCTCCTTGGAAGCAAGAATGGCCAGACTTGGTCTCACTTACTTTGGTCATGTTGTAAGAGACCATTCCCTGGAGAAGGATATCATGCTTGGTGAAGTGGAGGGTCAGATAAACAGGGGAAGGCCCTCAATGAGATGGATTGACACTGTGGCTGCAACAATGGGCTGAGGTATAGCAAGGATTGCGAGGGTGGCACAGAGCCATGCAGTGTTTTGTTCTATTGTACACAGGGTGGCTATGAGTAGGAGCTGACTCAATGGCACCTAACAACAAAACAACACTAGAAAATGGGGAAACTTCCACATGTGGCTGACATGTGTGGCTTGCGTTGCCATTGAATAGTGTTGGTTTGAAGAGTTCGGGATGGTGGTGATATGGTGTGTCGTCCCAGGACAGAGAAGCCACTGTTTAAAACAGGCCCAGGGAGGGTGAGTTGTATGGGTGAGACAATGGAGGAAAAGAACAGCCAAAAGAGCAGTGCAAAAGAATAGGCAGTGTATACCAACTAGTTAGAGTTTAAGAGCAAGCATGATCAGAGAATAGCTCTTGGACATTCATAGTTTGGAGTATCAGTCAGTCTACATCCAGAGCAAATACTGGAGCTTCTGGTTTGAAAAAGCTGCTTAGGAAGGCATTCACTACCCCTTCCCATGCCCTTTGTTGTTGTTAGTTGCCATTGAGTCAATTCCGACTTAAGGTGACGCCGTGTGTGCAGAGTAGGACTGTCCATAGTGTTTTCAAGGGCATGACCTCGAAATTTGCTTCTGATTGCCAGATCTGTCTTCTGAGATGTCTTCTGAGATGTTTGAACTGTCAACCTTTTGGTTAGTAGTTGAGAACTTAACTGTTTGACACCACCCACCCCTTTTCACAGATGAGGAAACTGAGGCCCCAGGAGAAAAAACAAAATAGTACACAATACTTCCGTGGAGTGATACATGTGGACATGAGGAAAGAACAGACCCAAAAGGTCTGTTTTGCAATATGGAGACATTTTTGGTTGTCACAACTGAGAAGAGTGGGAGTGCTACTGGCATCTAGTGGATAGAGGCCAGGAATGCTGCTACACATCCTACAATGCACAAGACTGTCCCCCACAACACAGAATTACCCATTCCAAATGTCAATAGCGCTGAGGTTGAGAAACCGGCTACAGATGAAATGCTGCTTGTTCCAGAGCACAATTCACAGACGGAGGACGCAAGGGTGATTATTACAAGCCTCCTCTATGCTCATCATAAGGCAGGTGTGACTGGGTGTGCCTATAAACACAGAACAGCCCACTGAAAGCTGGGGAGAATGGGAAAAAGCCCTTTTCAAGCAGTGACCTTAATTCAAGAGAAAAGCTCACTCTCCTGTAATCTTAGCTCTGCTGCTCACCCCAATAGGGTTAGAGCAGACTTTGTCTCCATTTCATATTCCATGAAGTAAAATGATCATTCTAAAACCCTGATGCCCCCACCCACACTAATTTTGAAAACTTCTATGGAAATGAAAGTGCTACTGATATCTTTGTCCTCTGAAATGCTTCTGAGCAAGATGGACTCTGGACCCTAAAGGACTGAGTCCAGAAGTTATACAGAAAGTTCCTTGATACTATTTTCTATTGTCAAGTAACTGAACATAAAGCTACATTTATAAGGAATTAATGGAATCCAGCTCTAATAGCCCTTCTGAACTTACATCTTCCTAAAGAGCCATTTGTCATGAAATTGTCCATCTCTATCCTGTAGCTCTCAAGAGACTGGTTGTGGCGTATAATTATTAATCTGATCTTTTTAAACATATCAATCAACTTCTCTCAATGTCATTCTATTTGTTCTGACATCTTTCCTCCAAGGTGTCTGAGCCTTTGGGGCTGGGGGACTTTAACTGACCAAGAGTTTCTCAGTTCACATTTCACTCCTGCGGAATGAGAAAGAAGCTGGTTAAATCTGACTCTGCATCATGCCCAGAGGAAAACAGCCGCTGTCCTGGGGAACAAACGGAAGCCCTAACTTGAGGTTGCAGAATCTAGGTGAGCAGCAGAGAGCCGTCCAGAGTGAGAAAAAGGCCCTGTGAACACAGACATAAACAGGACAGCAATTCCCAGTAGGTCAGGGTGCAGGAAGTCACGAAGGCGCAGGGCGAAAGCGCCATGAGCGAGGCACCCAGACGAGGCCAGAGAATAGGGAGATCGGTGCGAGGGTGGGAAAGCTCTTGGGACAGATCTAACGGTTCTGGAAGAGCTGCAGCAGGCATAGAAGTCCCTGGAAGAGACGGGGCAGGCAGAGGTCAGAAAGGCTGGAGCAGACGAATTCTTGGAGGGAGGAAGTTGTCAGGGAGGCTGGGACAGTCAGGGAGGCCTCATCTAAGGTGGAGATGTCAGGAGGCTCCTGGAGGCGGCGCGGCTCCAGGGCGCTGCCTCACCTGAGTCCCGGCCGCTACGATCTCAGCCGTGGCCTCCGCTCGCGCAGCTCGGGCACAGCTCGCCCCTACCACGAACCCGGAGAGGTCGCCTGGCGCGGCCTCCAGCAGGGCCGCCTTCACGGACGTGGTGCCCAGATCGATGCCGAGAGTAAACGACTGTGCATCCATTGCCATGGTGTTGGACGTTGCGCTTATCTGCCAGAGTAGGTCCCTACCCACGCTTTTAGCCCCCGCTAGAGGCAGGGAGGCGGGGCCTCTCCTGATAATCCTTAGCCACACTCAACATGGCCACTTCTAACACTGTCATTGGTGAGGAAGGAGGCTGTGTCTCCTGGCTCTGCTTCAGCCACACTCAATATGGCGAATTCTCATCTTGCCATTGGTCAAAGCAGGCGGGCCCGGGCCCCGACTATAGGCGGAGAGGCGGCGGTAGGCGGAACTTAAGCGGAGATTCCGTGACAGTGGAAGGCTGTCAGTGCGTCGCTCACCGTAGTAGTTCTCCGAGTTCGCTAAAAGGCACTGACGCTGTAAGAGCGTCTGTGTCCCTAGACGTGGCCTCATCCTCTCTCGCACCCGAGACTCCATCCCTGACAAGGCGCCTGAGCCCTTCGCTTCGCCCCCAACTATGCCCAGCTTTGTCTGGATAATACTGGTAAAAACTACAACTCCCAGAACACATCACGCCCAGAAATGTACTCCGCAGATCAGGTGACTCAAGTCAGGTGACCTCCGGCCCGCCTTCACACAAAGTCTAGCTGACCAGGGAAACTGTGCGCATTCGGAAGCGACACCTGGCAGGAGTCTTCTGCGTCCGGTGTGGTCAGTCTCACGAGCCTAGGAGGCTCTCAGGTGAGAGCCGGCACAGCCCGGACATCCTCCCGCCCATTTTCCAAGCCAACCCCGTGAAGCCGAGAGACTGGCACAGCAAGTCAGGGAGACAGCCTACCGCGGTTCCAGCCTTTCAGGGATGCATCCCTTGCCAGGGATGGGAGGAGATGGTTCCATTCTCGGCCTTGTGACACTGGACAGCCCCTAAGTGAAAGTGTCCGGGTAGTGGTGAGCAGAGGCAAGGGACACTGGAATGGTGGTGTGAGTGAGTGACTCTACCCCTGTGCAGTTTGAACCCTTTCCCTGCCTCCTGCTCGGTTGCCGCTCCAATTCTGGCTGGAGAGTTTGCAGATTGCTTTGGGAAGGGAAGAAACTGAGAGCTTCATTGGGGTGTGAGCGCCGTGCTGGGCTCCGGCAGACTGGGCAGGACGACACCCTGCTCCGCCCTCCTGGACTTTCAGGCTGGAGGAAGGGAAGACACCTGGGCCCTATCTTTTTCAATAATATTGAGTATGACAACCTACAGTCAGTGTTTGCTAGGTGCCTTAGGCAACACCGGTAATCTCTTTACCTCAGTGTTTTGCAACCTTTTTTTTCATTATCACCCACTAGGAGCCTTTTTAGGAGCTCTGGTAGCATAGTGCCTAAGGCACTTGACTGCTAACCAGAAAGCTGACAGTCCAAACCCACTCCTGGGGAGGAAGATGGGGCAATCTACTTCCGTAGTGATACCGCCTTGGAAACCCAAGGAGGGGTCGCTCTGAGTCGAGTCCCACTCCATGGCACATGACACAACTTTTCTTTTCCCACTATAAAGTGCTGATGCCACTGGTATACTGTTTATGTACTGTGGCCCTTTGGAGGGCCACAAGCCATTATAACATCTAAGATTTTTTCACTCCCCAAAAAACAATTTTCACCCCTGTTGAGAAAGCATGCTTTGCATGCATTATCTGAGGTAGTTACCACTGTCCCTGCTTTCACATTAGGAAATTGAGGCTTGAGATGGTCAAGTATCACCCCAAGGTCATACAGCTAATAAGCAGGGAAGCGAAAATTCCAACTTGTGCAGTCTCTCTTCAGGGCACACATTCCTTGCCAGTTACCTCTCCAAGAGGAGGAGACCCAGGCTATAGATGAAAGGACAGGGCAAATTCAGAGAGAAGTTGCTGCAGGAGACCCCTGGCCCAGGCTGCTCCAAAGAAGGAATAAGTGATGGGGGAGGGAGAGGACTTTCTGAAGCAGGTGAGTGAGACCTGGAAGACAGTCAGAGAACAGGCACACATTTCTATCTTGTAGCATTCACGAGAAACTAATTAATAGGGTATAATTATTCTGCTCTTTTTAAAAATACTAGTTGACTTATTTCTCAATACCTTTCTGTTTGCTCTGACATGTTTCCTCCAAGGTGTCTCAGACTTTGGGGCTGGGGGACTTTGGCTAACCAAGAGTTTCTATGTCCACATTCCTCTCCTGCATAATGAGAGAGGAGCTGGTTAGACCTGATTCCATATCTGCCCACAGGAATATAGTCGCCATCCTGGGAAATAAACTGAATCCTGAACTTGAGAGTACAGGGCTGAGGTGAGCAGAGAGCGGCAAGAGGAAGAAAAAGGCCTATGGGCATTCTGTATACACAAGAGAGCACTTCTCTGTGGGTCAAGATACAGAAAGAGTGCACAGGTCTAGAGCTTCATGGATGGCACCTAGAGAAAACCAAAGAGTGGAGACATCAGTGGGAAATCTGAGATGAGGTCTAATTGGCCAGTGCAAGCTCCAGGAAGCAGAAAGCCTCTGGAGGAGATGGGGACATTGGAGGTCAGACAAGCTGGAGCAGTTAGAGATTTCTGAAGGAGGGAAGTATTAGGGAGACCTCCTTTGAGGAGGAGGAGGGGTGTCAGGGCCTCCTGGAAGCCCACTGGGGGAACTGAAACCAGAATAGGAGCAGAAATATTTCCACACAGACCTCTCCCAGCTCTTCCCACAGCTTTCAGGAACTGCCAGAGGTGGTCAAGGGAGGGAGAGCCTGGACACTGTACACAGAGGCAGCATATGGAGACCAAGTTACAGAAATCCATGGTGGCTTGCCCCAGCTGACCCATGGTTTACCTGCTGTGTGTTGGGATTATGGGTAAATAGCAGCTTGTCTCCCTCACTAAACCAATACACTGTTCCAGGCCTGATGTGGGACTTGTCCCTCTGTCTGTCCCGATCATGAGTGATCCCTATCTGGGGAGGTAACACTTATGGAATGATTTAGTCAATTGGTGACCTTAGCCCTTACACTCTCAACCCAAGATAGGAAATTGTTAAGTTTATGGGTTCCCAGTGTCAAATGTTTGACCTCTGTTTTAATAACTTTTTGACAAAAAGAACACCAGCCAATAAAACTGCATTCTTTCAGTTAATGAGGTTATTAAGAAGCAGTTGCAGAGGGAAAGATTCAGGTTTTTGTTCACTTCCTCGTAGTGGGACCTTACACAACCCACTTAACTGCTCTGAGCCCATTTCCCCAGATAGCAAAGACAGATAAACCCTCCCTGGGGTCCCCTGCTCTGAAGTTGTGATGTGCAGCCCGTGAAGTCACAGGTGTGAGTGAAGTGAAAGTCCTTTATGAGCTGTCCCATGCCATGGTTGCAGTTGGCATATTTGTCTGCCTGGAGCTGAGCTGATTCAGCCTTCACCTGAACTCCTGCCATTTGTTTTTTGTCATAGTTTTCTGAAATCGAGGAATATGATGAGGAGTTGGCTGATTGTGTTTCTCCTATTACCCCTGAAGCTTATAGAAAGATGTGGTAAGTTTAGAAATGGGTCATCAACTTTGTATAAAGGGAAATGGTGGCTCTAGTGTGACTGTTTATAACCAGGTGTTTAAAACTCTCCAGAACACATGTGCCTGCTTGTCCCTGGCTAGGATCCAGGAACTTTACAAGGAGGCACTTTACAAGGTTCCACAAATAAATGACCTTCTGTCCTGGGGTCCCTGTTATCTTTTCTGTATCACCAAAGTCAATAGTTTTACTGAAATCAGACTGTGGAGCCCCAAGAGTCTGCGATAGTGTCTGTAAAGAAGGTTTATATCCCTGGCCTGTGGACCTCGCAGGGGGAGTTGCGGGTCTTGGAAGATGTTGCAGAGGCAGGTGAAGTGGCCAGCCGTGGTGAGCCTGGTCCCGCCAGGCACAAACAGCCTGGGAAATCAGCGTGGGCATCCCACTGTAAGATGAGAAAACCCTTCCCTTAGAGCAGGGTGCAGCAGCCCAGGCAGGACTGGGGCCGCACAAAAGGCAGGCAGTTGTCAAAAAATTTATTTGGGTTTGCTCATCCTTGTTAGGATGTGACCTTCAAAGCAGACCACTTGTTCTAGCAATTCTCCCCTGCACAGAACATCTCTAGAATCCCTTCCCAAGAAGAGTTGTGTTCAGCTCTCCAGGGACGCATGACCCATTATTTTGATCATTAACTTGGCTGTTGTCAAAAATCAAGTATGTCTTAAAATTCCTAACTGAAGATTTTCCAGTGAACCTTCTGCCAACAATACTAATACTGTGGAAGTTTCCCAAGAGCCACACACAGTGGCTGCAGTACAGTTATCTGGCCTCTGACTCTTAAGTAAACAGTGGCCAGTTGACCATCCTGCCAGGTTTGTTAAACAGGCATGTCACTTCGCAATCACACCTCTGAATAAGCAATCTCTGAGAAAGAAAAAGTCCTTTCAACCATGAAGCCCAGTGTCGCTCAATCCAGTCTGTTCCCCAACTTACCTGGAGATGCCTTTTAAAAAATGTAGAACCAGAACCCCACCCCAGGCCTCCTGGAACATATTCTCTGTGACTAGTAAGGAGCTCTGGTGGTGAAATGGTTAAAGCATTGGGGTGTTAACCAAAAGGCAGTTCGAACTCACCAGCCACTCTGTGGGAGAAACATGAGGCTGTCTGCTTCCTTAAGATCTACAGCCTTAGAAACTCTTTGGAGCAGTTCTATTCTGTTCTTTAGGGTCCCTATGAGTAGGAATCGACTCAGTGGCAGAGGGTAATGCATTAGTAATTCTGTTCCCCTCGAAGAGAGCCACAAATCCAGCCACCACCACCTCTGATCATATGAAGGGAAATGGAGGCCCGGGGTAGGTAGAAGACTTGCCCAGAGTCACAGAGCTAGAAAGTAGCAAACCCAGGACCAGCACGTCATATCCCATCACTTTGCCTCCTTCCCTGAATGTCGTTAGAATAATGGAAGCAACATAAAAGCAAATAACTAGAAGTGCTTTTCTAACCCCATGCTGCTGTGTCTTCTCCTTGCTTTGGGGAGTGATCACTAAAGATGGCAGATGAGGCTTGGCCTTCAGAGTTTTCTGTTTCTGACTTCTTTGATGGCCCAGCAGTAAGAACCTGGGCTTTGGACTTGACAGGCCTAGGTTTGAATCCTGCCTCTGCCATTCCTGCACTATGAGGCCACAATACTTTCCCTTTTGAGATTCTCAGTTTCCTTACAACAAAATAGGAATGATAATACCCACCTCTCGCTGTTGTAGTAATTAGAGGATGGAAGAGTGTAGCAGAGCAGCTGGGTACAAAGTAGGAGAGGTGTCGAAAAACAACCAAACCAACCAACCATTGGTGTTGAGTTGATTCTGACTCACGGTGACCTCCTGTGTTACAGAGCAGAACTGCTCCACAGGGTTTTCTGGGCTGTAATCTTTAGAGAAGCAGATCACCAGGCCTTTCTTCCTTGGAGCCATGGGTTCAACCTAACAGCCTTCAGTTAGCAGTTGATTGCAAATCACTTGCATCACCCAGGCTCCTGACATGTCGATAAGTATTAGTCAAAAAATAATTTAAAAAAAATATTAGTTTAGAAAAGCAGACTCTCTTTAGAGGGAACTTGGTTGGTCTCATGATTCATTCGGTAATTCCAATATGATCTACAGAGACCCCTCACCCTAGAGCAAACTTTAACATGTGCTTTCCTGTGATAGGATGCCAGCTTCCTAACTGCCTCCTTTCTTGGACTAAAAATGTCCTACGGTTATGCCATGGTGGTAATAATAGTATCTAACCATTATTTACCACTTCTTATATGCCAGGCCTTGTGGAAAATGTGTTACAACATTACCATATTTTACCATCACAATAACTCTATAAGATTCTTCCCATTTTACAGATGAGGATACTGAGGCTTAAAATATCTTATCCATGTTCACAGAACTGGGAAGTGTCAGGGCCAGGGTGCAACTTTGTCACTTCAGAGCCCAGTCTCTGTGCTACCGAGTGCTGCTGTCTTCTGTGTGGCAAATGCAAAGACCGGAAGAGCTAAGGCCACATAGATCTCCCACTCACCTAACCCCATCCCAGCAGAGCTGGAGGACCCAGAAGAGTGATAGCTCCTCTAACGAGCAGCTCTGCCCTAGACACTCTCTTATCAGGAACTTGCAGAGACAGGAATTTGTTTATCAGATGTGGTTCCTCAGCTACTAGGTAAAATTTAACAGGCATAGACATCAAGTGCTATAATTGCCTAGCCGCACAAGCCTGGGACAAAACCTCAGATTGGTATCAGAGCAGTGAGGACAAGAAAGAAGAGGCCAAGTTGCCAAAACTGCCTCCAGGCCGCCACCCTGCACATAAAGGAAGGACCAGCCTACTCTGCCCTTAGCACCTTGGCCTCTGCAAGGACCAGAATGGGCCCGTCCGCATCTGAGGGACCCAACCAGGCAGAAGAAGCCAAGGGCGGGGAACTGGAGACTGCAGCCTGTGGACATCTCAGCCTGGAGACTAGACACCTCAGAGTGCAGCTCCCTCATCTGCATGTGCATGTGCAGGGCTAGTGTAACAAAGGCAGCTCAGACCTGGTCTGAAAAGCCCCAGGTAGCAGAGCTGGGCCCCAGATTTCAGGTTCAAAGGTGACCAGTTCCCTTGGAGAAGATAAGGTTACTTACCACCCTTGGAGGTACACAGGCAGAGGAAGAGAAACTAGCTAGGGGTATTGAGGAGGAGAACAGATAATTGAAGTTGAATCAGGTAACTTAAATTCCTTACCAGCCCAAGGATCTGAAATTTTAACTCTGAATTCTTTATCTTCTGCCTTGGAGAGGTCTGGGCCCCCCATGTAACCTCTACCCTTACAAGAACCATCTTTATCAGAGTTGAACACCTGCTTCTCCCTTGTGGGTCTCCTCCATCCCAGTCCAGATTCATAAGCATGACTTCTGGGCTGTGCAAAGGCCCTGAGGCTGTGAGGCAGGGCAAGTGAGATGACAGGTATGGGATGGAGCTTTGTGCCCGTCTGGAAGTGAGCAGGAAGGGGCAGGATGTGGGCTACCCAAACAAAAGAAAAGGTCAGAGAGAGGCTAATGCAGTCTCGTTCTGTGCCCTAGTTGTCCTGTGGTCCTTGATTTCCCAAATCTACCTCTTCCCTCACCCAGGGAGCCTATGTGTCTACTTTATCGTGAGTTAATGTCTTAAGGCCAAGAAGAAATTCCTGATAGTAAAAGAATGTCTTGTTCACCATTCTTTCCCCAGTGCAGCATGTAGGCAGCCTTAGGAAGGGGATCAGAGAGTAGGTTCAGCTGGATTGGGAAGGGAGTCCAAAGAGGGCTCTTAGAAATAGGTTAGCTGGGCTCCACGTACCTCTTTGAGGAAGGAAGGTAGACTAGGCCACTTCTTCGTGTTCATCAGAAGAGGTGGTTCAGCTCTGCATTTTCCAGTCCCACATCATGGTTTGAATTCCTTTGGGACAATTTTTGGGCCCCATGAATTCCAACTGTCTGTGGGTACTCAGCCACAGAGCCTCAGAGCCTGTCAGTGGAAGAGGAGGAGGAAACTATAGCTTTTCCCATTCAATCCTGGGCTCTCCTCTGTCTCTGTCTTGGGCAGCGTCGGGGAAAGGCCTGGGTTTCCAGCCCCATCATTCATCTCTCAGAGCCTCCAGGTCTTCACCTAGAGTGCAGGGGTTGTCATGAGTCAGAGGCCTGAGTTCTATGACCTAATGACTCATGTCGTTGATTTGTGTCCTACCAGAGTCAACCATGGACCTCACTGTTCCTCCTGTTGTGAGACTGGAAAATGGCAGCTCAACCAATGTCAGCATCGGCCTTCGGTAAGTGTCCAGCCCAGTTCTGTCCTTGGCTCTACTTGTTCATCCCATGGCTGGACCAGGGCTGGCCCCTGCTCAGTCTGTTTCAGGTGTGATACTCTTGCCTCTTAATTGTACTACAAACCATAGAAGAGAGGTGCTGTTCCCATGCTAGGTCCCAAACATCTATCCCCCACCCCCAACTGATTCCTTGTTTCCAATGGGAAGAGGAGGAAGGGGGGAGGAGGGGCACCATTCCTCAGAGACCTGGGCCTTTTCCCAGGTGGCAAGAGTCCTTAAGTGACCAGTAACTGATGGCAGACTGCAGCGTGGTCCTTTACAAGGCTTCACATATTTGAGGAGAGTCCTAAGGGTGGGGGTAGGGAGCTGAGCTGCTCACCAGGACTTCAGAGGTTGCCTCTAGAGCCTACAGCCCAAGTGTCTGCACCAGGGGATCCCATTCATGCAGCTCTCGTGCTTGCCGTTTAGACAAAGCCTTTAGACTTTGCAGACAGAGAGTCTCCTCGCTGACCTCTGCTGGCTCAGCCACAAAGGTCCTAACCTTGTCCAGACTGTGCCAGCGAGCCTGTCCTTTCCTTCTGTTTCTTTAGCTACTTCGTCCTACTCTTGCCTCTCAGCCATGAGGCTTCCCTGAGGTAAAGATTTGGATCCCTGTCCTTTTCTCTCTAACCCACTCCCCTTCCTCACTTCTCCTGGTACTCCAGGAGATCTGATGTCAAACCAAAGCTTTGGCACATTTCACATGATGACTCTTTCCTACCTCCTGCCATCTGTGCACATCGACACCTTGTGATTCTTACAAATCATCCTCTGAGCCTAGATCTGAGGCCCCCATAGGTTGCTCCCAGCCAGCATGTCGATGTTATCCAGTCAGACACATCTCCCAGCTCTCCAGGGATGTGCTGCTCCTTCATGCCCTGTCTGACAGGCCCTTGCCTCTGTCAGTCAAATTCTGACCTTCCTGCAAATCCCTGCTCAGACCTGCCCATCTCTCTGGATGCCTCACTTGGCGTTCACAGCCAGTTCCCCATCTTCTCAAGTTACCACCCTACCCCCTGTGACATTTTATCTCCTGATATTGGTAGAAATCCCCCAAAGGACAGGGACTCCACCTCTCTACCCCTCAGGGTGAAGCACATAGCAGTTCTGACCCTAATGACTTGACAGGCCCAGACTGAAATCCTGAAGGCTGGCTGAGATCCCACTGCCTGACAGAAGTAATCAGACTCTTCTCCCCCCACAGGCAGCCACTAAATGCAACCTTGGTGATCACTTTTGAAATCACATTTCGTTCAAAAAACATCACCATCCTTGAGCTCCCTGATGAAGTAAGTAGCAAAGTTGACTGAGGGGTAGGAAAATACATTTTCATTGAGAACTTTTGAAATAGGCTACTTTATTTTCATACTATGGACTGCCCCTGTTCTGTCATTCTCGAAATCTATGATTTGGGCCTGTTGGCCTCTTGGGAGATAGATGTTTTATAAAAGCAATGGTAAGGGAAATATGAGGCAAAATTGGTTCAGAGAACGTGGAAAAAATTCTTAAGATGAAATCTTAATATTCTAAGACTTTGCTATTCGAGGGTGCTCCATGGGCCAGCAGCATTGCCTTTGCTTGAAAACCATGTGGAAATGCAGAACCTCAGGCTCTGTCCAAACCAAAAAAACAAACCCACTGCCGTTGAGTCGATTCTGACTGGCAATGACCCTAAAGGACAGAGTAAAACTAACCCATAGGGTTTCTAAGGCTGTAAATCTTTACAGAAACAGATTGCCTCATCTTTCTTCCATGAAGCAGCTCATGGGTTCGAACTGCCAATCTTTTGGTTAGCAGCCAAATGGCTTAACCATTGTGCCACCAGAGCTCCTAGCAGCACACCCAAGACCTGCTAATTCAATATCTGCATATTAGCAAGATCCCCAGGTGATGTGGGTCTACATTAAAGTTTGAGAAGCACTGTTCTGAGACACCATTGGTTGGGGTCATTTCCAAAAACTAGTGTCAGAAGCTGTCTAGTGTAATAATGATAACTAGTCATAGCTTTTAGTCGTTTGTCTATTTATGTGTACCCCACTTCCATATTTGAGTCCCTGGGTGGTACAATTAACATGCTTGGCTGCTAAGCAAAAGGTTAGAGGTTTAATCCACCCAGAAGCACCTTAAGGAGCTCTGGTGGTGCAGTGCCTAAGGCACTTGACTGCTGACCAGAAGGTTGGTAGTTCAAACCCATCAGCTGCTCTGCGAAAGGAAGATGGAGCAATCTACTTCCATAAAGATTTACCGCCTTGGGACTGGAATCTTAAAAGCTTGCAAGCAGCCATCTAGATGCAACGATGGGTATGTCTTCATCCAGAGCAAAGAAGAATGAAGAAAACAAAAGATTCATGGAAACAGTTAGTCCAAGTGACTGGTATACCTTCTGATCCTCAGCCTATACAACTATGAGACCAGAAGAACTAGATGTTGCCCAGCTACCACTGTCAACCACTTGGAGGGAGATCTGTGTAGGAGATCCTGAATAGAGTGGGAGAACAGTGTGGAACACAACTCAAAATCATTTTTTAAAAAAAAAGGACCACGTTTGCTGATCTGAGAGAGCCTGATGGAACTATGGCCCCTAACTGCCCTTCGGGTCTGGAATTGAACCCACTCCAGCCAAACCAAAGACAGGCATATGAGTTGAACATGTACCTGAGGTAGAGACACTCCTTGGAGAGACCAATCATGGGAGAATGGCAGGGCTGTTTATGTACAGGGAGACAGCTCAGGGGGCAGGAGCACATGGAGAGATGGACACAGGGAAGAGGTAACTATGGGGAGGAAGAGGGAGGAGCTGTTGCATTGTGGTAAATAGTAGTCAATGTCATGAGACAAAGTGTATGTGAGATGCTATATGGAAAGTGAATTTGCTCTGTAAACTTTTACCCAAATCACAATTTAAAAAAAAAAAAAGATTAACTGCCTTGGAAACCCAGTGGGGGTTGCTATGAGTCGGAATTGACTTGATGGCAGTGAGTTTGGTTTTTGGTTTGGAGGGGCACCTTAGAAAGAAGGCCTGGCAATCTGCTTCCAAAAAATCAGTCATTGAAAACCCCACGGACCACAGTTCTATTCTGGCACACAGTTGGAATCAACTTGATGGCAACTGGTTTTTACTTCCACATTATCAGGGATTGGAGCCAGTGACCACTCAACTGCATAAAAACATAAATAGGGGAGGCACCAATGTAGAGACACCTTACAGAGAATAATACAAGGGTTAAAAATACAAAAAAAAAAATTTTAAAAATCAAGATGAATCCAGGGATGAGTTGATATCCATGAGGCACGTCAGGTGGCCTGTATATTTGTAGAGATGGGCTGCAAATCAGCTGTGAGCTCTCTAGCAAGCAAACAGTACTGAAGTGTGATCAGTCAAAAGAGAATCTATGATCTTTAAAATAAAGCATTCAGTGTGAATGAAATTTGCAAACATTATGCTGAGTGAAATACGTCAGACACAAAAGGACAAATGTTATATGATCCCACTTCTATGAAATATCTAGAATAGGCAGATACATAGAGACCAAAGTTCATTTGTGGTTACCATAGGTAAGAGAGTGGGAGAAAGAGTCAGTTTCTGACTAATTGATTTTCTCCCTATTTCCAGAAGGAATTTAGTGAGTGGCACAAACAGTAAGTGTTTGACTCACTAGCCAAAAGGTTGGCAGTTTGAACCCACCCAGAGACACCTCAGGAGAAAGACCTGGTGATGCGTGGCCATAAGTCATAGCCATGGACACCTCTGGGTGGGAGGAGAGCTGTCACATTATGGGGCTTGCAGTCAATGTCATGGAGCAAAATGTGTGTGATCTGCTGTATGGAAATGATTTTGCTCTGTAAACTTCCACCCAAATCACAATAAATTTAAAAAACAAAAAAAGAGAGAAAAAAAGTCATAGCCATGAAAACATTATGGAGCGTTTCTACCCTGACACCCATGGGGTCGCCATGAGTCACTGTCAATTCAGCGGCAACTGGTCCTGGTCCTATAAGTATGCAGACACCATTGCTAGAAAAATCAGTTAAAAATAAAAAATAAAGTGATGGGAGAACAAAATGGAGCTGGGCGTGGTATGTGTCATAAAGATGTAGCTTGCAAAATGTGGACCAAAAATTGCACTCCAAGCTTTGCAGCAGCCACTTAAACCGCTGCAGTTGTTTTGGGAAAGCCCTTGATTTCTGATGTTAAGACCAAGAAACAGTGCTTCCGTAGTCCTCATAAAGAGGCCACTGAAATCCGATGAACAGCATCCCCTTGGAACCTTTGAGGATGAACTGTGAGACTGGCTTTCTCTTAGTGTCCAGCAATATGGATGGATGTTATGGAGCCTAATAATGGAAATAGAGATGATAGTAGTAGTGATGATACAGCAGTGATAGTAGGCACTTCAAAACCTTATTGCATGCCCCGCATTGTACACTATAAGCTTCATGGGCTTTTATCATTCATGAACCAATAAACCAGTTGCTGTCAAGTTGATTCCAACTCGTGGTGCCCCCATGTGTGTCAGAGTAGCTCTGCTCCATAGGGTTTTCAATGGCTGATTTTTTGGAAGTCCACCCACTTCTGGGTGGACTCAAACCCCCAACCTTTTGGTAACAAGTCATCTGCACTACCCAGGACTCCCATTTCATTCATAGCAACGCTGAAACTCAGATACGTGTGTTATCCCCATTTTACAGATAGCAAACTGAGATCAGAGAGCTTGAGTAACTTGTCTGAGATCACATGGCTAGTCAGACAGGGAGAGCCTGAGGGCAGGGCCATTGTTGTACTCGGAAAGTCTAACACACAGAGGTATGGGGGGGGGCGGTTTGAGTTGGTGGGTTGGTGCAGTATCTCCCATGAGTTAGCAAGCTCCTTGAAGGCAGAGAATGTGACTAATCTGCCCCTTCATTAGCCTGGAACTGGGCATTCACTGGGGCCCTCCATAACTGTGAGTAGTAGTATCCATTTAAATCCTGTCTTCCCAACAGGTTGTGGTACCTGCTGGAACAACAGATTCCTCTTTTCAAGTGGTATCTCGAAATGTTGGACAACTTACCGTTTATCTGCATGGAAATCATTCCAACCAGACCGGGTAGGTGGGCCTCAGCCCATCTGGGCTTTATGTGATGAGAAGGGAGGCAGTGGTGGGGATGAGGTACTGGGGACACTTCCTTCAGAAGTCCAACCTCAGCTTATCCTCGTCTCCAAATTCCTCTCTAGCCCGAGGATACGCTTCTTGGTGATCCATAGCAACGTCGTTAACATCATAAACCAGGTGATTGGCTGGATCTACTTTGTGGCCTGGTCCATCTCCTTCTACCCTCAGGTGTTCAAGAACTGGAGGCGGAAAAGGTAACCAGCCGGGCTTTGTGTGCCGGTTTGCTTGCTCAGGGCAGATAGAACTGAGGCATTACAACAGCTCGGCTTCTTCCTTTTGTCCTCAGCTCTTCTCTCTTCCTGCCCTTTCTGGAAAGGTGTGCTGGTGTGAAAGCTCTCTCTGAGAGCCTGTGATAGGACTTCCAATGCTGGGCATTTGATTCCTTGCTAAGATTACCCATCCTATGCCCCACCATGAAGATCCTTTCCCAGCAGCCACTTCTGTGCTGCTGGAAACCATAGGAAGGGAAAGGGGAAAGCAGGGACTTCCCTGAGGTGCTTACCTGGGGAGAGCAGTCAGGTTCCAGGCACTTGCCTCTGGCTGCAGGAGACAGGCTGGCTTTTGCCAAAAGCACCAACTTCTCCAAAGACCCAAGGGTAGCTTTTTACCCTTTAATGATGAGTAATGAGGAGTCTAATGGGAAGTGGTTCCCAATACTGAGAAACAGAGCAGCTGTCAGGGGGTGTGAGTTTGGATAAAGGTCAAGATATAAGGATGCTAGTGAAGGCCAGTCACAAAGGACCCAGTTGTCTAAGAACTGTTCCCCAGAGAGTAGGCAGGTGGGCATATTGCCCAGTCACTGTCTGGAGCTCCTGGAACCTGGGGCTCAGCCTGTCCATGGGGTGAGAGATCTGTGTCCATTCCAAAGACTGTCTAAGCGTCATCTGCCACTTTGTGGAACCCCAGGAAGAAGGATCCTAGAAAGGAGGGCGTGGAATCTTCCCTGGCACCCGCTCATGCCCAGCTCTGAGCTCTTCCTCCCATGGATGACTTTGCTGACCTCACACAGCAGCTCTGGGAGGCAGGAAATGTCCTGTTTTTCAGACAAGAAGCAGAGCAACCAGAGTGACTGCTGATAGGCCCACAGTGAGCAAGTGCTAGGACAAGGGTGTATATATAGGTCAAAGACCCCAAAGCCATGTGTGCCCTTCCCTGACATGGCCCTGGGGACACCCAGGGAGAGTACTTGTAGACCTGAACTCAATGCACTTAACTCTAAGCTTCCAGCAGCCTGTGCTGTCCCACCCCCTGAGCACTGTCCTTCAGGCCGTGTTGTCCAGCAGTGGGATCCCCAACCTAGTTGCTACGGAGGAGAGGGCAGACCTTCCTCCAAGAGCCCCCACCTCTGCCCCTGTTCCCTGTGGCCCAGGAATGAGTGAGGCCCTGGTGCAGCCCTCCTGAGAGTCCTGCCTGGCCTGCCATCCTCACCTGGGCCCGTCAGGCCTGCCATACCCACTCAGCTGGAGTCAGCCGATCCCACTGAGTGAGCCACCCTTCCTGCAGATAACAAGACCTTGAGGAGCTGAGACTTGGAGAAGACATTGGATCCAGTGCCCACTCTAGGCAGTTTATTCTGACTCTGGACCTGCTTATGCCTGTCAGAGACTCTTGGCAGGAACTCTGGAGTATGATGGAAGATAGCAGACATGTGAGGAGAACTGGGGACAGGATCAGGCTTGAAGCCTGTGCTGTCTGCTCTGGGCCCAGGCCTCACCATGGAGTGAATGCTTGATGAGCGGCTGCCAAATCCACACTTAACCTTGGGTGTTTCCCAAACAGAAGCCAGAACCAAATGCATGGCCCTCCCCACCAGACCTCTTCCAGCATTTCCCCCTGTCCATCCAATTGAGCAAGGGCCCTGAGCCTTCCAACCTCACCCCACAACTCATGCATCCCCGTAGCCAATTAGTTTTCCTTCCTAAATCTCTCAAATCCAATCGACCTCATCTCCAGCTTTGCCATCCAAATCCCAGCCCCACTGTGGCTCACTGGACTTCTGCCCTTACATCCTATTCGGGCTCTCACTTCTCTTGCCCCCTTTTCATACAGTGTTCTTGCCGAAATTGGAGAGGTCTTTTCAAAAATCAAATATGATCTTCTTGTCTGCTTGTTATTCTTAGGATGAAAATAAAACCCAGCATGGCCTCCCTACCTGCCTTTCCAGCCTCCTCTCCCACGTTGCTCTTTCTGCCCCAGTCGCCTTCATGCTTTCTCCTCTGTTTGGAACACTCTTCCCCACACCCCTGGTACCTGCTGCTCATCTGCAGGATCATGCCTCCGGGGTCACTTCTTCAGGGAAGATTTTCTGAGATCAAACTCCCATCCCTCGTCCTAGAGGACTTCTCTAACTTGGTGCTTTGTGAAGTTGCCATGCTACTTTTGTTTGTGATTGACAATTTTTGCTTCTCTGCCACTAACTCAGAGGACAGGAATGGTTTCTTTCTCATCAGCCCTAAGAAGCTGGCAGTACCTGGAACATAGTGGGCTCTCAATAAATCCTTGTCGAACGAGGCCACCTGACAGAAGTGTGGCCCACCTGAGACCAGAGATGCTTGATAAGGGCACAAATTAGCTGCTTTGGCCACAGTGGTGAAAAGGTGTGCCCGCCCCCCCACTCCACCCCGTCTTCCCCATCTGGGTCTGTGTCTTCATGCAGCAAGGACACGAGCTCCCTGCAGTCACCCTAGCACACGGGCTTCCTAGGAGCTGCTGAGCTGGAAGCCGGGGAGGGAGATGCTCGCTTTCTGCAGAAGGCCGCCATACTTCTGTCTGGAAGGACCAAGAGTTGAGGAGGCATGATAAGTCTCAGAAGGGAGGGAGAGGAGGAGAGTCGGCTCTCAAGAGGGCAGGAAGGGGGGCTTCCGGCTCTCCTTGGAGACAGCCAAGCCCTTCTTCTGCTCCTTCCCCATGTGCTGGGAGCTCTGTCCCCTCCTGTCCCTCCTGCTCCTTCCATGGCCCCAGGCCTCACCTCCTGCCTTGCTTTGCCCCCACCCAGTGTCGTTGGTCTGAGCTTCGACTTCGTGGCCCTGAACCTGATGGGCTTCGTGGCCTACAGCATGTTCAACATTGGCCTCCTCTGGGTGCCCTCCATCAAGGTATGGCCCTGCATGCCCCCCACAGCCTGGCCCAGCTGTATGGTGGCCTGGCTGCCTCTCACTACCCACCTTCTCACCGCCCCTTAATAGGAGCAGTTTCTCCTCAAATACCCCAATGGAGTGAACCCTGTGGCCAGTAACGACGTCTTCTTCAGCCTGCATGCCGTTGTCCTCACCCTGATCATCATCCTGCAGTGTTTCTTGTACGAGGTGAGGGAGGGGACCTAGTGACTTGCCCTGTAGCTAATACTCCCACTCCCATCCCCCCCTGCCACCCCTGTCTGCCATTTTACAGAAGACAGGAGATACATTCATTCATTTGCATCTACTTACTGGTGCCTAGGTAATATGCCAGGCTCTGTGCTGGACACAGGCACACCATGTGAGCCACGCCCTCAGGCCCCCTAGTCTGGGGTAAGAGACACACAGAAAGGCCGAGAGGTGTACAGGGCAGGGAAGCACTAAACCAGCCAGGGAAGGGGAGGAGAGCATCTGAGGAAATGAGGGTCACTTGAGGGCTGCTAACCAAAAGGTCAGCTATTTGAACCCACCAGCTGCTCCATTGGAGGAAAATGAGGCAGTCGACTTCTGTAAAGATTTACAGCCTTGGGAACCTTATGGGGCCAGTTCTACTCTGTCCTGTAGGGTCACTTGAGTCAGAATTAGGTCAGTGGCAGTGGATTAAGGTTCCCTTGGAGATGAAGGAGAGAGGAGGACAGTGCACCCCCAGTGAGGGGAACAGGATGCGTGAAGGCTGAAGGGCACTGAGAGGAACTACGAGCAGTTGGGACAGGCTGGGGTTCCGGGTGCCAGTGGGGACTAAGCCTGAGAAGGGTTTGTGTACCAGGCTGGGAGGTCTGGATGCCATCATGTTGATGGAGGGCCATCCAGTGTGTGAGCCGGGGAAGGGCACTTAGGGCTGATGGGCACAGGTTCTCTCATTTCCTACCTTTGCACCATTTCCCTCAGGGGCTGCCCTCACACAGCCAGGGACTGTTGGCCTACAGTTATGGAACTTACAGGTTTTCTTACCCTTTGCTGTGAAGCCAGTGTGAGGGGCCCATTTTGAGGCCATGGCAGGGGAAAGGTAGGGGTGAGGACAGATTCCAGAGACCACTGGGCTCCATCAGGGTCAACACTAGGCTGGGATGAGGTGCAGGGTTTCCAGTGGGTGGGGGATAGGGGGTTTCAGAATAAGCCCAGAGCAGACACCCAGTTCTGCAGAGTGGGAACACTGCAGGTGGGAGTTGGAAATCTCCAGGATACACTGAAATGGAGTCCCCGGAAGGTAAAAAGGGTGTGATTGGTGCTAGGGACCCCCTTCCGTCTGCCCGCTGGAGACCTTGTACCTTGTCGCAGGTCGCCATTAACTCACGCTGACCCTGATGATCTCTGCAATCTGCCCATCCCTGCATCTCCGCTCCACAGCCCCTAAGCAGCCCTCCTTTACGTGAGCTGCTCCAAGGCCAGCATCCAGCCATCACACCTTCCTCTTCATCCCACACGTACCCCTCTTTCTAAACCTGACCTGGCCCTGGCAGTTCCCCACCTGAGGCACTGCAGTGGCTCTCTGTGCCCCCTGACCCCACTCCCCACTTCCACTCTCTCTCTCTCCACCTCAGCGAGGCGCTCAGCGTGTGTCGTGGCCTGCCATCGGGTTCCTGGTGCTCTCCTGCCTCTTTGCACTTGTCACCATGGTGGTGGCCGCAGTAGGGGCAACCACTTGGCTGCAGTTTCTCTTCTGCTTCTCCTACATCAAGCTTGCGGTCACGTTGGTCAAGTACTTTCCACAGGTACTCCAGGGCCTTTCTTAATTTTCACACACCTGGTGGGGTGAGAGGGCCCCACAGGCCAGGGGCAGCTTCTGCTGGATGAGGAAATGTGGGGTGAGGAGGCGTTGGACGGAAACCTGTGGTGGAAGCCAGTAAGCCCAGCAGGAGCAGTGCAGAGCACAGAGATGGTCATTATTGACACCCCTGGCACACAGCAGTGGGACCAGCAGGATAAACGGGAGGAGGGAGCCCCCCACTGAAGCCTTCACCCCTGGTCCCAGATGTTTCCCTCCAGCCCCCATCTGGCGACCTCCTTATGGAGCATTAGCATCCAGTGGCCCTCAGTGTCCCCGTGAGAACTCAGACACCCTTGCTTCGATCCGGGGACTTGAGAGTCAAGCACGGCTTCCCCCCTGGCCCACATCAGTAGATGAGACAAACACCAGTGGCCTAGGACAGGGTCAGGTTTGAAATAGCTGCCAGCTGTGGACCTCTGAGGATGTTGGTGATTGAGCGGTAGAATTCTCACTCTTCATGCAGAAGACCCAGGTTTGATTCCTGGCTAATGCACCACATGCCAGTGGTGACCCATCTGTCAGGAGGCTTGAATGTTGCTGTGATGCTGAACAGGTTTCAGCGGAGCTCTAGCCTAAGGTAGACTAGGAAGAAAGGCCTGGCAATCCACTTCTGAAAACCAGCCAGTGACCACCCTGTGGTTCACAGGGTCTGATCTGCAGCTGGTCATGGGCAGCATTTGCTCCCCTGTGCAGGGATCACCACGAATTAGGGGCCGACTCAGTGGCAGCTAGCAGCAGCAGCAGCAGACCTCTGCCCTGTAACTAAGGCCTCGTGTAACTCACCCCATTTCCAAGGAAGAAGGCCTATTTTCAGCTTCCCCAAATCTGGGGACTGTGTGTTCCTTGAGCTCAAAGGAAGGAGAGTGTTGTGGCGGGGGCCGAGGACAGTCTCTTAGAGGTCATGAAAGGTCATGAATCAGACCCTTGAGGGTGAGCAGGACTTGACTATGTGGACAGGAGAGGAGGAGCATTCCAGGCAGCGGCAGCCTGAGCAGCGTTAGGAATGGTGAGGCAAGGAGGGCAGGGCCAGCTCCCAGGGGCCAGGGAGGAAGGCTTCTGAATAGGGCCAAATACTGAGGGAAGTGGGTCTCAGTCCCTGAGTCTAAAAAGGCTTGTGACTGGGAGGCAGGAGCCCCAGGTGGGGAAATTTAGAATCGTCTGGGATTAAGAGAGGTGGCATCAAGTATGAGAAAGGGTAGGAGAGAATCTCAGGACAAGGAAGGGGACCTGACTGGTGGCCAGCTGGGAGACGTCCACTAAACGGGCCGACATCTCCCTCTCCAGTCATAGGAAGGGAGGTAGTACCTGTCAAGAGAATCCCCAGGGATTGTGGGAAGGGTGGTTGTGGGAAGGGTGTGGGGCTCAGGCAGCAGTAAGAGTGGGGATGTCCAAGGGGACTCACCCAGAGCCCAGCCAGGGCTGAGGTGCGAGTCAACTGCTCTCTAGAGAGGAGGAAACTCAGGCGAGGAGAGGTCAGACCGCTCACCTGAGGTGACACAGCTTAGATGAAGGAACTGGGATTCCCATCCCGTGTTCTTAAGCACAACAGTAAGGCCAGGCTGGACTGCCCAGTGTGGAGAGAATGAAGGTGAGAAACAAAATCTATGTTGCCGGAAAACCAAGCTAGGACTTTGACCCAGAATAGGGAGCTATGAGAAGTTCAAGAAGCAGTACCCCCTACACACACACCCTGTCCTATTGTGAGGTGCAGGGATAGAATGAGGGTTTGCTGTGTATGCAAATGAGACTCTAGGCCCAGCCCAAACTGTTCCCTTGATAACAAATATCAGGGCCCAAAGGTCACTGTGTTCCTTGGAGCCAAGGCTCAAGTATGTGAGTGGGAGGAATCAGAGACACCGTTGTGTAGAGCAGTGGTCACAAGAGGCAGCCACCCAGCCCTCTCACTGCCCTCCGTCTGTCTGTCTGCCTACCCAGGCCTACATGAACTTTTACTACAAAAGCACCGAGGGCTGGAGCATTGGCAACGTGCTCCTGGACTTCACCGGAGGCAGCTTCAGCCTCCTCCAGATGTTCCTCCAGTCCTACAACAATGGTGAGTCAGCTGCAGGCTACCCACACTGTGGCCTAGAGGTGCAGGGCAGGGCCAGTCTTACGGGACCCCGGCCAGAGCCAGCCCCTCACCAAGGCCCTGCAGCCCCGCAATCCAAGCTGGTCCCAGCCTCCAAGGCGAGACTCGGCCAAGGGGCAGCTGCAGAGGGTGGAGTTGTGGTATCCTGGGCGGATGAGGACACTCCCCCATCCCCTGCAGCCCCACTGCACTCCAGCTGCTTTAGGGACTGTATCCAGACTCTGTCCCCTCTGGCTCTTCCAGACCAGTGGACACTAATCTTCGGGGACCCAACCAAGTTTGGACTCGGAATCTTCTCCATCTTCTTCGATATCGTTTTCTTCGTCCAGCACTTCTGCTTGTACAGAAGGAAACCAGGGTACGACCAGTTGAACTAGCACCCGGGCGTCCTGCATAAACAGCTCAGGCCCTGGGCCCCGGTTGGGGAAGGCTCCAGAACAAAGGCCAGAGAAGCAGTCTGGAGTGTGCAGGGCTGGCTTGCAGCCAACCTGGAAAAGCACTTTCTCAGGGCCACACACCTTAAGCACCAAACAGCCTGCCTTCGTCTAGCACCCTCCCGGGCCTGGAAGAAACCTCTCCCTGGGACAGACACCTGACTCTGCTCCAAGACCAAAAGCTAGACCGCTGGCGGCCCCTGCCCAGCCTCCCCAGCGGCCCCAGCCCATCCGGGCCTTAGGGGCCAGGCATCTCCTCCTGCATCTTGATGCCACCATCTCTCTTTTCTTTAAGGCTTCAGGCAGCACACACAGGTTCCGACAGCCATCCCAGGCAGGATGTGGCACTGACCTTGGAGCCAAGGGCCTTGCCCTAAACAACCAGTGTTTCTGAGAGCAGCCTGAAGGGCTGGCCTCGCAGCCAGGAGAGCCAAGGGCACTTTGCTGCCATGCTGTGTTCCCCAAGAGCAAGCGGCCAGGTGGACCCTGAGGTGCTGGTGCTGGTGGTGGAAGGGCTAGAACTTTGGGATTAGGCCTTGGGATCCTACCTCTAAAGGCCACATTCCTGACACACAGTCTTTCTACATAACACAGGTTCCATGACTGCAGCAGTAGGTGGCCCAGTCCGGGGCCTGGTAAAGACGCAGTATTTCTCAGCCCCGAGGTGCCCACCAGATTGCTTCTGGCCTGGACTCATGCCCAGAGCCTTCTCGGTCTTTATCACACAGGGTCATATTATGATACTAACTCTGAGTTATTAGATGTTTTGGAAGTGAGTGGTTTACTTTCTCCTGCCCTCTCTGCCTATGTCCGCTTACCCAGAGTCAGGTCCGGGGACCATCGGAGCCCCTCCTCTGGAATGTAGGACACACACACACAACCAGTCAGTGCCTTAGAGGCCTGTTAAGCTTGCCCAAGGTGGGGGCAGAGGCAGGCCCTTCCCTCACTTTACCAGACCCATTTGAGATGCACCAATTTTGTTGACTATTCAGACCTCACATAAGGACTTGAGACCACCTCATACAATCCTCATGGGCCCAGCCCTGATCCCAGGCTCCCTTCCTTCCTACCCAAGCCTGTGTGTCTCCTGTGGCAGGGGAGGGGAGGGGAGGGGAGGGGAGGTCTCAGGATGTGCCTTGAGTTGCCATCCACTCAAAGTTTTTTACTACAAGGTCAATGTGAAGGGCCTGTATCCTTCATTAAAGCTTGGCTTGTTACCTTTCTTCTTGCTCTGAGCACTTGCTAGATGCAGAAGATGTGTACCATCAGAATCAAGTTCATGAGGCTTGATGAGATGGCCTTACTAACTTTTTTAGAAGGAAACACATAGGTAGCAAAGCTTGCTGATCCCGTGGTGGCTGTGCACTGACCCAGCCCTTTGTCAAGGGAGCCCCCCAGGAACACAAGATGCCCGCTGGCTCTGGCCTGGCCAGGTAGGTCTCCCAGGTACCATGTCTTTGCCATAACCTAGGGCAAGCAGCTAAGGCTGTAGGTGTGAGTTCGGGTGGGATGAAGTCTTTAAAGGCATCCATTCACTGAGGGAGATTTTTTATTTCCAGTCTTCTTTTTGCCAGTTGTAACAAATACCCAGTTTTAGAATCACATTTCCCCCTACAGCAGAAAATGCAGCCTGACCAAGCCCACAGACCTGTTTTATCTGGGCCATCCAGGAATTTTTTACACTTTGGTATTGTGGGGTCCTTCCAGGTGGGGGTAGGGTACACTTTTAAAATGGGAGCTATTGCCTGAAATTCCAAAATCTTGACTTAAAAAATATGGCAGCGCTAGGTAGACCTGTGTGCCTGCGTGACACGGGTCCTGTGGCTACTAGTGCTACCAGCACTGGACAGGCAGAGGGACCTATGCTCCTGGTTCACCCCCCACCCAGCCAGGTCTCAGTCCCTAGAAATATGTGGGCTTAACAGCCCCCTTAGCTATGCTGGGGCAAGTGTTTTTCCCATGAATCCCCTGGTGTCCCTGGGGCCCCTCCCAAGCAGATGATGCTAAGTGACACAAGGGAAGTTGGTGACACCTAGGGGTCCACAGTGCACCCCAGAGATCACACACTCCAGGCTCCTCCTCACCCCAGTTCCATGAAGGTGTTCCCAGGTCCCCTTCCGGCCCCCCTCCCCGCAGGTGGTCCCTACCAAGTACATCATGGGGACCTGGGAACACCATGGAATTGGGGTGGGGGTGTGGTGGTCCTCAGGTTCCACCAGACTTTCCAGGCAGGCAGAGTAGCTGGCCTTCACCCAAAGCTGGAGGGGCTAGTCAGCCACCCTTAAAAGCAGAACTCTTGCCCCAGCCCCACCTAACCTATGCTCCAGCAAAGACCCCTTGTGAATCCCAGCGTTGTTTATTATCAGAGGTGGGCGGCATCCCGTTGCCAGTTTCCACAGTCACGACAGTAAGGCTTGTTAACTTGCTAGGAGTGGTGGTTGCCCCAGATGTGAATTAGTGAGCTAAATTCAAAAGTAGAGTTGGCATCTCCAACTAGTAAGATAAAAATCCTTTGTATCAAAGTTGTGATTAAAAAAATACAAAAGTTAAACCCACAGGCATAGAGAAAATTGGCAATCCTGACAGCTGCCCTGATATGTCAGCCTTGAACCTCACCTAGATCCTGTAAGCAGGTGAACCGTGGGGAGGCCCGCACCCGTGGAGGTGTGGGGTTCAGTGGGGTGAACTGAGTGCATGCCTGGCTTCCACGGGTGAAACTCTGCAGTGCCTCTGGTAGTGTGTGTAAGAAGTTCCCTGCTGGGCAATGCAGGGAAAAGCAAGGGCATGGGCACTGCGGAGTTCAGACGCAAGGGCAGGACCAAGCCTGCCACAAGGCAGGACAAAAGGGTGGGGAAAGGCCTGGCCCTGCCTGTCGATTTCTGGCATTTTGGCAGTTATTTCCCCACTTGCCTGGGCACAACCCTGGCCGGGCAGCAGGGCCTGGGGGCTGAACATGGGATATTGCAGACTGACTACAACTCAGCTCCAGACCCTTGTTTCCAGTCCTCAGTGTCCAAGGGAGGGAGCTGGTCTCAGAGCATCCGGCCAGGGTGGGAGAGGGGAAAGAGACTAGGCCAGCCTCCAGGGTGGGAGAGGGGAAAGAGACTAGGCCAGCCTCAAGGAAATGCCTTTGGGAACAGCTCTTGCCCTTCTAAGCTGAGGCCCAGCACTCAGCAGAAGCTAGGACAAGGGGCAGACGGAAAAAGTGGTCACTGTACAGAGAGGCAGCAGGCGTAAGGTGGGGACGTGGCAGGCTGCTAGGACAGCATCGACTGCTGCACGGCCTTCTGCAGCGACTGCCGTGTCACCAGCAGGCGCACCACCTCCTCGGAGCGCTTGGTGAGCCGTTTTCGGGCCTGGTCGTGGGTGACCATAGTCATGTCCCATCCGTTCACCTGTCCCAGAAAGAAGAGCATACCCTACCTCAGCTCCCTGTGCTCTGGGATCTGGAAGCAGGATAGGCTGGGCGGGGGCAGGGGCGGGGGCTGGGTTACCCAACCAAGTCCCCAAGCTGATGTCTCTGAGTTGAGAGAAACAAGCACTGTAGCTGAAGTCATGCAGAGGAGAGAGCGCCAGCTTCCTCTGGGGCATCACCAGCATGGCTCCGAAACAGCTTTGGTGAGTCTCTCCCTGGTATCCTGGGGCACTGGGAGGCAGGGGCAACCCCCCACCCCCCCGGTGCATCAGACCCTCTAGCCCAAGGGGTTTTCCTCCTTTGGACCTGTTACCTGCATGATTTTGTCTCCAATCTGCAGCCCAGCAATCTCAGCAGGCCCTCCTTCAGACACTCGTGTAACATAGATGCCCTGAAAAGAGAGAGCCCAGGTCAAGGCCTGTGGTCTCTGGATTGGGCCCTTATTCATGGAGCAGAGCCTAGAATGACATACTCTTCAGCCAACTGTCTGTCCCTGCACCGAGCTTCCCCTGGAGCACATGGCCAGTGAAGGGTGTGCCAAGACAGCCAGGTGAGAAAGTTTGGCTGCCCCATAGATGTTCCACCCCCTGCTGATGGCCTCCTCCTGGGCTCTGCCCAGCGGTGGGAGGCAAAAGGAGGGCTGGAGAGGGCTGCTTCCCACCTTCACCCCAGATCATTTCTTGGACTTTCACAAAGGTTGGGGAGAGATGAGGTCTGCTCCTTCCACCCCAACCCAGGAGCAAAGGCACCCTATCTTGGGCCTCTGTGCCCCATGGAGAGGTCCCAGTTCTGCCCCCTCACCTTGTCTGTCTTGTCTTCTGAGAAGGGGTTCTGGGAGGGATCCTGGTCGATTCCACCTCCAATGCTGAAGCCCAGGATTAAGTTTTCACCTTGACGCAGCTTATGAATTTCAACTCTTTGCTGGCAGAGATTTAAAAAAAAAAAGAAAATGAGTTATGGGGGGGGTGTGGATGTATGGAGAATGGATCTGGTCTATGTTCCCAGCAGCAGCCTGGGGGCTGCTGGGACTGCTCAGAGTCAGGCCCAGGGTCTTCTCCAGGAATCCAGCTGGTCACCAGCCCTGGCACCCTGGGCAGTTGGAACTTAGAACTCAAGCAAATGACCCACCCACACAGCCTTCCGTCTCCAACCTCTTCCACTTTCCTTATTGGTCTCAGAAACCTGCCTTAGTCCACATGTGATCTAAAACCTTCTAGGCCCAAGAGCCAGTGGGGACACAGAAGGGCAGGAGGTGTCAAGTCCTACAGAGGTACAAGCCCCCATGCTGAGGCAGCTCAGACTCTCAAGCCAGCCCTGCCAGGGGCAGGACAGATGCCTGGGAAAGGCAGAGAAGGTCAAACACACAGAAGGAGATGCAGGACTGCTCTGACCAAAGGAACTAGAAGACGCCATGGATACATTTCTGAGACCGGCATGTGCATCACTGGTCATGGACCTGGGAGGTGAGATGAGGTTGAAGCTGGGGTCCAATCAGGAAGACTGTGGAATGCAGGCCTGTGAGGCTGGCCACAGTCGGGGATAGAGTCATTCTCCCTGAGGCCCAGGAGACAGCACAGTGTCCTGGCGTTCTATCCCACCAGGTTCTGGGGCTGTGTTCTCTCCTTGTGTCAGGCTCTTTTCAGGACCCTCAGGCGTCACCCAGACACCAAGTACTGTGAATAGGACCATCCCACCCCAACAGCTGAAAGTTTTAACAGGAGGAAGAAAAAGCAAAAGGCAACTTGATCTGGACCTGAGGGACTTCCCAAAGGAGGGAAAAACTGCACAAGGCCTTAAGAGGTGATGAGCAATTTGGCCAGCCACCTGACTTGATCCTGAACCCACTGGGTTGGGTGGGTCATGGTTAAGTTTGAGGCTAGAACCAGGGAGTCCGTAGGGGCTGGAGCGAACAGGGGCAGGTGAGGCCAGGGGACCTGAGCTGCCTGAATAAGATCAACAGATACGGGCACTGTTCATGGAGGAGAAAAGAGTCAAAAGGAGTACCCCGCTGCCAGGCCTGGCTGCACACAACCACCACTGAGATGGGGCCCAGAAGGAATGGGCTCTAGGGAAAAGAAGATGAGTATATTCTGTGCGAGTGCACGAACAATCCAGGCAGGTGTCCAGAGGGCAGGTGGAACCCTGACCCAGAGCTTAGAGGCCAGATGGTTTTAACATCCCCAAAATGTTTACATGGGGGAAGCTTCCCCACCCCACCCTGAATCCAAGACACAAGAGGGAGAGGCCAGACCCCACCCACCAGGTTGAGTCAGGAAGACAAGGTCCAGAGATGGTATGAGAGTGTTCACAGGGTCACACATCAAAGCCACATTCCTAGTGTTAGAAATGGGGGGTGGTCATCCTACAACTTTGAGGAAGGCCCCAAGACCAGCCATGATGTGTGTGTGTGGGGGCGGGGAATGCAGGAAACATGACCCATGACGCCCACTGGACCTGCGTCCTTGTGATAACTGACTGCTCAACATCCCCCAAGGTGAAATCTGATATAATCACTTCCGTGATAAGATCTGCTATGAGCAGTCTGGCGAAAGGAAGTTTCCTTTGGGGTGTGACCTGCTTCCAGCCTACACGGGAAAACTCTCTGACTTCTCCCTCGGGATCCTGCATCTGGCTCTCATCATCTGGACTTGAACCAGTGGGCTGCCACATTACCTGCCAGTCTTGGATTTGTCAGCCTTTGAATCCAGCAGGCTTGGGTTCATCAGCCCCCGTAGCTGCGTGTGTCGGAAACCTCCAGCTTGACATTTGACCCACAGACTTGGGACTTGCCAGCCTCTACAACCACGTGAGCCAGGAGAAGCCTGCAGCTTGGCGTGTGACCCATGGACGACTGGTTCTGATTCTCTAGAGAACCCGGCCTAACACTGAGTTGCCAGGTGAGGTCAGGCAGCTTACTCCCCCTCTCTGGCTGCTCACCTGCACCCCCTTTCTCCAGCTAAGGAGCAAACTGGCACCTTCTCTCTGGGACGGCTAGGGATCTGGAAAAGTGAGGGTGGTACAGCCATGGTGAAGCTTAACGGCTGTCATCAGGTCCAGGCTTACATCCTGAGAGCTGGGCTGCTGCTCAGTGCTCCCCCTCCCACTCCACCTTTATCAGTGGCTTCCTGCCACCACCCGCCTGACCACAGAGCTCTCCAGCACACACCCACGAGATATCAGTGTCTCTGGCCACAAGGCTCGCTTCCAGCTGTCCAGCCTGGCGGGCAGGCACTTCTCCCTACTTTCTAGAACTTATACGGGGGTCAGACAAAAGAGCTGTGTCCTTCCTAATGACCACTTGCTTTATAACTGCGCATGAGCGGATTTCTCTCTCGGGCCGGTTCCTCCTCCTCTGCCATCCAACTGTGGCCCCATCCAGCTGTGGCACTGATGTCCTAGGCTCTCTCCTTCCCTTTGCCTATTCTAATACAACCTGGTGCCCAAGACAAGCCACAAGGGCGGCCAGGGTCCTGGGCTGACAAGTGCCAGGCCAGGAGGGGATACTGGAAAGGTTCGTAGCAGGGTAGAGCAGGTTGTATACGCTTTAACCCTGGGAGAATGGTGGGTGGGTCCGTCTAGGCAAAGCTGGTCCAGAGAGAGGAAGGGGCTGCTTTGCCCGACCTGACCAGCCCTACTCCCCAAATCTTCCTCCGCTGGGCGGCGGTGGCTGGAGCAGAGGAAGCACTTCCTCATTCCAGAGGCTACGACTCATGAACTCAGGGGCCGGCGCCCGCCCCCCGCGGTTGCTCAGCTGGGGACACTGAGGCCCGGGGAGGGCGGCGTTTTCTCAGGCTCCAACAGCCTGGACCTTTCTCTTTCGTCCTCGCGTCTTGGCTGCTGAAAGGAGTCCAACCCCAGGCAGCAGTGCACGGGGTCTGACCTCGGGCAAGGTTTTCAGGAGGCGCTTGGGTGTCAGGCCATCTCTGTTTTATGGCTGGGGAGGTCCAGGAAAAAGGGGCCGAAGCCCAGGCCACCCATTTTACAGAAGCCCTGGATCCGACATTTTATCAACCTATTTAGGGTGTCAGTTTACTGCTTTGCGAAATGGGGGCAAGTCAAGACGAGAAGGAGCCCACGCGAGCGCACTCACCACTACGGCGGTGACCGGCTGGCCCGGGATGTAGGACATCTCGACTCCAATCCTGCTAACCAAGCACCGTTCGGTGAAGCCCTCGGCGAAAATCAGCGCGGCCGCGCCCTCTCTGATTAACAAAGCCAGGCCGGGTCGTCCCGCCCCCTCATGAATAGTTAACGATACTCTAACCAATCGCCGTCAGGAGCGCTGTTCCGCTTTCGGAAGGCATTGTGCTTGCGTAGAAAAGGAGGGCGGGGGAATGAAGAATGCTCAGGTCGCCCACAGCGCAGGCGCCAGTGGGCCGGACGAGGACTTGGCGCATGCGCAACCTGCACCCTCCCAGCAGCCTCCAGCGCAAGATGGCGTCGTGGGGATGTGCACCTCTACCTGTGTGAGGAAACGGCAAGTGATTTGTGTGCGCCGACGTGATCCAGGTAACTGGGCGATCCTGGGTGGGAAAGGCAAAGGTGCCATCCCCTCCCTGGCTGGTTTGAGCCTCAGAATATTTGAAGTTCCGAGACTCAGGAGTGGTGCAAGGTTTCGGAAGCCCCAGGGGAAAGGGGCGGCGTGAACCCAACTCGCCAAGCTCTGGGCACCACTTGTAACTTGGTTTTCTCTGCAGCTCCGCGTTGTTCTGCGAGAAAGCAGAGGCTAAACACCGTCGGATGCGATGGCCGCAGTGGTGGCCAAGCGGGAAGGGCCGCCGTTCATTAGTGAGGCAGCTGTGCGGGGCAACGCCGCGGTCCTTGATTACTGCCGGACCTCAGTGTCAGCGCTGTCGGGGGCCACAGCCGGCATCCTTGGCCTCACCGGCCTCTACGGCTTCATCTTCTACCTGCTTGCCTCCATCCTGCTCTCCTTGCTCCTAATTCTTAAAGCGGGAAGAAGGTGGAACAAATATTTTAAGTCACGAAGACCTCTCTTCACAGGAGGCCTCATCGGAGGCCTCTTCACCTACGTCCTGTTCTGGACATTCCTCTATGGCATGGTGCACGTCTACTGAAATGGGGGCAGGGTTGACTTTTTTAAAAAACGGATTGGAGGACTGTTGCCAGAAATTTAACACCGTGTAGACTTACTTAGTTTTTAAATTGTTGAATTCGCTGCTTGTTCTGTAACGTTATAAATAATTTATATCTGAAGAAGAAGAGCCTGTAATATTCTTCAGATTAAATGACGCGTGAGACCCTTTGTGGAGTGTTTTCCTACCTTAATGTACACTCCCTGTCTGTCATGGATGCCAAATTTTGACTCCTGGACGGCTGGGACTGGGCCTTAACCTTCTGTAATTTCCTTGCATTTGCACGGAGACCATCCAGAGAGGGCACATAGTAAGGAACAGACTAACTGTTAACATCTTAAGACCTAATAACAATTATCCCTATAGGCCAGGCATTGTGCCTTGAACTTTACACCCATTGTCTCATTTAATTCTCTAAATAACCTTATGGGGTTGATGTTACTGTTAGTCTTTGTAGAACCTGAGGTTCAGAGAGGTTAAGTACCTGTGACCAAGAAGGCACAGATAGGAAGAGGCAGAGCCAGGATTCCAGTGCAGTTCTCTTAATTGCTTTGGTGCCTTTGGCCACCACTGCTTCCAGGTATGAGTGATGTCATTTCAGTCCCACTTCATCTAGTCACAGCTAGTTGTCTTTTCCATTAAAAAAAATAACAAGTCCAAGCTTATTTTTCTAGAATATTTCTAGTGAAGATTAAACTGAGACTGGACACTTAAGCTAAACTTTGGGCTTTATTAGAGTGTAAATGCCTCTGTGTGTATGCCAATCCATGATCACTTCCTATCAGAAGGACTATCTGAAAATAAAACCCATTTGCTTGATCAAGGAATAAATATTATTACATTAGAATTACAGTAACAAGCTTCTCATGAAATATATAACCGGGGAGACTACCATCACCTAATTTCACAAATACTTAAATTATGGCAAGTGCTATGAACAGAGTACATGGATCCCCAAACCAAGCCCAGGTTGGAGAATGGATGTTAAGGAAGGCTGCTTTGAGGGAGTAACATTTACTTGAGACCAAAGGTTAAATAACAGCAAAGTAAAATGTGGGAAAGGGGTTATTAGCAGAAAGAGAGTGTGTGAGGGCCATTGGGCAGGAAGGAGTTTTGCCTGTATCTGGTGAGTGAAAGGAGAAGGCCATGAGGTAGACCTGAATAGATCATGGAGAGCCATGTGGGACTTTGGTCTTGATCCTAGGAGCAATGGGGAACTTTATTTAAGAGTGACATGATTAGATTTGGATTTCTGAAAAAGTTTTGTGTTAGACCAGAAGTGGACCTGAGAGCTTGAATCCAAGATGGCCCAAGACCAATAATGGAAACAGATCTGGGACCCAGGCCTTCTGAATTCTATTTTGGATTCTGGGTCACATGCTTGCATACAGGACACAGCTTTGCCTACCTTAATGACCTCTGAACCCCATCTCTGCTACCACTGAAGATCCTCACATTTCATGGTTTGCACACCCCAGTCTCCCCCTATTCTTTCACAGGGCCTTATCTGAATAGAGGGTACATTCCTGATTCAGAAAAAGGAGGGAGGGAAAGATACAGGTCAGGTGAGCTGCTGATTTACTAACTCTTATTTTGGGGCATTAAATTTGAGATTATAAACTATTATGAAGAAACATGATGACTGTCTTTATACTGTTTGTGGGAATTTATAGTAAGCTGTCAGGGCAAAAACCTGATACAAAATGGTTTCCAGATTGCACTCTGAACACAAAAGTACAAGTTTTATCAGTGCCTTCCTACCTGTCATTTCAATGTTCGCTCATTTAAAGAGTAAAATTAAATGTTTGATTTGAATTTCTTTGTAAGACAAAGAACTTAGTATCTTGCTTACCAATTGTTTCTAGTATCTGCCTCTTTCGGTCTCACTTTCTCCTTATACTTTCCCCTGAAACACAGGTGATCATGAAAATTCATGCAGGGCAAGAAATCAAGACACGTTTAAAGTTAACACCTTTTATTTTTTTTATAACCAATTAAAAGTGCCTAGGAAAATACATATATTGGGCAGGTCCCAAAAAATGTTTGTCATCTTCCCCCCCTTAGTTCTGGGTACTGGCCTGGAGACAATGGATGGAGAGAAAGCATCCTTAGGTTCATGGGATTGTATGTGCTGAGGAAAGCTACATCACTGGGGAGGGTGGGGAGATGTGCAGCGTTGAACCAACTGGAGCCCTTTCCAAATATGCAAGGTGCCATTCCAAGTAGAGTGATTCAGAGACTCTGGCACACTGTAGTCCTTACCTGGGGCACTCAGACACCTGAAGGTTATCACAGTTTCCCAGTGGGGCAGTAGCCAGCCACTAAGAAACAGAACTGATTGGAGGAGGACACATAAAAAGGCAGCTGTGACTGATCAGTCCTGATGACCCCTGCTCAGGAGTAGAGGGCACTTAAACTTCATAGCTGGTCCCTGGGACAGTATATTTATAGCACCCAATTTAAAAATATCCCGTTGACCAGCATAATAGTACTCCCGTGACATGGGATAAACCAATCGTTAGGAAAATAGTAGGTGGGGGCATTTAGGCTAGGGCCTGAACACAGGCATAGACAATTCATGTGATTCCCAAGTATCAGAATGGAATAGAGCTGTTGAGAAGCCTGCAAGCTCATGTTCCTGATGAGGTAACCAATGCCCAGAGGGAAAGGGGCTTTCCCAAGTTTTAAAGGAACTTCACTTCTCCCCATTTAAAAGCCAGTTTCTACAGGATTAATGATCCTCCCACTCATGTACCAAGATCATGCAAAAAATGGGAAGGGCTTGGTCAGCGCATAAAGCAAGGCAACCTTGGCACTATGCAACACCAGCCAGAGTTGTAAGGGCATCGACGGCCTTTCTGATCACAGGTCCCTGATGTGCTGTTGGGAAGGCTTTGCTAGACCTGAAGAAATAATTAGGTTGGATAAATCCTCTATGACAGTAATGTTTAATGGCATGACCCTTAAAATTAAAGCAAGTCAACTTGATTAAAAGAAAGCCTCACAAAAGCAGTATGGATAACGGTAGCATGAAGCAGTAGGGGAAGAGGGAGGCAGCATCTCTGTAACCTAGGCAATTCTCTCTACTATCCCTTCCTCCCACCCACCCTCTGAGCTCCAGTCACATGAGCTTCCATCTAGTTCCTTGGCTGCTCCTTCTCATGTCAGGGTATTTCTTCACACGTGTGGTTACCTTACCTGGAGTGCTTCCCCCATCACCTAGTCAAGCTGCTACAGATCTTTCAGATTTCACCTTATATGCCACTTCCTTGGGGAAGCCTTCTCTGGCTCACTCCAACTCCTTGTTCAAAACTCTCAAAGTACCCTATTCAGTTTGTGATAATGTATGATATCTGATTGAAGTTCAACTCCCCACAAGACAGGACAGGCTGTGTCTGTGTTGCTCACCCTGTATCACCAGCATTAAGTCCAACACCTGACACATCGTTAAGTACTCAATAAATATTTACTGAATGACTGAACAAATAACTGTAGAAAAACATTTCCATTCCGATACAAAACAGTGTGACTGCCCTCTGATTATGTGGCTGCTTCCAGATAATATGGCTACTACCACGCAATTCCAAAGACAGGTTAAAAGAAGCCAGACCAACTCCTAAGCAGCCAGGACTCAGAAATGACTCCTGTCCATTTTCACTTCCTTCTACACGTAAAAGTAACATGCTAGATTACAAAAACCAGAGTTGGTTTTCATGAGGAAGATAAACCACGTGGATCATGCCGACTTTTCACTAACTACCCAGAGAACAGGTTTGGCTTTTTTAACTGGTTACTGGCAACCTGAGGTCAGGAATCTAGGGACAATGCCTTTCTGCCCTTTCCAGGTAGCCTTTCCAGGGACTTTGTCTGCCAAAGAGCATCGGAGGACCCATTTCTGTGTGCGGAGGAGGACCAGACTTCAGACGATGGGAAGCCCCATGGAGAAGCCCTTCCCAAAAGAACATTCCCTAGTTCAGGGAACTACCCTGATACAGCACCTAGACCTTGCTGAGTCAGATAGCTTGGGACTTCTGCTGAACAGTTCAGTCAGCAAGTGATGAGTTCTAAGTTTATCACTTTCTCAGATACAGTGGGATAAAGAGACATGAGTTAGCCTCGTTCCCAGGCCCAGTATGTAAGCAAATTTCACCAGGTCTGTTTCTGACAGAGCAGACTTAGTCTTACATGCAGGCATCAGGAACGGTTCATTGCCTGAGTAAGTGAGCAGGTAACCAGGTGATTTCTCCACAAGGTAAGGATGCCTTGTGATACAGGGGTGGGAGGGAAACTTCACTATCCTTTTTATGTTTTCAATTTTGACTCATACTACCTAGTCAAAACATTTTAATTTAAGTAAATTAAGCTTAATGCCATTTTTCCTGGGCAGGGGGAATGCTCAAGGTAGCATGTATGTAAGTCTGATCTAGAAATTGGCTCCACCCACTGCTCCTCAGAGAAAGTCCTTGGGCATCTGTTCTTTCCTCAGAATCAGGGCTTCTCAAACTTTGATGTGCATGCAAATCACCTGGGAGTCTTACTAAAATGCAGGCTCTGATTAAGTAGGTCTAGGTGGGAGTTCTGGTAGCATAGCACCTACGGCACTTGACTGCTAACCAGAAGGCTGGCGGTTCAAACCCACCAGCCACTCCTCGGATGGAAGGCTGGGCAATCTACTTCCGTAGTGATACTGCCTTGGAAACTCAAGGAGGGGTGGCTAGGAGTCGGGTCCGACTTGACAGCACATAACAACAACAGGAGTCCATGGCTCAGCTGCAAATCAAAAGGTTGGGAGTTCAAGTCCACCAAGTAGTGCCTCAGAAAAAAGGCCTGGGAGCCACTTCTGACAAATCAGCCATTAAAAACTCCATGGAGCACAGTTCTACTCTGACACATGGGTCACTGTGAGTTGGAGTTAACTCCACACTAACTGGTTTGGTAGGGGCAGGCCTAACATTCTGCATTCCTAGCAAGCGCCCAGGTGATGCTGATCCTACTGGTCCACGGTCCGCACTGAATAGCAAGGCTTTACAGTCACTGTTGGTAGGAAGCAGCAGAGTTCTGCAGGGTGAGGGTTGGGCAGGAACGGAGTGGGGGAAAGGGGGCTGGGGGGGTGGTGAAAGGAATCACCATTTTTTTGTCTAGTTTGGCCTCCCTAACAAATGTGTCCATTATCTCGTTAGCCCTTCTTTAACCCTAAAGACCAAGCTTTTGAGGAGAAAGGGAGAGAAGCAGGTCATGGACACCCAGCCCCACAGAGCAGTTAAGAGCCAAACCACACAGGCAAATGCATCTCCCATCTGGGCAAGACAGTATGCCCAGGGCTCCCCCAGAGGGCCGGGTCGAGTGGAGCCGAGGCCTCTCTGCCTCCCCTCCCCTCCCCTATCTGACCTCAAAGCCTTGGCGTGTACCGCCCTCCATAAGAGCCAGCTGCCTCCAGACTTCTTCCCTGCTTGCCTCCTTGGATACATTTAAGTTTTATCCCTGAGGGCAAGACCAAATGTCCCCTTGGATGTTGCCCAAGGACTTTCTCTGAGGAGCATCATTCTCCACCAAGCCAAAAAAAACGAACTCACTGCCAGTGAATCGATTCCAACTCATAGCAACCCCCTCTGGGCTTCTGAGACGGTAAATCTTTACAGATGGAGACTGCCCAGTATTCCTTCCGCGAAGTGGCTGGTGCATTTGAACCGCCAACCTTCTGGTTAGCAGTCAAATGACTTAGGCACTATGCCACCAGAACTCCTTTCATCCTCCACAGGGATTTGTAAATTCTTAGTTAGAGGCTGGAGGAAGGTGAGAGTGACTGGGCCTGGCTGTGATGTGTCTGTTGGCTTTGGAGGGAATTACACGTGTGTTTTTCCCCTCCCTGAGGGCCAGGCCAGCATCTCATTTAAGCATTTCTTGGACAGGGCCCAGCTCACAGCAGGAATCAATAAGTGTTTACTGCATGTAAGAATGAATGAATGAATATCCAACCAGGTTCTCAGAACAAATTAAAACCACCCAGACCCTGGCCGGCCCTCCTTCTCTAGGCAGGACTGACTCTTCAGATCTAGGCCTCTGTGGCCACTGGGAAGCTCCCTTCCTCACACAACAAAAAGCTTGTAGCGAGATCCTGAGTTTCTCACTTGGTGCAGGAGAGAATGCTCGGCCCAGAAGCCCCGTCCCATGCAGGCACGAAGACACCTCTTCCCAGTTCAGAGCTGTGGGCTCTTCCGCCCTCAATGTCCTCACCAAATCTGCTCTCAGCCAACACCTCTGGCTACGTCTCCACTGTCTGCAGGTTCTGCAGCTGCTCCACATTCAGCTTTCCTTTCCCCAGGTGGCCAGACCTGGGGAGGAGGGCAGAGAGGACTGTTGGGGGCCTTGCAGACCAAGCCAGCTTCCCTAAAGGCAGACATAGGCAGCAGCCTCTAGCTGGCAGCACCACAGGCCGTGCGAGCATTTGGAGAGGGAGGCTGTCTGTCGGGATCCCCGGCTGCAGCCCGGACTCAGGTAGATGAGCCGTCTCAGCAATGAACAGCAGTCAGCGCTGTGATGGCAGCTGGGGCCTTGCACAGACAGTACCAGGCAATACTGGGCCAAGACTAGGCCAGCCTCCAATGCCAGCAAGGCGGCCACTCTATCCCGTCACAGGGTAAGAGTTCAGCGAATGCCCGAGAAGCAAGGCAGCCCAGGGAGCACCACCACTTGGGGGCCTGCGGGACTCTGGCCCACCCCAGCCGGTCCCCCGGCCTCCATTGCCTCCCTGCCCGGCTGCAGTGGTTTCCCTTCCTTTCTTGCCTCACCCGTCTCTGTCCTTTGCCTGTCCTTTCCATCCCAGTCTGTTTTTTTACTCCCTTCCTGCCCAAGCCCAACTCCTGGCTGGAGGTCAAGGAATGGAAGCTGGGGACCAGAGAAAAGGTCTCCCAAGGGCCAGTAAACTCCCTGGAGAGTCACCAGAGAAGAGTCACAGAGCCTTAGCCTGTCTGAGAGACAGGGGCCCCTATGCCCAGCCCGGGCCAGGCACCTGCTCAAGGGGACACAAGACAGAGGCAGGGCAGCCTAGGTGGGCCTCCCGACTCAGCCAGGGCTCCCTGCAGGCACCAGGCTGGGTTCCTCTCTGCTTCTGGGCACTGTCCCGGGAAAAGGCAGTCTGATGGTCACCTGTCAGCCCAGCCACCACCTTCCTTGTGCTGGGCACCTCCAGAATTTCTGTACAGATGAGGGACTCGGGAGGACATGACTGTGGGTTGGGGAAAATGGGGGTTTGATAAGGCAGTGTAGCCAAGCTGTTGTTGTTAAGTACAGTCGAGTCGGACCCAACTCATAGCGACCCCTCCTTGGGTTTCTGAGGCAGTATCACTACGGAAATAGATTGCCCCATCTTCCTTCCGAGGAGTGGATGGTGGGTTTGAACCGCCAGCCTCTGGTTAGCAGTCAAGTGCCTTAGGCACTATGCTACCAGTAGCCAAGTTATCAGTTATTATTATTAGATATTAACCCATAACTAGACTCTAGAGAAACCCTTCCTGGGTTCAAATCCCAGCTCTCCTATTTACGACCTGTATGACTTGGGCCAGTCACTTAACCTTTCTGTGCCTCAGTTTTCCCATTAGTAAAACAGGTAATACGTATTAGATCCACTTCATCAAGTTGCTAAGAAGCTTAAATGAGTTAGCAGCAGAAAGCTCACAGCAGTGCTCGGCAGAGAGTAAGCGCTGTGTAGATGTTAGCATTGTTGTTAGCTTAGATGGGCTTTCCTGGGTCCCGGACGCACTGCCTCATGGCCAGGTCATCCCGGAGCAGAACAGCCCACCGGGCCCTGCCCGCGGTCCCCAGACTGCCAGAACCCAGTTCTCGGGCTTTCCTGCCCCGCGGCCCCAGCCACCCCTCACCTGGCGGGCTGGGCGCAGCCCTCGAGGAGCTGCTGGCACACGTAGCCGTCCCCCTTCCGGCCGCCGCCTCCGTCCTGCACCCCGGGCCGCTCCGGCAGCCCAGACCGCTGCCCCTCGGGCTCCTCTCGCGAGCTCTGCTCAAGGCCCTGTGGTCCCCCGGGGCCTGGTCCCTCAGCATCCTCCGCCTCCCAGGCCCCGCCCCGCCGCGAAGACTCGGCCAGCGGGTCCCCGACCTCTCGGCCCCTGGGCAGGACGCGAACTGTTAACCCTCATCCAGCCCAGAAGCCATGTGCGCAGCGCCACGCCCCAGGTGTGTCCTGAAGAACCACTCGCCCTGCAGGGGGCGCCGTTCTCAGACATCCAGCAGCTAAGCCTGTGCGCCGGGCGGGGCTCGTTCTCCAGCCAGGAAGTGATAGATCAGGGCTCAGTTCAGGTTGTGGGTGGAGATGCCCTTTTTGATGCAGCTGACCTTCCACACTCCACCCCAGGTGGGAGGTGTGGGGAGAGGGAGACTGAGGGAGAGCCCCTAGGTGTGGGTCCGACGCTCACCACCTGCAGTTCCCTGTTCAGATCCCAGCTCCTCCAGAAAGCCTTCCCCAGAGGCTCAGGCCAGAGTCCTGCCCACAGGCACCTGGGTTTCCCTCACACACTATGCTCTGCTGCTCTGAGTACACACATCACCACCCCCCCACACCACCACCACCTCCACCTCCCACCCCCCTCACCACTACACCTAAGGCCAGACCCACAGCTAGAGAGGGCCTGGAAATAGGCCCTGCAGTGGGGGGGGAAAAAAAAAAAATCACTTCCTCCTTCCCCTACCATTACTTTCAACCCCAGCCTACCGAGAATTCTAACATATAAATGCTAGAAACCACTATACATAAATCAAGAAACTGAGGCCCAGAAAAGCCTGCAACTTGTCCAAAGTCACATGGTAAGACAGAGTGGCAGGGCCGGGCCTATATACCAGGTCTCCAGCCCACAGCCTATAGCGTCTTCTGAGTCTGGTCTTAGGCCGATTCTGGGCCCCAGCTGTCGTCCATAGAGCATGTTCTCAGAACGTTCCACCCTCCCTAGTCCTTTCAGGGCCTGTAAGCTACCCATGGTTACCCCCTGCCTTCACACCCCAAAGAGAAGAGACTGAAAGAGGGAGCACCCCAGAATTTCTCTCAGGTTGCTGGAAGGAAGCGTAACTGACCTGACTTCCTCGTACTTCTTGCCGCGGTAGAAGTGGCTTTTTTTGATGAAGTAGATGAGAACCAGGTCACAGAAGAAAGCCCCCTGCAAAGGAGTTGGGGTCCATAAAAAAAGACCAGGTTTGCTGGTCTGATAGAACCTGGTGAGACCCCTGAGACTATGGCCCCTAGTTACCCTTCCGGTCTGGAACTGACTCACTCCTGTGGCTTTCCGCCAAACAATAGGCGTATGGGGTGAACATTTATATCAGGTAGATGCACTCCTTGGAGCGATCAATCATGGGAGAACAGAAGGGCAGTGTTTGCACTGGGAAACGGGGGGGTGGGGGTGGGCAGGAGTGCATAGGAAAGGAGGACGTGGGAAAGAGGTAACTGCAGGGAGGAAGTGGGAAGACAGCTGTGACACTGGGGAATTGCAGTCAATGTCAGGAAACAAATGTGTATGAAGTGCTGTGTGGAAAATGAATTTGCTCTGTAAACTTTCACCCAGATCACAATAAAAATTAAAAAAAAAAAAAAAGAGTTATCCCTGACTGAGAATCCTGCACTTGCAGAGAGCAGCTGCTGTAGGCCAGCCACTTGTACTTCGTACTGTGATTCGTGAGGGAAGACTGAACTGTGTTCACCAAAAACCACACATTGAAGTCCGAAGCCCTGTACCTGTGAATGTGACCTCATTTGAAAACAGGGTCTTTGAAGATGCTATTGGTTAACAAGAGGTCAAAGTGGAGTAGGAAGGGTCCTAACCCAATCAGAGTGGTGGTGTCCTTATAAAAGAAAAGAGGCATAGACACACTGAGGGAAGAAAGCCGGGTGAGAGAGCATGGCCCAGGCAACTTGTCAGTTTGGATTTCTAGCCTCCAGAACTGGGAGACAGTAAATCTCTGTCCTGATAAGCCACCCACTTTGTGGTGTAGCCCTAGGAAACTGAGACAGGAAGCATCACTGGCACCATTTAATAGATAAGGAAACTGGGCTCAGAAAGGGGCCTGCCTATCCAAGGCCACCAGGCTGGTCCATGGTAGAGCCAAGGTTAGAATCAAACACCATCTGATTCCCTGCACTGTGCTGACCCCACTGGCAAGTGTTGGCTGACACCCACCGCCTGTCAGCTGCTGCACCAAGTGCAAGGAGGATTGAGACGATGCAGACCCCCTGGACTCTCTGGTGGCACAGACAAGCATGTCGATTATGAAACACATTCTCTAATGCGGAGCAAACAAGGGGAGCCCAGGAAGAAAGGACTACTCATCCTGGGGAGGGGAGGGGCATCTGCGTGAGTCTTGAGGGGTGAACAGACATTAATACAAGGTATAAAAAAGAAGCTGGAGACAGACACCTCAGAGCTAGGAACACCTGGGAAACGCCCCAGGGGCTGTGGGGGGAAAGCTGGAGACCCTTCTGAAGAAGCAGCTGGAACCAGAGTGTGATGCTCTTTAGAATGTTTTGTGGCATCTGTTCTGGGCCTGATCCTGCCACCTTTTGAGCAGAAACGGAGATGGAGTCATTGAAGGGTTCTGAACAGGAAAGTGACATGGGCATTTCAGGAAGATCGCTGTAGTAGCCAGCATGAAAGATGGACTAGAGGGCATCTAGACCAGACCAGCAGAAGGCTCCTTACAACTATGGTCCAGGAGAGAGAGTGGGGCCCACCACACCTGAACACAAGCACTTCAGTCCAGATCAGGTCATGCAAATGCCCATCTCCTCCACCAGAGGGTGACTCCACCCACAGCATAGAGTCTAACCAGAGGAAGTGTTTGCTGAAAGACTGAGGGGAGGGAGACACAGTGAGGGTGAGGGTGGGAAGGAGGGTGATGAATGAGCCAACAGGCAAACCTGGTCCCCTGACCCTGGGCACTGCACACCTCCTTTTTTCCACAAATGCCAAAAATGTTATTTATCAGTTCTTCGTTCTACCACCCCACCTCCCCACACCCACTGCAGGTCTCTACCATGCCTTTTTCCTCAACTACTACC
>NW_006921629.1:12756646-12757193 GCF_000298275.1 Orycteropus afer afer
CACAACAATGATGGTGTCCAAACAGTGTTGAGGTTCAGAAACCCTGAATAGCCTAATCCTGCCTCCTTTTGGCAGAAGTGGAGAGGGAGGCTTAAGACTTTCAGGGACTGACCTAAGATCCCAGAGAACCCCACACCATGGCTGGGGGCTGACCCAAGCCCCACCTACAGCCTCTGGCTCTGGAGCGGGGCAGTCACTGCCCCTGGGGAGTGAAATCCCAGAAAGCCTTCCACCTCCATCCACTCAGAGCCCACCAGCTCTCATTCTTTCTGGGGCACTAGGGTGTTCCTCCTGGCAGCTGTCTCTGCTGAGCCCCAGGAAGAGGAAAAACAGAGGAAGGTACTCACGGCTCCCATGAGTGCCACCCCAGAGCCCACGTTGATGACAGTAGGGATGATGCTGAACTTCCCTGCCTGGAAGAGAGAGAGGAAGGCAGCGTGAGAAGGCCCAGGGCCCCTTCTAACCTCCTTCCCCCTGGGCACTGCACACCTCCTTTTTTCCACAAATGCCAAAAATGTTATTTATCAGTTCTTCGTTCTACCACCCC
>NW_006921629.1:12757338-12763509 GCF_000298275.1 Orycteropus afer afer
AAGCGGATCCCATAGGCTTTCATCAGGGTGCGGAACTCCACTCCAGCTGTGTCTCGGTAATATTTGGCAAATCTGGGGGAGACAAGGCCCAGGGGAAACGTCAGCCTGGCTGGGCCTTCCTATCGGGGCTTCAGGGAGGGGACTGATAAGCAGCCCCAGGAGAGGTGCCAGATCGTCTCATGGAGCCAAGTCCAAAGATGCATACAGATATTTGGCATCTCTGCCAGACAGTCCCCAAGGGGCAAGGGCTTTCCCACTGCGCTCTGGGCCAGTCTCCAGGCCACCAAAGCACTGATCGAACTGGCCCCCCAGACACTTCTCTCTCCTCCCAGAGACCTCTCAGCACCATCCACAGCCACTCAGCCGGGTCCAGGCCTCCCCTTGCCTGTCTCTCCCAACACCTCCAGCTCTGGCTCCCACTCCGCCCCCAGGAAGGGAGTCATAGCACTGACACCCAGAAAGGACATGACACGCAGCCAGGGTCACAAGACACAGGCCTGGCCCCCAGTTACCTGAAGTTGTACCCAGAGGAGACAGATTTTTCTGCAAATTTGTTGTCCAGACGGCTAAAAGAATAGTGAGGGTTGCATTCAGAAGGTGCTTTATCAAGATCACAGTCCCATTCAATCTGAATTCCTATCACACCGCCCTTGATGAAAGAGAGACGAGGGTCAGTGCACAGAGCTTTCTGGAGACGGACAGATGTCTCAGACTGGCCCTGTGGAGGGGGAGGTCTTGGGTACTGGGTCTACCCTCCTGGACAATCCTTCAGGGCGGGAGGTCGGGGGCACAGAGTTCTAACCCCACTTTGGAGTGGCTGAGAAAACTGCACCATGAACAGCTCCAGCCCTCCTATCTTCCCTGCCCACGCACCAGGCGAGAGAGCTCCCCCGGACCTGCACTTACTGTGGGACGGTTATCCCAGGCCAGAACCAACTGTGGACAGGCACTGGACACAGGAGCCAGGAGGTGCCAGTGGGCTCTTTCTAGTTTGGCTTCAGCTGATGTCCCCAAAGACTATGAGCTAGACAGCAAGGGCTAAGTGTGCCCATGTCCCAGAGTGTGGCCTTGGGTCACTGCTGAATGGTGCCCCAAGGAGGTGGTGGCAAACCAGCTTTGTGACCCTTAGCTCAGCTCCTACTTCAAGGGCATCGGGCCGAGGTTGGAGAGGCTTCAAGGGGGATTTCTTTGGAGTCCAATGTTGAGGTGCTCTTACTCCACCCATGGAGGAGGGGTAGGTGCTCTTCTCCCTCATCTAGGCTTCATGAGAAGGGGGGACCTCTCAGAGAGCTTGGAGGCCATCGCTGGACTTGGGGTCCAGATTAGTGTTTGACTCCTGATTGAAAATCTAAAGGGGAGAAGCCTGCAGCTAAATCCAAAGAGTTGGAGCAGAGAGGAGCATGGGGACCATCTATGGAACAAAGAACTAGATCTTAAAACAGTCTGAGCAATTAAGATGCTCTGTGTGTTTCTGAAATAGCCAGCACATAGGGGCTCCACAGGCCCCACATCTGAGGGACTAACCTCAGGAAGGGACGGGAAGTGATGCAGTCAGTCACGCACCTTCATTCACTGGGTTGATCTTAACTATGTACTAACAACTCACTGCCATCAAGTGATTCTGATTCATATCAACCCTACAGACAGAGTAAAATTGCCCCATCAGATTCCAAAGGCTGTGGATCCTTATAGAAGCTGACTGCCTCATCTCTCTCCCACAGAGTGACTTATGGGTTCGAACCATCAGCCTTTTGGTTTGCAGCTGAATGTTTAACCACTACTCTACCAGAGATCCACCATCGTACTTAAAAAAAAAAAAAAACTCACTGCCATCAAGTCGATTCTGACTCATGACAACCCCCAGTGGGTTTCTGAGGTGGTAAATCTTTACGGAAGTAGATTGCCCCATCTTCCTTCCATGGAGCAGCTGGAGGTTTGAACCACCAACTTTCTGGTTAACAGTCACATTCACTGGGTCTGTGACTCAAGCCCAGGCCTGCCTACTTTTCCTCTCTACCTCAATGCCTTTGCTGGTACCTGATGAACACGTTGGCCCGAGGAAACTAAGGTAGGCTCAGGGGCTCCAGGAGGACAGGGGCTAGGTCATTACAGCCATGTCCCTTTTGCCTCCCTTCCGCCCCCTTACCAAATGTCCACGGTCTGAGCACTGGCACGTCCAGCTTTGTGTCACAGCTCATTCTACAAACAGCCGCTGGGGGCAGGTGAGTGTACAGCCACGCACCCACCCCACCCCACAGGGCCTTCCACACCCCACCTCATTCTGGAGCCCAGGCCCCCTGGGGGAGGGGGAGCTCACTGTGTGCACCACCCACCTCCAGGGCCATCTCTTGGAAGTTGCTCCCAGCCCAGCGGACGATGGAGCCCAGTCGGAAGATGGGGCAGTATAGGTTGTTGAGGTCAAAGCGACAGGTTTTCAGGAAAGAGCTGTTCTGGGTGTTTAGCACATTGGTCCTGGGTGGAGGCCATGAACAATCGGTGAAGTGAGGGTGAGACTTGGTGTCCTGGCCCCTCACCGTGGCCTAGGCTGACCCCTGACTGGAGACCTGACCCATCCCCCCAGCTAATATCCTACTCCACCCAAGAGCAGGGCTATGCCCCACAGTAGAGGCAGGGGAGCCCTAGGGCCAGCAGTTCCACCCCCCCCCAAAAAACTTGGTACACACAGACCACCAACAACAGCCATGAGGCCAGCCAAGGCCCTCAGACATCCCAAGTCACCAGCCAAGGCTCCCCTCCCAGAACCCCGAGATCCAAGCCCCACATACTTGGAGAAGTTGAATTTGGGAAAACGGATGGAGTTCTTGATGTAAACGGTGAATTCTTCAGCCTCACCCAGGAGCAGCTTCCTACAAACCAAACCAGGAACCTGTCCAGGATGCCCGGCCCACCTCCCCTCATCTCCCCCAGACCTGCTCCCTGTGTTCCCTGGAGTCTTTGGCAAGGACAGCTAATTTGCTCAGGGTGGAGTGGTCCTCCGCCCTCTCTGAGGTGTTTTGGCTTCTCCCTCAAAGCGAGGCACTGGGCTGGGCGTGTCCCCACCCAAGGGACTGAGAAACCCCTCAGGACCCCAGACTGGGTCACTCACGCTGGCTTGGACTTTGCCTCCACGGGGCACCAGGCGAAGATCTCGCAGGTGCCCTTTGCCGTGCTCCCTGCCTGCAGGCAGCGGCCAGTCTTCACTCCTGCGGGCACGGCATAGAGACGATGCCCGGGGACTCCCAGCCTCAGGCCACTCCTCTCCCCCCAGCCCTTGCCCCCAGGCCCTCACCATTGCCAGCGATAACAGCCTCCCCAGGGCGACAGTCGCTGTCCTCAGAGCACTCAGCATTGGGGATGTGCTCACTCTGCCAGGAGAGAAAGGAAGCCTCAGGCGGGGCCAGGTCCCACCCCTGGGGTTCAGGCAGTTCTTACCCTACCTGGGCTCACACACCCTTCTGACAACCTGACGTAAGTCCTGGCCCCATCCCCAAACCATGCACGTACATCCTCACCCTGCACACATCCCACCCCGCGCCCGGGCCCTGGAGTGGGTAGAAACTCCACCCCCAGAAGAGGGGTTCCCCAGCTGCTGCTGGCAGCTCCTCTGCCCCTCCCCCAGCTCTGGGTGCCATGTCACCTCAGCACAGGTGTCCTGCCGCTGGTTGGGGGTCACGATCAGGTTGGTCACCACGAAGAAGACATTCTCTCCCTAAGGAACCAGAAAGGAGGTGAGGGCACATCTAAGATATGGCAGGTAGGGCACATGCCTGGGCACCACCTGTAGGGGGCGCCACTGAGCAGTTTCCACCAGCCATAGCCATTTCCATTGCCCGCTGTGAGAGCTCATTCAACAATTTCAAATGAATAGTTTCATATTTGAGAGCCTCCATGGGTCAAGGCAGACTGTGTGATCTTGCTCTGCTGAGAGTAAAAAGAGAAGAAACGGGGGGAGGGGGCGGGAATAAATGACTTTGGGCAGTTCATAGACACTTATCATCAGTGAAAGCAAGGAAGATGCAGTTGTAATTTTCATGAAGGGCCATAATGTGTTAAGTAAAAGATTAATGAGCTTGCCTTGTATTTTTGAGCTGATATTATGGTAAAGTTATCTAAAAGACGGGGGTCAGGTGTTTGCACAGGGGCACATTTTCAGTGCTTGCACAGGCACTATCTTCTGTAGACCTACCTCTGCCTCCTGCCCTCCTGAGGCCCCCTTCCCAGGGCTATGTGGGAGGGCTGGGGCCTCTGAATGGGTACTGGGGTGGGTGGTGCCACAAAACTGGTAGCCTCTGCCCTCTGCCTGCTGACCCTGGAGTCCCTCAGCAGGTGTCCTTTGATAGGTCCCTTCCTGGTCCACCCTCATGGCACCCACCCATGAATCCCCATACAACCTCAGCCCCTGGGGGCCAAGCCCAGAGCTGGGAGAAGGAGCGTAATGATGGGGTTGCCCGGCCTGGCGCGCACAGATTCTGAGCAGGCCAGGGAGCCATTCCCAGGAACAGTGGCTAATAGAGGGTGGGGTTCCCTCTGAGAGAGCCCCGATTTGCCCATTGTGACAAGTGGCCTGGAAGCATTCTGGATCCCATTTGGTGTCAGTAGGCTCACGGGTTGCTTGCAGAATGGACAGTCTCATAAGGTTTAGGCAGTTGTAGAAATGGCAAATGTTTTGTTACTGATAAATTTACTACAACTAAAAATAATAATAGGGTCCAGTCAGTGAGGGCAGGGGTGTGACCTGGGGGGAAGGGTCTGGACAGAGTCTCTATCTGTAAACCCCCACAGCCAACCTGGGCCAAGGGAGACAGTGGATGGAGGTCCCTGGGGGCCAGGGCAGCAGTGGTGGGTGGGGGCTCAGACCTGAGGTGGGATGACATAGTCAGCCACATCCCAGAGCCGCTCCCCAAGCTCCGAGGTGTTGGTGAAGGCCACGCCCTTGACTTTGGTGATGACAGCACTCTGCAGGGACGTGTCTGTGTCTTGGTAGCCCTTCTTCACCATGAACACCCACCTGCGGGGAGAGGCCGGTGAGTGGGCATCAGGTGCATTGCTGCCCTCAGGGAAGTCCCCCAGGTCTATGGGTGGGGGGTGAGGGAAGTGGGAGTCATAGTGACTCCTGGCTAGGGGCAGGGGCGGACAGGCTCCAGGCTGCCTTTCCTACCAGCTCCCACCACTGCCTGAAACCTGGTCCCGCAAGCAGCCTGGGTGACAATGAACCCCAGAGGTGTGGGAGGAGGGGCGATCACAGCCCTCAGGCACTGAGGCCCTGATACCAGGCAGGCCCAGCTGAAACAGGCTCCACCATGCATTGGCCGTGTAACCACAGGCAAGCCAGTTAACTCTGAGCCTGGGTCTCCCGGTTTGTTGCCTGGGAAAAACAATGCCTCCCTCCAGGGGGCGTGGTCAGAGTTAATGAGATGGTGCAGAATGTGAAACCCAGAGCAAAAAGACATCGGTCAGACCTAAACAGAGGGGCATCCTACAAAATTGTTGGTTTTGGGTGCCCTTGGGTCGATTTTCAATTCATAGCAACCCCATGTGACAAGAGGAGAGGCTCATAGGGTTTTTTCTTTCTTTCTTTTTTTTTTTCCCCATAAAGTTTTCTAGGCTGTAATCTTTATGGGAGCAGGTCACCAGATCTTTCTCTCACAGAACCGCTGGATGGATTCAAACCACTGACCTTTCAGTTAGCAGCTAAGTGCTTAACTTTTACTCCATCAGGGCACCTCAAAAGAATATAAAATCCTGTACTCTTCAAAACAGGTCAGTATCACAACGTACAAAGAAAAACTCGGGAACAGATCAGAGGAGACCAAGTACATGGCATGACTGAATGCGACATGAGCCTGGACTGTCTTTTGCTATGAAAGTAATTATTGGCCTAATTTACAAAAGGTCTATCAATTAGATAATAGTATTAATATGTTGTCATTAGGTGCTGTAGAACCGGATCTGACTCACAGCGACCCTATGTACGACAGAACCAAACCCTGCCCAGTCGCGCACCATCCTCACAATCCTCACTATACTTGAGCCCATCGTTGCAGCCACTGTGTCAATCCATCTAGTTGAGGGTCTTCCCCTTTTTTGCTGACCACAGTAATAATATATTAATGTTAGTTTCCTAATTTTGATCCTTGAGCTTGGTTAAATAAGAAAATTTCTTGTTTTTCA
>NW_006921629.1:12764044-12784214 GCF_000298275.1 Orycteropus afer afer
TTACATTTGGTTTGGGTTTGGTTATATTTATCATGTTTTTTACATGTAACACACCCACATATATAACGTGCATACACATGTAACATACATAGCGCTCAAAGGAAGCTAATGCAAAAACCATGTAACGCACACATTATTTGCATAAAAATACAGTATATATATATGTATGGAGTCCCTGGGTGGTACAAACAGTTAACCGGGTCAGTTGCTAACAGAAGGGTTGGACGTTCAAGTCCACCTCAGAAGAAAGGGCTGGCAATCCACTCCTGACAAATCGTGGAGCATGTTCTACTCTGACACACGTGGGCCCCATGTGTTACAGTCAACCTGATGGTAAGCAGTATATACATTTCCAAACCTGTTTGCACTATTCTTGCAGCTTTTCTGTGTATCTAATATATTTGGTATATCTGTATATTTAATTATATTAAAATAAAAAAAAATGCTTTAAAAAATGAGATGGCACATGTAAATTGCTTAGCACAGTGCCTGGCATAGAGTAAGAGCTCAATGACCACAGTTTGTTATTATTGATGTGGTTGTTATTGCCAGAGATTGTCCTGGTCAACCCTCCTTGGTTGAAGTTGGAAAAACTGAAGCCCAGAGAAAGCCGGAAGCCACCAGCTTGAGGTCATGCTGCAAGTATGGGATGCCCTGCACCTCCCGGGTCCCAGTGAGGGTTCTCTGTACAGCAGCTGCCAGCCAGGATGTGTCTACCCTCCTCATTCCTGGGGGCAGTGCTGATGGCCCTGGGCCCTAGGAGCTCCGAGGAACTCTGAGAGGGCTATGTATGACCCTTGAGCCAACGAGCCATTTTAACAGGGACAAGCTGGGCTCAACCTTAACAGAAAGATTCCACAAACATTCATTCATTCTGTACCTAATTCCTAAGCAGTTAAGTAATGCCATGCCCCAATCTCATGACCTCCCAAGGCATCACAAACATTAAGCAAATGATCCCCCAAATAAGCCTCTAATTACACTGTGGGAATGTCATGGAGGAAGAGGAGATGGAATTATGAGAGAACCTAGTCTGAGGAGGAAAGGTGCGCCTGGCTGAGACCAGCACATACAAATATCCTCAGGTGAGAGACAGCCAGTATCTCAGGGATGAAGTTCAGGGAATGCGGGTGCCTGTCTCCAGGTGGGAGTGAGGGATATCAGGGCTAGCCTCTCAGGAGTAATGTTTGCTCCTGTCCACAGTCCTGGAATAGGAGGGCTCAACAGCATTTACTGAATGAGCAAATGAAGGCGTATTCCTGTTGTCTGTCGTCACTTCCTCCCTCCACCTATTCCTCTCAGAGGGCTTAGACCAGCGCCTGGCTGAGCAACCCCAACGAGCTGCCCCTTGGCTGGTGGCACTAGCATCTGTCAGATGGAATGAGAGGGGATGGGAAAGGAGGGCTGGAAGCATGTGCACTTCTGGGCAAGACCCCCAGCTGAATACCACAGAGGCCGCTCTGGGCAGGGTGAGGTGACCAGGAGGGAGTGTAGGGACATGCCAGGCTCATGAGTTGTGCCGGCCCAAGCATAGCACTGACTCTAAGTGATTATAAATAACCTGTCTGGCTCCTGGGCTGGCTGCCAGGGCAAGGCCCAGGGAGGCACCCGGGGAGACAGCTGGGGCCCAGTCTGCCCACTCAGCCCCCATCCACTGCATTCTGGTCCCCTTCCTGTGGTCCTAATACTGGGAGTTCCACTCTAGAGAAGGAGCTACCGCGCACAGCCTCATAGACCAAGAGACCAGGAGCCCCTGCCCACATCTCATCACCTCCAGAGCTGGCAGGGGTTCCGGGCCGCCCTCTTTATGTTAACATCCAAGGGCCCGAGGAGGGTCTCTCTCCTTGGTGGAGTCACAGACCCCACCAACCACGGGGAACACATGTACACACATGTAAATTCTAGGACGGAGCCTCCAGCAGCTAGACCTGCCGCCCACACCCACTCCCTCTCCCCTCCCCCACCTCCCCGGACGCCCGGGACACTCACACCACCAAGTACAGCAGGATGGACAGCTGCAGCAGCCGGTAGAGCAGGCCCACCTTCTTGTTCTTGGCGATGACGTATTTTTCCGTCTTGTAGTCAAACAACGACAGGCATAGCCCCTTCCAGCCCCCCTGCCCCATGGTGCTGTCTCACCTGGGCCTGCGCACCGCCAGGCCCCACCGGAGCCGCATGGGGTGCCCGCCCCTGCGCTCCGGAGCCCGCTGTCCCTCGCCCGCCCTCCCTGCGCGCCCGGGCGCCGGGCACAGCCGCTCTCCTTCGGCACTGCGGCAGCCTGGGGCGTGCGCGGCTCGCACAGGCATGGGCGCTGGGAGCGCGCGGGCGTGGGTCGATGGACTGCCGGTTATTGGCGTGGCTATAAAGCCTCCGCTGGGAGCTGGGTGGGACGAGCGCTGAAGCCTCCGATTGCGACCTTGCAGCCACCCCTTCCTCCTCCTCCTCCCCTGACACGGTAAGAACGCTGGACCTTCCGCTAGTCTGGCGAGGGCATTCCTGGAGACCGCGCCGTGCGCTGTCCCAACTGGGAGTAATGATCGCTGGCCTGAAGGAGCGAGGAGGCGAGGGAAGAAAGGAGGAAGGGTGCCTTTTAAAGCCAAACCCTCCTTTCTTTCTCCTCTCGGTTAAGAATCCCCAAAGTTTTCTTCTTATTGACTAGATGGGGAAACTGAGCTAGGGGAAGAGGGATGGACAGCCCAGGAAGGTGAGGTGGAGGTGAGAAGGGATCAGAACATTCACAGGTAAACACAACAGGTTTTCTGGTTCAGCAGGCGCGGATCCCCTGGGAGGAGCTCTGGCCACACCATCTTCAGGAGTTTGGGGTCAGACTGGGAATACTCCTCAGATGGGCAGCTACCCGTGTTCACTGTAATTAAATGGGTGTTCCTACTGGAGCTCTGGTAGCATAGTGGCTAAGGCACTTGACTGCTCACCAGAAGGCTGGTGGTTCAAACCCACCAGCCACTCCTCGGAAGAAAGGTTGGGCAATCCTACTTCCGTAGTGATACTGCCTCGGAAACCCAAGGAGGGGTCGCTATGAGTCAGGCCGACTCGACGGCACACAACAACAACAACAACAACTGCAGCAGGCGCTGCGGATGTAAACCCCGTGGTCCTAAGGCGCCAGGTGCCAAGCAGCGCCGAGTGCCCACTGTGTGGAGATCTGTCCCACACCCAGGGCTGGGTGGGGCGGGGTGGGGACACAGAGCAACCGGGGCCTAGGATCTCACCAAATATGCGTGGAGCAGAACCTGTGTCGACTGCCAGAAATGTTCCCAGAGCAAGAGAGGAGACCCGAGGCTACTGATTCCTGCAGCCCAACACGTGAACTTAAACAGAGGGCCTGGCAGTGGGGTGAAGCCCTCACCCTGGGGACCAGTTCGGGAGCTCACGACCGCCAAAAAGGCAGGGCCCTGGCTGAGCTGCGGCGGTGTGTGCTGAGGAGCTGGGCACACTCACTGTCCACATCCTGCAGTCTGTCCATCTGCTCCTGCCCTACCCCAGGCCCTCACACACCAATGAGAAGCTCCTTTCCTTGAACCATAGGCCACTAGAGTTGGAAGGGGTCCCCAAGTTCACCAGATGTGATCATCTCTAAAAGTAAAAGCCCTGGGGCAGTAGGTCTCAAGTTCTTGTGTACTTGGGAATCACTTGTAAGAAAAAACAAGCAAATTCCTGGCCCTCTCTTAGATTTTTGTGAAGTCTAGGATGAGACCTGGGAATCTGTATTTTGTTCTCAAACTGATGTTTGAGATGCACAGACTTTCACATCTTTTCATCTTTGAGTTCAAATGTCATCTCAAAATGGCCCATTCTTATTACCACTCATCAAAGCAGCCCCCACCCCTATCCCAATCCCTTTCTAATGATTACCCAATTCCATTTCCGTAGAGCAGTTGTCACCATCTGATACAATCTGCATACTTATCTGTTGACCGTGTACCTGACTGAGACCATAAGCTCCAGGAGGGCAGAGATCCTGTCTTTGGACATCTCTGTATCCTACCAGATGTACAGGATCGTAGTAGAGCCTCTGTGTCCTAGTGGAAGAGGCTGAGCAGCTGGCCCCTGGAGGAACAAGCTTGGTAGTTGTTGCCAGACTTCCCGCCCTCCCAGTCTCTGTGTCAGCCCTCCCCCAACAGGACTTCCAGTGCTTGGAAATGTAGCATCCATCTAGAGACATCACAGTATGAAGATGCCCCATCACCCGGAGAACACTGCCCCAGGTTCTAGCTGCCCTTGAGTTAATTCCAACTGACAGAAACCATATGTGTATCAGAGTAAAACTGTGCTCCAGAGGATTTCCAGGGACTAACTTTTCTAAAGTAGATCACCAGGGCTTTCTTCCAAGGCACCACTGGGTGGACGCAGGCATCCAGCCTTTTGGTTAGCAGCCGAGCATGTCAACAATTTTCACCACCCAGGAACTCCAGTGTGAGACCTAACAATGCCAGGTGCAGCGGGGGAAGGAAAGTGGCCTCAGGAGTCCCCCTAATTGAATGTGGCCAGGAGAAGAGCCCCACCAGGGGCTGGTGGCCATCTGGAGAGCATCCCCCGCCAGGGCCTGTACCCTGACACAAGCAGCACAGAGAGTGGTGGTGAGGGGGCTGGTTAGCCTGTGGCCCCACCATGATGGGTCTCTTTCCTCTGCAGAACAAATTCCAAGTTTTGTGGTCCAGCCCTGTTCTGCAAGGGATCCCTGAGACTAGGGTAGATGGGGTAAGAGGGTCCAGGTCACCCAGCAGAACCTACATTTAGCCACAGTTCAGGGCACCCTCCTCTGTTCTTGATTCGTCAAACCTTAACTGAGCACCTTTAATTGAGCCAGGGAGGCTCACCTGCCACGCACTCACCTTCTGTCAATGGCCTCTCCTAACTGCCACTCTGGCTTGAGAAAGGGTCTACTCTGATCTGCCCTCCAACTCCCCAGCTGCCCATGGCACAGCCCAGACCCAGCTACGTTTTCTTTCTTTTTTTAATTGTGCTTTGGGTGCCAATTTACAATGCAGATTTGTTTTACATTCAACAGTTGTTCATGCACGTTGGATTTCAAGGCCTGATTACAATCCCCAACCACAAAAATTTCTCCTCCCCTCTCCTGTGCCCTTCTCTAGCACTCCTGTCTGCCCAGCTTTCCCTCTATGTGGATGCTGCCCCCCTGATGTGTTATGGCTGACTGCAAGCTGCCCTTTCTGACAGAACTATCCCGAAGCTTTGTGAATGTCACTTGAGTGACATTTGAGGGGAGAGAACTGCTCTGCTCTCAGGGTTCAGGCCAGACCCCTCCTTGAGGTCATAGCACAGCGTCTTAGACTAGGTCCAGACCCATTGGTGGGGTCAAGACATCAACATACTGGGTTGCAACCAGCATGTCCCTCCAGAAATAAAAGAAGAAGAAGAAAAAAAAGAAAAGAAATAGAAATTATCAGAGTGTGTTTAAGAAAAGGTAAGTATTGTTTTGTGAAACTTTTGTTTCAAGTATGAGTGTCTTGATGTGAACTTTTTCTTCCTGTGGGTTGTGGTCAAAACAATGTGAAAAATATTACTCACAAGCCACAATCCAGACTACGTGTGTTCTGTCTCCACGTGGTTGGGGCCTACTCCCTACCCCAGGTGTCCAGGCTTGACACCTATTACGCCCAAAGAGGAAGAAGTCTTTGCTTTACATTTGCATAAAGGCCCAAGATGTTTCTAAAACCAAAGATTAATTCAGTTCTCCATTTGAGAGAAAACTGTCTACTGCTTTTAAGTGATAGTGTTTATAGCTTCCAACCCCATTTCATTTGGATGGTCTCAGAGCCCCAAGGCTGAAATTCCTGTTTGCATTATCATGGTGAGTACTGACCGAGCTGGGCCACTGGTGGTGGTGCAGAGGTTGGGTTCTCATCTTCCACACTGGAGACCTGGGTTTGGTTTGCTGCCAAGGCACCTCCAATATGAAACCTCCAGCTTCAGTGACTGCAGGCCCAGGTGCTGCTATGATGCTGAAAATGTTTCAGCAGAGCTTCCAGATGAAGATGGACTAGGAAGACGGGCCTGGCAACCTACTTCCAAAAAATCAGCCAACGAACACCCTATAATAGTGCCTGGGGTGTTAAAAGCCTGCAAGCAGCCATCTAAGGGACAACAATTGGGATCTATTCACCCGGAGCAACAAAGGAAGGAGAGTTAGGAATAGGAAGAGGATATGGAATGTGTGGCTAATGATCTCCATGAACAATTGCCTTCTTTGGCATGAGACCAGAACTGGATGGTGCTCAGCTACCACAACTGAACATTTTGATCAGACTCTATAGAAGAATGCTGATCAAAAGGGGGAAAATCTAGAACAGAATTTCAAATTCTCATAGAATACAGATTTTCTGGAGCCACAGAGGCTGGATGAGCCCCCAAAACTATTACCCTAAAATAATCTAAACCTTAAATCAAAGACTTCCCTGAAGTCTTCTCAAAATCGAACAACAGTTTAGTTGAAATAGCCAAGAATGTCTGCCTTGAGCATTGTGCTCTGGTGGCGCAGTGGTTAAAGCACTCAGCTGCTAACCAAAAGATGCAGTTTGAACCCACCAGCTGCTCCATAGGAGGAAGGTGAGGCAATCTACTTCCATAAATATATACAGCCTTGGAAACCTTATGGGGCAATTCTGTTCTGTCCTAAAGTGTTGCTAGGAGTTGCAATCAACTCGATGGTGATGGGTTTGGGTTTTGTTTTTTTTTATGGGATCAAATTGACAACATCAACTCGAAAGATTAGATAGGAACCTTAGGGGGCCAGTGAGTTGATGTTAATGAGGGAAGGACAAGTCAGAAAAGGGGGTGAGAATGGATGCCTAACTTGAAAAACAGAATCAATGTCACTGACTTACATGTACTTGAATTGGTGTGTTTTACTGTGTATGTTCTCATTAATTTAAAAAAAAGAAAAACAAAAAACAACCCTATGGATTACAGCTCTCCAATCCTGTTGTGCATGAGCTGCCATGAGTCAGGGCCAACTTGACAGCAACTCGCAACAGCTTACTAAGCAGGTACTATTTGCTAAGCACCTAAGTGCCTTACACGTACAGACTCAGTCACCACAACACCCAAAGTGGTGGTACTATTACCATCTGCATCTTTTCCCTGTGAGGTTAGGTGTGTCCAGAATACTTGTAAAGCTCTTTTCACACTGGATGAAATGAGGGCCAAAGGTCACCTGAGAACCTGCGACTAGTACTGGGCCCCAGGCCATCCACTCAAGAGCTCATGGCTTCTGAATACTTAGTGTGTAGCTCACATATCAAATACTGGGGGTTGGGGTCCTGTGGTCCGATGAAAGAGCCAAAGGGCCATCTTCCCCCCAGCTGTGGGGGTGGCGGGGGGTGTCAGTCACCTCTGAGGTAAGATGGTGGCCTCTCTGCAGCAGCTCCCAGTGCCTCAGGGTGAAGAACTTGCTGGGTGCCTGCAAACTTCACCTCTGAGTTAGGGGGCAGGGCCGGAAGCCTGTTTTTGTTTTTTTTTTTTTTAATTAGGATTTGGGTGAAGATTTACAGAGTAAATTCACTTTTCATACAGCAGTGCACATATACTTTGTCTCATGTCATTGACCAAAATTTACAATGCAGCAGCTCCCCTCCCACTTCCTCCCCACAGTTACCTCCTCCCAGTGTCCATCCCGGAAGGCTGGTTTTCAAAACAGTCAAAGCACCCTCTCCCCCTCCCCCTCCCCCTCCCCCTCTTCCCCATGAGACCTCTTGCCTTCCAGTCATGCTTCATTACAACTCAGTGTTGTTCCATCTGAAAGAGCAGTGAGTGAATCCTTCGCGCCTGGCTCACAAGCCTCTGTCTAGCTGGATGATGTAAGGGCCTGTAGTGAGGTGATGGCGGTAAATTGCTCTGTGGGACCCTTTGTGAATCGCTTTCCCTGTCACACCTTTTCCTCCTGCTCCGGGCAGTGCTGCTATGACAAACACATTCCATTCATAGACATTACTGGTCCACTTAAGAAACAGCAGATTCATTACTAATGTTGCTTAAACACAGGAAGCAGGAAAAAGGAAGCTCCTCTCAGCAGGGAGCATCCCGCCCCCCCCCCCCCCACCAGTCCATCAGCAGCTGGTGTGACCCATCTTAATTGATGAGCTGGTCCTCATTACCTAGCTCCCAAAATGTGACCTCTACTGAGGTACCAAACATTTCAGTGAAGAGTCAGATTCTAGGCCACTGGGCGCCAGGCCCTTAAAAGGATAAAGACTCAAAGTCAGTCACCCAAACCCACAAAGCAGTGACAATGCTAACACGGTAAATCTTACAGCAAAAGCCATCATGTTCTCCCCCTGCCCGCGCAGTGACCGCGCCCATCTTCACTAACCGGCTCCTGTCTGTCCCCTTCTAGCTCACAGCACTGTAACCATTGCCCCCAAGTCGATTCCGACTCATGGAGACTCCACATGTGTCGGAGAGTAGGCCTGTGCTACGGGGGGTTTGCACTGGCTGATCTTTTGGAAGCAGATTGCCAGGCCAGTCTTCAGAGCACCTCTGGGTGCCTTCAAACTGTCAACTTTGGGGTTAGCAGGCAAGTGCATTAACTGTTTCTAACCCTGACACTCTTCACAGAACTCTTTTGGTAACAAAATGAGAACGTGAACCTTCATATAAAACACCCTAAGTGTTTGTAACTTCCCAGAGTTCCTTGCACACTCTCCTTATGTAGAACTTTGTTGATGTTGTGTGTTATGGATTCCAACTCATAGTGACACCATGAGACCCTATGAGAGTAGAACTGCCCCAAAGGGTTTCCTAGGCTGTAATCTTTACAGGAGCAGATTTCCAGGTCCTTTTTTTTCCATGGAGCTGCTGGTGGGTTTGAATCTTTGACCTTTTGGTTAATATTCAAGAGCTCTCACCATTGTGCCACTAGGGTTCCATATATCAAACTTGACTGTAATGTAATGATTGTTCACCTGTGAATTCCTTAGGGCATGGAGCATGTCTCTTTTAAACTTGTATTTGATCCCAGTGCCTAACACTTAGTAGATACTCAATGTTTGTTCAATAAGCTAGTTAACCTCACTCCCCCTCATACAGACACCCCTGTCAATTCCTTTAACTCCCTGCTGGCCTGGTTACATTTGCCTAAAGCACAGCTCTGGATATACACACACATCATGCCATTGCTCTGTTAAAAAATCTTCAATGGTTCCTCAGCACCTATAGGACAAAGGACCAAATCCTTAACCTGCAATCCAGGTCCTGCATAACCAGGATAACTTTAGCCTGCTAAACCTGCCTTGGCAACCTCCTATGCCCCATGACACATTCCCCATCATGCACACCCAGCTTCAACTCATTTGGCTTACCTGCTGCATCACATTCGCATTTTCCAACCTCTGCACCTTCGCCTGAGCTGATCTGTCTGTCCCTCCCTCTGGAATTCCCAAAGGGTATTATCTGTGCAGTTTAGGGAGTGCATTGCTTTCTCCCTTGCTGTTACAGTTGGGTATGTATCTTATCTGTCCTTAGAGGCCTGTAAGAGAGGGGTTTTACCAGTACTTGTACCACAGAATCTTCATGAAGTAGGTAGTCATCAATGCTTGTACAATGATGAACAAAGAATGAATGAATGAAGTTCTTGATCACCTCCGTCTGCCCACTAGCCCGTGTATTTGTGGTGTCTGGGGGTAGACTCATGGGTTGCTATCAGTCGGAATCGACTCGATGGCAGTGGGTTTGGTTTTGGGGGGTTTGGGGTTGACTGCTCAAAGTGAGTAGGACTTAGTGTGTATATCCACGGGAGATTTCAACACAGAGATAATGCTACCAAAGCATTAAGCTAAATTTGTCTCCTGAAGCAACTTATTAGTCATCACGCCTCCAAGTCTGTGCTGAGGGCTACCCATTGACAAAGTGTAATCAGATGAACACACTCTGATCTCATAATGAGTATGTCATAGGGTGTGGGTCTTGCATCAAAATAACCTGGTGTGCTTGGCCAAAAAAAAGCAGATTCCTAGGCCCAAGACAAACTACAGTATCAGAGCCTTAGGGGATGGGGCCAGGAACCTGAATGCCTGAGCATCTCGAGGGATTTTTATGTCCAACCAAGTGAAAACCATCACTCTTTTTCCACCCTTGGGCTGTCAGCTGTGCCTTGCCCAGAGACTGGAGTATTTGTGGGCAAAGCATTGGTCTTGGAGATGCAAACACCTCTGCTGGAACACTGGCTCTGCATATACCAGCCCTGTGACTTTGGTCAGGATCCTTCCTCCTCTGTAAAACTGCATAAAACAGGGGTGATACCTGCACTGATTATTAAGATTAGCTGCAAAAACAAAAATACGAAACCCAGTATAGTGCCCGTGCTTTTGATAAATGGGAATTTTCAGAATCGTTTTAAAGTTGTGTTGATGGGAGGGGGAAAACTGACATTTATATATTGTGGTTAAAGTGAATTGCGTTTATATGACCCTTCTAGTCATGGTCTTATAACTCCCATGAAATGACTGGGTGAGACTATGCAAATAAGGTGCCAGTGGTCAGTTTTGCCATCATGCACTAAGCTTAAAAAGAGCCAGTCCCAGAGGCTGGGAGGGCCTCACTACCATCAAGAAGAGTCAGGAGTGGAGCACGTCCTTTGGACCCAAGGGCCCCGTGCTGAGAACCTCTTAGACTGAGGAGAGAGAGAGCTGTAGCACTAAAGATGACAGGAGATAGCAGCGGCATGAAACTGCAGCAGCACAGGCCCAGAAGGCTAAATTTGCTGACCCATGGAGCAAGAGTGCTGAGTGTCTTTGGGCAGGAGGCTTCCTGGTGGTGTGGGGTGCCTCTGGGCACTTATCGGTGGGACTAAAGAGCTTTGTAACACTTGCCTGGGCAGGGCAGAGGCCAGGCCCAGGCCAACAGAGGGCTGAGGCCAAGAGTGAGGCCTGCAGACACAACAGAGAAGGAGCTGAGCGGTTGGAAGCTGTCCTGATTGATGAACTATATCCTGTATCCCAAGATGTTCCTGTTACATCCAAGGTGATCCTGATCCTGAATTGTAACCTGTTACTTCCCTAATAAACCCTATAATTGTGAATATGATCTGTGAGTCCAATGTGGCCACTGCAAGCAATTATTGAACCCAGCAGAGAAGTTGAAAGTGCTGTGGGGAGAGACAGGTGGCGTCAGAACTAGTAAAAAGGTTGGCAAGTGAAGGTATGTCTGCCCTCCACCTCATAAGAATCAACTTTGGGCTGATGCTGATCTTGATTCTTCTCTCCTCCCTCCCTTGTGAAGTTAGAGGACCTCTGCTGCCACCACATTACACATAGAGATAAGTGGCAGGGCCCGGGAGTCAGTATATATACAGATGTGTGCTCTCAGAGAGGAAAAGCACTCTGTATTTATTTTTACTAACCTCTAACTGAAATGTGAGGTGTTGGTGGTTCCATGGTGGAGTTCTTCTCTTCCAGGCAGGAGATCCAGGTTCAGCTCCTGGCCAATGCCTCATGCACTGCTACACCCTGCTCGTCAGTGGAGGCCTGAGTGTTGCCATGACGCTGAAGAGGTTTCAGCGAGTGTCCAGATTGACAGCCCAGGAAGAAAGGCCTGGCAATCTACTTCTGAAAGTCAGTCAACAAACACCCCAGGGATCACAATGGTCCAATCTCAAACTGACCATGGGAATGGCAAGGGACTGGGCAGCATGTCATTCCACTGTACCATGTACATAGGTTGCCATGGGTCAGTGGCTGACTCAAGGCAGCTAACAACTAGAATTTAACATTGTCTTCAATTATGAATGTCAATAACAAACCATAGTGGTATCATATACCATATCATGAGATACATTTTTATAATTTTATGATCACTATATTTCAACATAATTGATTTCTTTGTAAACTTGTATACATTTAAAAGCATGCTGCCAATGGATGGATGAGTATAAAAGTATGTAATAAAGCAAGAATGGTAACCCTGAGACCAGAACTTGATGGTGCCCGGTTACCAGTGCCAACTACTCGGAAAGGGATCAGATTAGAGACCCTGGATACAGTGGGAGGAAAATGTTGAACAAAACTCAAAATCATAAAAAAGACTAGGCTTACTGGTCTCATAATGGCTGGTGAAACCCCCGAGACTATGGCCTCTAGTCACCCTTCAGGCCTGGAATTGACCTCACTCCCTTGGCTTAACTTTCAGCCAAATAATAGACAGGCCTACAAGGTGAACAACTACACCAGGGAGGTGCAGTCCTTAGAACAATTAACCTTAGAATCAGAAGGGCAGCATTTGCTCAGGGAGAAAGCTCAGAAGACAGGAATGCACAGGAAAGAAGGACAGGGGAAAGGTAACCACAGGGAGGAAATGAGGAGAGAACTATTACATTGTGGGGATTGCAATCAATGTCATAAAACAAAGTGTGATAGTTGGAGCTGTGTGTCAACTTGGCTGGACCCCAGTTCTCTGTGGTTGTTCTCATGATGGGATCAGATGACTGTGTTCTGAGTGGCCAGTCTGCCCGAGGGGAGTTTCCCTAGGGGTGTGGCCTGCTTCCAAGATATCCAGGGACATCCTGGGAAGAGCCACATTCCTGGAGGGATTGGAACCCTGGTGTGCGGACTACAGACTTCCGTGAGTGAGCAGCCCACCTCTCGGCCTGGAGATCTTGGATTCGTCTTTTGTTGGAGTCAACAACCAGTGTACTGCCTGCCAGCCTTGAATCTCTCGGCCCCCTGCGCTTACGAAAGCTAAGGCTGTCGCCAGCCCATTTTCCTCCAGAGACTTGGACTTGTCAGCTTCTATACGCTTGTGAGCTATTTTCCTAAGATAAATTTCTCTCTCTCTCCCTCTCAATATATATATATACTTGCTGGTTTTTGTGTTTCTCTAGAGAACCCAGTCTTACCCACAAAGGATGTATGAACTGTTTAATGGAAAATGAATTTGCTCTCTGAACTTTCACCCAAATCACAATAATAAAAAGGAAAAAAAAAGAATAGTGAAGTGTTAATTATTGAATGTGAAATTAATTTGCTCTGTAAACTTTCACCCAAACCACAATAAAATGTTTTGTTTTGTAAAAAAGAATAGTAAAATGTTAATGGTAGAATCGAGGTGATGGGTAGATGAGTGTTCACCATACAGTTCAACCTCTGTGTATGTCTCAACATTTTCATAATACAATGTTGAGGGAAAATATCTGAGGAGTCCCTAGGCTTCACCAGATGCCAAAGGGGTCTGTGGCATAAAAGAAAAGTCACAAACTCTTGACCTAGAGTATGCCTAATAACCAGCGAGCCAACCTACCTGGACAATTCTTCATCCAGGAGGCAAAAGACTTCAAGCCCTAGTACAGAATTCTAAGATTTAGGCTAATATAGGCCATTGCCTACACTACGAAGATCTGAAAGGTGCCGAACCAAGGCAGGCCCACAGTGCTCTCTCCCACCCCAGCACCCCAACCGTAATCTCGGACCTACCAACTCTGAAGAGAGGAAAGACCACCCCAGGGTAGGGCATTAATCAAGCCCAGGAAAACCAAGGCAAGAGCCCCAGATTGCCCACCAGTGCTCCAGCTCTCTCCTGGGAGAGTCCAGGCCACCTGCCCAGCCTTGGAGGGAAGAGATGCCTCCATGGAGACCACTTTCAGTCTCACCGACCACTCTGCTCTCAGAACTGTGACTGGCAAAAAAGCAAACCTGCTCGTTGAGTTGATTCTGACTCATGGCAACCCTGTGTATTACAGAACAGAACTGCTCCATAGGGTTTGGGCTGTAATCTTTACAGATTACATTACATTACATTGGCCATGTTGTCCGAAGGGACCAGTCCCTGGAGAAGGATATCATCCTTGTAAAGCGGAGGGTCAGCGAAAGAGGGGAAGACCCTCAACGAGATGGACTGATACAGTGGCTGCAGTGATGGGCTCACTGATGGGCTCAAGCAGAGCAAGGATTGTGAGGGTGGTGCTGGACAGGGGAGGGGTTCGTTCTGTTGCACACGGGGCTGCTATTAGTCGGAACCAACTTGACAGCACCTAACAGCAACAACCATCTTTACAGAAGTAGATTGGCAGGGCGTTTTCCGTGATACCACTGGGTGGGTTTGAACCAACATCTTCTAGGTTACTAGTCGAGAGCAAACCACTTGCACCCATCAGGGACCTGTGCCTGGCTATATGGTCCTAGATTTGACCAACCAGACCCGATCCCCTCCTCCAGCTCCTTCTTGTAGAGGCTGAACTCTGGTTCTCTCTTCTCCCTCCTGGTACTTAAGAGTTCCTTTTGGAGACAGATCACCAATAATGACCACTACTTTCTAATGCCCACAGCCTAGTCTGCAAGATGTCAATGTTCCATTTTGGAGAGCACAGTGCGCCCTGATTTATTCAAGTCAAATGACTCTGACTTGCCCAGAGGTAGAAATGCGCCTCTCAGTTCTTTCCCAGAAGCCTGGTGCAGTTCAGAAAGAACTAGCGGGAGCGTGGTACCAAGGCCACATTTTAACTGAACAGGAAAGAGAAAGGAAAGCAGAAAGCAGGGAGGACAAACTGGCATCTTATTTCATAGGAAATTACGCAGTCGGTCTTGTCAACAATCAAAGAAAAGTAAACTGAGGGTAAGATGACATACCAGGTAAGTACCCAGAGTGAAAATGGAGATCCACAGACCTGTTAACACCACTGATGACTCTGTAAAGTGGTTCAATCTTTCTGGCAAGCATTGTGTCACTGCACAGCCATTACAAAAACATTTAATTCCACTTTGGCAAAAGCTTTACAAGTTGTAAAGAGCTATGAAATTTGCATTATTAATAAAGGCACATTGACTCTGGGTGCCATCTTTCCCCACCCCTCCAGCACATAGCAGCAGCATGTAAGCCTCTGACTAGGGTTCCTGAAAATGGTCTCAAATGATCACACATGGCAGTGCACATATGCTCCTGTTTGCTTTTTGTGAAAGCTGTATGTTTGCACATGTACATACTTGAATTTCTACAAATGCACAGAATATAGCTTAGAAGGATATACACAAACGGGTTCACCTCCACTTCTAAGGAGGGGCATGGGATGGGGCAATTCTGTGATAAAGATGAGTTTTCACTATTTAGTTTGATTTTACTATTAAAGTCTATCTATGTATCACTTAGGTACTTGTCAAAATGTCCTTCTACTAAACCAAAAACCAAACTCACTGTTGTCGAGTCAGATCTGACTCACAGCAACCCCTCCTCATGTTTCCAAGGCAATATCACCATGGAAGTAGATTGCCCAACCTTGCTTCTGAGAAGTGGCTGGTGGGTTTCAACTGCCAGCCTTCTGGTTAGCAGTCAAATGCCTTAAGCACTACGCCACTAAAAAAGTCAATTGAAGTTGGAAATTATCTATTTAGGTAGAACCAGGTACAGGTTTTCCCCGCTATCTGAAAGTACAGCATTCTTGTGAAACGTTTCTTTTGTAAGCTGAAATAGGGTATAGGGTAAAGGGAAGACACCATTAGTTTATATGAGAAAAAAATTTAGAACATTCCTACCCCCAAAAAATAATGCACCAAAAATACATGAAACCTAAAATAACACTAACATCCACTGTTCACAGACATGGTCCAAAGCTGTGGCAGCTTGATGCTGACATGCTGAGTGTGGTTCTCAGGGGAGGAAGCCTGATGACTCCACTCTCCCTCCTCTGGGTGTGCACCGCCCCTCAAGGCTGGCTGCAAAACAAATGCCGAAGCCAGTTTCATGTCTCGCCTTTTCTCGCGAATCTGAACATCTTTTTCAGATTTCTTTCCATTAGCAAAAACAGGTACTAATGTAGGACTTTCATAAAAGTGAAGTAGCGTAAAGCAAATTTTCAAAAAACGAGGGTTACCTATACTTCCTGAATGCTTCCAATGTGATTTACGAATCCCTTTGATTCTATTTATTAAATCTGTTCTGACTCTGGCATGATTGTGAGTTTATTGTTATGGCTGAGAATCCCAGAAATACCTAAATCCTAATCTTAATCACATACCTTCCTTTAAACCTTTAGAGAAGATGATGTTGTTAGGTGCTGTCAAGTTGTGTCCAACTCATAGCGACCCCATGCACAGCAAATGAAACACCGCCCGATCCCATGCCAACTCCATGATCCCTGCTATACTTGAGCCCGTTGTCGCAGCCACCGTGTCAATCCATTCGTTGAGGGCCTTCTCCTCTTTCATCGCCCCTCCACCCTACCAAGCGTGACACCCTTCTCCAGGGAATGGTTCCTTCTGACAACATGACCAAAGTAGGTGAGACAAAGTCTGGCCATTCTCGCTTCCAAGGAGCATTCCGGCTGCACTTCCTCCAGGACAGATTTGTTAGTTCTTTAGGCAGTCCATGGTACTTTCAGCATTCTTCACCAATACCACAACTCAAAAGCATCAACTCTTCTTTGGTCTTCCTTATTCATTGTCCAGCTTTCACATGCATACATATATAAAGTTTTACTTCTCTAGAATGACAGGTCAGCTTAAACATAAGTCATCAGATAACCATAAAACTATTGCTCCAAGACTTAATGAAAACAAAGAAGGCAGAAGTCAGGGTTTCTGACCTAAGGTAGAGAGTCACTTGGTGTCTATTAAGAATGTTTGTGCAGCTAGTCCCAGAGAAGGCACCCTGTCAGCAGGAGGATGAGAAGTAGAACTGGTAATGTTAAGGGAAGTTAGACCTTATAAATACCTTTGTAACAAAAAGAGCTCTGGTGGCTCAGTGTAAGGCATTTGACTGCTAACCAAAGGTTGGCAGTTCAAACCCACCAGCTTCTCTGTGGAAGGAAGGTCGGGCAATCTACAATCTACTTCTGTAATGACTTACTGCCTTAGAAACCCAATGGGGGTCGCTATGAGTCGGGACTGACTTGAAGGCAGTGGGGAAAAAGCTAAGATAGGTATATATTAAGTTGTAGTACACATTCTGACTCCAAAATTATAATTTTACTTACTGGGGATTTCTACTGTGTTTCTACTCAAACCAAAACCAAACTCACTGCCATCAAGTTGATTCCAACTCATAGCGACCTCCTTTGGGTTTTCAAGGCAGTAAGTCTTTACAGAAGTAGATTGCCCAGTCTTCCTTCTGCAGAGTGGCTGGTGGGTTTGAACCACCAACCTTCTGGTTAGCAGTCAAATGCCTTAAGCACTATGTCACCAGATCGCCTTGCGTTTCTACTAGGTCTTTGTAAATTTTAACTAAGGTAGAGACTAAGTTTGTTAAGATAAGAAGACAGACTGCAGATGTGACAGGAAAGTAGCTCCTGACAGAATGCTTTGTTAAACAACTCTCAGAATGTAACAACTTCAGAATGCAACAGATGAGCTTATTAATGTTTAAGTTTACAGTTGAACAAATCCTTTGAAACTTTTGCCACGCTTCCTTCCTTTCCCTTATGTGCCTGCCTGCACTAATCCTTTGTTTACTGTACTTTCATAAACCCTATGTTAATCTTTTCCAAATTGGTGCAGACTATTCAGAGCATGAGCTTGGTCTGTCCCAGCTTGTGCACAAGTGATTAAACCTTTTGTTTTGTCCACGCAGTGTGATTTACTGGCTTCAGTTGCACCAGGGCTGGACCCTGTAGTAGTTAAATGTGTATGTCCAATTGGCTGGGCCTGGTTGAGTGGCTGGGCAGCTGGTGGTAGTTACTCCCCATGATGAGACTGGTAATCAACTCCATGGTGGGATCTACCACAAGCAGCTGAGTAGCTGCCTTTGGGATGTGGTCTGCTTCCTGTATGTAAGGAGAAGCCTTAGGGATAGTCTCTAGCTTATAGCACGCTTAGGCCCTGCATGTAGCTGTGTTGTTGTTCAAGCAGCCTGCCATGCTCTGCTGACCTTGGGACTTTCAATGGACTTGAGTGAATGGCCTGTCATGTGGTTGGTAAATCAGAACTGTGCCTTTTTACTTGTCAACCTTGGGCTTGTTAGCCTCAGCAGCCAGTAGCTGCCTGAGTGAAGAAAAGCCTCTAGCTTCAGTGGGCCGGGAGCAAAAGGCAGAGCTGAAGCCCAAGGTTGAGGGGCTTTCACACAGCCCCTAGACTTTGTTAAAGTCATCCCACTTGTGGTATATTCCTGTCAGAGTGGCACTAGGTAACTAGAGCAGATCCATTTTTGAGATAACAGTAAGTGCGTATAAAGTTCACTTTATAGAACTCTCTATCATTTGGCTGAAAGTTGAGCTACAAGGCTGAGTTCAGTTTCAGAATTAAAGGGTGTCTAAGAGCGATAGTCTTGGAGTTCTACTAGTCTCTACCAAAACAGTAGGGCTGGTCTTAAAAGTAAAGAGCTTTTATTGAGGGGTAAGGCAATTTGCAAATTGGGAATCACAGGGTCCAGAGGATTCTGAACCGAGGATTCTGAACCAAGTGATCCGAGGAGGAGACAGCTTAGAGAGCTTTTATAAGAAAATACAAGGAACTTCAATAAAACTGCAGTGGTTGGCTGACATTTAGATAATTGTTACCAAGTGAGATGCATGTGTCCTCGAAACAGTCATGAGACCCTCCTTGCATGACCGCAGGGAAGACATACATAATTCTGTGGTTTATCTTGAGTAAACATCTGTTTTGAGAATTGTTTTGGACCAAACAAACAGGATGTATTCTCCAGTAAGCAAAACCCTTAAGCAAAGAAAATCACATTCTTCTCCAGATGGGGTTTTGATCTCAGACTTAGCCTGGCCACCAGCTCAAATCGGGAGCCCTAAGTTAACTTGGGGTACTCTTTATGGAGTGCCATTGAAGGGTTGGGAGTAAAGAGATACCATCAAGCTACCAAGTTGGTTTTTTTTTCCTTTCTCCCCTGTCCCCACTACCCCCACCCCTACTAACCACTAGTTTTTTGGTTGGAAGTTGTCTTTAAAGACCTTTTTTTTTCTAGTTGCTGTTGAACTGATTCCAACTCATAGAGATGCTGAATAGGAATATCAGTAACAAACATCTTACTTTAAGGTTTTTCTTATCCTCAAAACCAAGTATTAACCATAAAAAGCCTGACCCCAACTGCAGAAGCCTGCCAGAAACTCCACACTGCAATGTACTTTTACCTTAGCCTGATAGAAAAAGGTAGCTGTCCAACCATTTAATTTAAATCTTAAAAAGCCTCCTGGCTGCAGGTGGGTGTTGGGCCAAATTACTAGCAATCAGGCCAGATCAGTGGATCTCAGTAAAGGGGGAAAGGAGGGTTCACTTAATCACATTAACATTAGCCAATGCCTGATCTTCTATAGTCCCCCATCTTCTTCATAAGCCCCATTGTACCTAGCTTCCTTGAGCCATAGAATTTTTCTGGAATCCAAATGGCCTCTATGCATAGAATAACTTCTTAGAATAAACCTTTTGTTCAAATTTCAGTCGATTTTGATTATTTTTCACAAGTGGAGAGCCCACGTGTGTCAGAGCAGAACTGTGCTCCACAGGGTTCTCCATGGCTGTGGTCTTTCAGAAGATCACCAGGACTTTCTTCCAAGGAGCCTCTGGGGGGGATTCCAACTGCCAACCTTTTGGTTAGTAGCTGAGTGCTTAACTATTTGCACCACCCAGGGTGCAGCATAAAACTGAAAGATACTACGAGTTAATCCAGCCTGTAAGAGTCTATGCCCTAGGTGCATGGGAGGCACAGACAACAAAGATGAACCCTTTTGCACATAGAGAACTGCATTGTCAGTGAAGGCAAACATGGATGTACAGGTGGATAGATGGGTGGACAGGCAGGGGGGAATGTGCCCAAGGCCATGTATAGGGTTGGCACACAATGGTTCTACAAGTGTATTGCTATGTTCTGTAAGAATTCCCAGGTATATAGTAGAGCTGACAAGCAACAATACTGTAGTCACTTCTTGGCCACAGCCAGCTACCCAGAGGGAGCAAGTAGTTGGACTTGTGGGCTCGGGACCATAGTCACAGGGGACCTCAAGCTCAACTGGTATAACATACTACACAAAACATTGTTCCACATCCTACTTTGTCGAGTAGCGACTGGGATCTTAAAAACTTGCAAGCAGCCATCTAGATATAACAATAGGTCTCTCCTCGTCCAGAGCAAAAGAGAATGAAGGAAACCAAAGATGCATGGAAACAATTAGTCCAAGGGACTGGTACACCATGTGATTCTCAGCCTATGCAACTATGAGACCAAAAGAACTATTTGGTGCCCAGCTACCACTGTCAACCACTCAGAGGGG
>NW_006921629.1:12785380-12786904 GCF_000298275.1 Orycteropus afer afer
GGGAGGGGGAGTTGAGAAAAATCTTAGCATATTAAAGGCACTGCTATAAAGAAAACAGTTTATTTAAAATGTTGCCCAAGTTTACTGATGCACAGCCAACTTTGGACAATTTGTTAGATGCCGCTGTAGATGATCCTGAAGGAAAGAGTAATCAACATGGCACTGGGCTCGAGCATCAGTTGACGGTTTCTCCCAAAGGATGAGGAAGCAGGTTCGAATCATCTTCTTTGAGCAGATCCTCTGACATCAGCTGGGCCCTCCTCATGCTGTCCAAGTTCAACTGTCGATACTTTCTTTTAAAAAAGCCACACTAAAACAAAGGGAGGGGAAGCCCAATTGCAGGCCCAAGATATCATCTGTTTTAGAAAACTGTTTCTCCTCATATTGTTTTCACTTCCTGAAACATCTTTCTGTGACTCTCTCCTCGATAACCCAACCCCTCAAGACCTTTCCTGAGTGCTCTTTCCACAAGCCTTTCCTGATGCTCATTCTCCAACCCCCTCCTCTGAATCCCCAGAGCACTTTAACCTTTTTAACTTAAAGAACTCCGCATGGAGAGAAAAGCAAGACCTGAGGGTGGGAAGGGGCACAGGATAGAGTGGAAGGCCTTGAATAACAGTAAAAAGAGCTTGAATGTTAAGGCAGAGGAAAGCCAAGGGAAGCATTTAAAGGGGAATGCCAATCAATTCTGTTTGAGAAAGATCTTTCTGTACTTCCATACTTCAACTAGATTTTTATCTTTTACAGACATAAACTGTTATACTCATTTGCCTAAACAAGGGAGATAGGGGTTGAAGGAGGAGTCAAAGTAGCTCCTCTGGCCAGGGAAGCTGCTCTGAGTAAAGGGCTGGCTGTATTTGGAAGCGCTGTGCCTGACTCCAACCAAAAAAAAAAAAAACCCAAACTCACTGCCAAGTGGATTCCACTCACAGTGACTTCTCCTTGGGTTTCTGAGGCCATATCTCTACAGAAGTAGATTGCCCAGTCTTCCTTCCAAGAAGCAGATGGTGGGTTTGAACCACCAGCCTTCTGGTTAGCAGTCAAAATGCCTTAGGCACTTTGCCACCAGAGCTCCCAACACCAGGGCCCAGCTTAGTCCTCTGTCTGGCTTTATGAACTTGGGTAGAACTGACCTTGAATAGGATGACTATAATCACAATCAAGACCAGAAGGCCACCAACACTGCTTCCAATGATGACAGGCAAAAAATAGTACTTCTCATCTTTCAGAAGGGTGACAGTGATCTAAAACAATAAAACAACACAACAAATCATCCAGTAAATCAGGTGAAACAAATGGGAAGAAATTCCACATGGTACTTAAAGGAGCAAAATGTGAAGATTTGGCAACATTCTGTGTATTGATCAAGACTGATGACAGTAAAAACGTTAAAAGTTTCCTGATACAGCATCTAAAATTCCCTAATGATCAAAATACTTTATAAGAAACTATTTGGGTCTCTTACCTAGAAGAGCTAAGTCTGTCAGGAGATTGTGATCTTGTGTTAAAGATTCCCTGACAGAC
>NW_006921629.1:12787494-12801757 GCF_000298275.1 Orycteropus afer afer
ATGTGCATCACTTTCTAAGCTCTTCCAATGGAAGCCATCCTTAGCTTGGTTTTCTAAAGTCTCTCTCAATTTCAGGAGTCTCAGCTCTTTTCTCACTAACTGGCTCAGTTGGAAAGCTCAGGGGATGTGCTCCCCAAGTGAGACTCAGGTAACAGCCCCCCCAAGGTCCCAACCAAGTGTCCAGCATACAGACCATGGCTGGAGCATGTTCTCTAGATTTAAGTAGGGATAGCAGGCCACTGAGACCTCTTTGCTCCTCTAAAACACAAAGTTCCCTTCATGCACATGTATTAGCCCAAGGTCAGTAGTGCTTTGAAGAGAATTCCTGTATGGGGTGGTGGGCTGGACAAATTTACCTTTAACGCCTCTTCCAGTTAAGTTTTAACCGATGATTAGCTTCCTAGGGTTGGACTGCAAGGCTCTACTTAACTGGTATGTGTTGTGTTTTTGGTGTTAGTGGCTACTAAGTCAGCACCCAAATTATGGTGACCCCATGCACCCTAAGATCAGACCACTGTGATCCACAGGGTTCTCACTGGCTGATTTTTCAGAAGCAGGTCACCAGGTCTTTCTTCCTAGTCTATCCTAGTGTGGCAGCTCTGCTGAAACTTGTTCAACATCATAGCAACAAATACGCCTACAATGACAGAAGGCTGGTAGTAACACTTGAGGTACACTGGCCAGAAATCAAACCTGGGTCTCTGACATGGAAGGCAAGAGTTCTTCCACTGAACCACCACTGCCTCCAACTCATATGAAGTTGAATTTAGTAGAATTAAGTTCTAGACCTTGAGATTGGGGAGTCAGCAAAGCAACACACAAGAGAGGAAGAATAGGGATAGAGCTGGATAGAAAAAGGACTTGAACCTGAAGTAATGAAGGGAATCTGTTCCAAAATGACAGTGGTGGATCAGGTCAGATTTGAGTAGAAGAAATGCTCCTAACTTTCAAAGCTTCTCCTTTTCCTCTACTAAACCCCTAAATTCCTTAATGTGCCCCAAGGCTGCTCTGGTAGAAGTTAAGGAGAAGAAGGACATAGACTATTGCTTGTAGCAAACACCAATAGGGGCCTACCCAATAGCAATTCCCTCCTTTCAGATTTTGTTCAGGAATTATGACTGGTCATAACAAAGCCAGTGACTGCCACGAGACCCAGTTCTAACATCCAACACATACCAGATGTCTACTGAGAGTTTCTAGGAAATATTTTCCTCCCTGCAAAGGGACAGCCACATGAAGAAAATATCCTACCTTCTCGCATCCTACTTTGTATTCTGCCAAGTGACAATACAGCATTTGGAGATGTGGCGACTTTGTGTGGGCTGTGAGGGGGCCATCACCAACACACTGAGATGGCAGAGCATAAGGATCAAAAGAGCCAGGCCACTGACCCTGGGTCTGCCTCCTTCACCAGATCAGCAATATATGCCCTCAAGAGGTTTCCCTTACTTGTAGTGGGAATGCATGTGAGTACACAGCAATTTATAGTTATAGATTCATTGTAAATTTACTGTCAAGTACTACTTAATACTTTGCTTAGGAGATGGCATTTAAAACAAGAAAAATAATTCTGGGGGATCTACGCTATAGAAATCCCTGGGTGGTACAAAGGTCAACATATCAGGCTGCTAGCTGAAAAGGTCAACGCATCAGACTGCTAGCTGAAAAGGTCAACACATCTGGCTGCTAGCTGAAAAGTTACTAGTTCAAATCCACCCACAGTGCCTTGGAAGAAAGACCTGACAATCTGCTTCTAGAAAATCAGCCACTGGAAACTCTGGAGCACAGTTCTAAACTGACACACATCACGAGTTGAAGTTGAACCAACAGCAACTGGTTCGTTATTTCAGCTTGGATCCTCTCAGCTCAGCCCCCTTATTCAATTACCTCATTTTACAGGTGAGAAAGCTGAGGCAAAAGATTAGGACTTGCTCAAGGTCACAAAGGTGATCAGAAGTGGTAAGACTGGAAAATGGGGAGAGGGCAGCAGTGGAGTGCCTGTGCAGGGCTCAGAGGCTCAGCACAGTCTTCCCAGGACATTACATCGGAAACAGTCAGGGATTACCTTAGTTCTGTGATTCTCTGTATTAAGCCCCTCATACAGAGATTTGTTGAAAGAAATTTCACCAAGGATCTGCAGTTCGGATACATCTCTTAGTAACTGTAAGATGGAGGGGAAAAAATAAAACCTGTTTTAGACCTGGAATTATTGTTTTTGTATAGTACTCTCACCATCGGTCCTTCTTTGGTATTCCTTAGCTCAGTTAGTGTCATAGCATCCACAAAGTTACCCAAGCCAAATTATGGTTACTTCTCAGTTTCTTTTCCCTCATCCTTCACCTCCTCATCCTGCTCCCCTCCCCCAATCAGTTCTTGACAATTGGGGGGTGAGTTTCTCTTGCACCTGACCCTTTTTTTCTATTCTCATTGCTCTCGTTTCAGTTCACGTCTCATCAAGCTGCCTTGGATCACTATAAGATGTTAAACTACATCAGTAATTCCCATTTCAGAATGAGTGATTAGGGAAGGCATCTCTAAGATGACATTTGAGCTAAACATGGTTAGAAGAAACCACAAACCACCCACATGAAGATGTGAGGGAAGAGCAGCTCAAGGCAGAAGGAACAGCAAGTGCAAAGGTCCTGGGGCCATTATAGTCTTGGCAAGTTGGAGGAACAGAAAGGACAGACTGGCTGGAGTAAAGGAAGCAGGAAGGAAAAGAGTGCTAGGAGCTGAAGATGAAGAAGAAAACAGAGACCAGATCACGTAGTGCCTTGTAGGGCATGAAAAAGTATGGATTTTTGTCTGAATGTACTCAAATGCCACTTTTTTTTTTTTTTTTTTTTTAAGCAGAGGAGTGGCACAATCTAATTTTTGCTTTTAGGAAGGTCATAGCTATTATATGGAGAAAGATTTGTAGAGGGCATAGCAAAAGCAGAGGCAAGGAAAGCAAGCAGGTCATTGTAGCAGCCCCGGCAAGAGAAGGTAGCTGGAACTGTAACAGTAGCACTGGAAATGGAGAGTGGATAGATTTAGGATATATTTTGGAGGCAGACTGACAGGGTTTGCTGCTGGAATAAATATGAGACTGTAGGAAAAGTAGGTGGCACAGTTAATTCCTAGAATTTTGGCCTGAGTAACTGGGTGAAGCTTAAAGGTTAAGGAATAGGTTGGAGAAGATGAATCAAGAGACTGGTTTTTGACATGTTGTATCCCAGAGGCTCTTAGCCTTTGAGGAGCCATGCCCCGGGGGCAGCTGGATAATCAAATCTGGATCCTTTTACAGTCTTAAGTACCTGCTCAAAGTGACTCAAGTAGAGCTCTGCAGCCACGGTTACATTTTCTTTATCTGAAGTGATGGCACAACTCACTGAAAGCCATTCTTCCACGTACTAGGAGGGGGGTGGTGGTGGGGGGGAGAGAGTCTGATTAGCATTCTGTTTTTGTAACGCAAAGGGTGAGAAGTTTAACTTAGCACAGAAAGCACTTAAAGGTCCCAGAATACAGGGTGTGAACAGCTTCAGCCTTCAGCTTGTTGCTATGTGCCCTCGAGTCTGACGGACTCATAGCGACCCCTCCTTGGGTTTCAGAGGCGGTATCACTGCGGAAGTAGATTGCCCCATCTTCCTTCCGAGGAGTGTTCAGTTTGGTCCTGGCAAAAACGCCCAAACCAAAACCAAACCTACTGCCATCAAGTCAGTTCTCACTCACAGCGACCCCTTAGGGCACAGCGGAACTGCCCCACAGCGTTTCCGAGGCCGCACATCTTCATGGAAGCAAACCCTCAGAGCCGCTGAAGGGTTCGAACCGCCGACTTTATTTTAGTTAACAACCGAATGCTTTTACCACTGCACCACCAGAGCTCCTTCCCCCGCAAATGTGTCCTACGAACTGGGCTAAGATGGCTTTGGGGCTGCTCTGCATTGCTAAATGAAAATCTCGGGAAAAATGGTATCCACCAGGAGCCCTGGTGGCGCAGTGGTTAAGCGCTCGGCTGCTAGTCCAAAAGTGTGCGTTTCGAACCCACGAGCTGCATCGCAGGAGAAAACTGTGATAAAGATGACCACCTCAGAAACCCTACAGAGCATTCATACTGTGTTCTATAGGGTCACTGTGAGTCGGAATCCACTCGAGGGACATGGTTTACGGGGTACGCTTGTGTCACCCACTTCAGGGCCTCTCACCATCCCGCTGCCATGCCGAGACATCCATGCTCACCTGAACACGGTCGCTTCCACAAACGCGCTTACGACTTCTGGGGCACACAGTGCCATTCTGAAACGAGAACCAGTCCCCGCAACGAAAAATGAAAATCGCGTATTACCATTTCCCTGCCAGCGCTTTCCAGGCGCGACACGATATGCAGACGCACAGGCGGTCGCTAAGACCCGGCGGGCGAGCCGGGCGACCGCACGCGCTGAAACGTCACGAGGAAATCTCGCGGTGTTTGCATTTGAACCGCTTGGCGGGTGAGGGCTATGGCGGCTTCGCTCCCGCGACCCGGGAGCCGGCTCTTCAGAACGTATGGGGCTGCCGGTGGCTGGGGGCCGCGGCGGCGGCCGGGACGGGCAGTCGCTCAGTGGTTCCCGCCGCAAGACCGGAAGCGTTTCTGCAGCAGCAGCAGTAGCAGTGACGCCAGCAACAGCGGCCCCTCGCAGTGTGTCGTTTCGGACGACCCTGACGACCCCGACTTCCGCGGCAGCCCGGTACGTCAACCTCGGAGGCGGCCTGGTGGCCGAATCTCCAACGACCAGGCTAACCTGTTCGTGACCCCAAGACGCCTGAGGCTGAGAGCTCGGCCGCCACAAAAGTGCAGCACCCCGTGCGGCCCGCTCGGACCCCCGCCTTTCCCTGACAGCAACCCGGGCCGCCTCAGTCCGGATCTCAGCGTGTGCAGCCAGCCCAAGGGCTACGACGAGCTGGGCACCAGTGCCTCCCTCTTCAGCTCTCTGGCCTCTCCTAGTAGCCCCGGACCCGGGACCCCAGCGCCAACAGACAGTGCCATCTGTGTCGGCCCCTCCGCCACTCTGGATACAGCCTCTGAAGTTCCAAGAGACTTACACTGCCCGGCAGCCTCCCTGGACCCGGCATCTCTCCCCTGCTCCTGGAACGCAGCAGCGGAAGGACGTAGGTTCACTCGGGCTGCCCACCAAGCCCGTGCCACCCTCAGGTCAGCTCTCTTTAGTGTTACGGACTCAGGAAACCCTAAGAATTCGGAGTTTGGGGCAGATGGGAAGAATACAAGGGAGGCCTGCTGTAAAAAAGAACGGATAAGAAGCAGACTGAAGGGGCCCGGTTTGTCAAGCACCGGTAAAAAGACAGCCACAGACCCGCACTCTTGTAAAGAGAATGGGTCTCAAGAGGCTGTCCAGGTAGAATTTGAGGAGGCCAGAGGTTGCAAGGGCTGTATTATAGCTGGGGAGATCAAAAGACCTGAAAGAACAGGGCCAAGCCGGAAGAGGAAACATCAGGAGGTAGTGGAAACCTCCCTTCACCATTACCACCCATTTAAAAAGAGCCAAAAGATGAAAACAAACTCATTCCTCACCCAGAACCTGACTCATTTACAGGATGCCTGCTCTTGGACCAAAACCAGGGCCTCCCTCTCTTTACACAAGAAGAAGATTGTGACTGCTGTGTCAGAGGTGTGCAGCAGCTCCACCATTGCTAGTTCTCTCTCAGAATCCCTCATATCAGAATATTCAAATCCTCCAATCATGAACAAAACAAACAGTGCTCCATCCCCTTGGCACTTCTCATCCATGTATATGCTAAGCCCCTTAAAGACTCTTCATATAGTAGACAAAAAGGCATCTGATGCTGAAAAGGTTTATGGGGAATGCAATCAGGAAGGTCCTATGCCCTTCAGCTACTGTCTTTCCTCAGAAAAACTGGAACACTGTCAGAAGATTGGGGAAGGAGTGTTTGGTGAAGTGTTTCAAACAACTGCTAATCATATACCTGTAGCCCTAAAAATCATTGCTATTGAAGGACAAGATTTAGTCAATGGAGCCCAACAGAAAACCTTTGAGGAAATCCTGCCAGAGATCATCATCTCCAAAGAGTTGAGTCTCTTGTCTGATGAGGCATTCAACCACACAGAAGGCTTTATTGGGTTGAACTCTGTGCACTGTGTCCAAGGATCTTACCCTCCCTTGCTCCTCAGAGCCTGGGATCTCTATAACTCAACCAAAGGGTCTGCAAATGACCGGCCTGACTTTTTTAATGAACACCAGCTCTTCATTGTGCTGGAATTTGAGTTTGGAGGGACTGACTTAGAGCGAATGAGAACAAAGTTGGCCTCCATGGCTACTGCAAAGAGCATTCTACACCAGATCACTGCATCCCTCGCTGTGGCAGAGGCATCACTGCACTTTGAGCACCGAGACTTACATTGGGGGAACGTGCTCTTAAAGAAAACCAACCTCAAAGAGCTCCACTACACCCTCAATGGGAAGACAGGCACTATCCCCACCCGTGGGCTGCATGTCAACATCATTGACTATACCCTGTCACGCTTGGAGCGGGATGGAATAGTGGTTTTCTGTGATATTTCTATGGATGAGGACCTATTTACAGGTGAAGGTGACTACCAGTTTGAGATCTACAGGCTAATGAGGAAGGAGAACAACAACTGTTGGGGTGAATACCACCCTTATAATAATGTGCTCTGGCTACATTACCTCACAGATAAGATTCTGAAACAAGTGACCTTCAAGCATAAAAATAATACCTCTGCCATGAAGCAAGTGAAGCGAGAGATCCAGCATTTTCATGAGACAATGCTGAACTTCAGCTCTGCCACTGAGCTGCTCTGTCAACACAGTCTATTTAAGTAAGTCTTATGTGCCTTATTGCTTCACACTGAGAAGGCACTGGTCTTGGAGCCCCTGGTGGTGCTGTTTTGATCTCCATCCCCATAGAAAGGTGGAATTACCATTATTCCATGTTTTCAAACAAGAATTTTGTTTCCAAGTGGTGGTACTGAATCAAACTACATGTGAGAAGTATTTACAACTTACAAGCTTTCTGTCAGTAGAGTCCACTCTGTAAATGCCTTTCCTTATTTTCATTTTTGAGCGTTCACACTTTGTTGTCTGAGCCAAAAAAGAAATTCGGAAAGCCAAAGGTCTTCACTGTCATATTCAAAACAGCCTATTGCTTTGGCTTTGGGAACTAGACTACACGTGAAGAGTCACATCCAAAAGCAGAGAGCTGGTAGCAAAGCAGAGAGACAGACTGGAGGGAGAGGAAAGGAAGATGGTAGACAGTTTATAGGAGACTTGAGATAAATCCTACATGTTTATTAAGTGCTTACCAATCACATAGAGAAGCAGAATTTTACCAATTTCCAAAGGGCAAATAAATGTCTCTGTGGCTACAAAAAGAGTTTGAATTTTTTTCCTTATTTTTTTCAAGGGAAGAAAAATTGAAATGTTTTTTTAAAATCTGAATGGCTGATATTCCTTCTAAATATAACTTTGGTAATTTACTCCTATTTTCCCATGTTAATCTAGTTTTTATACTTTTAGGAATCCACAGTAACTCTAGAAAGTGATATGATAAAAAACCACTTTTAAGTACCTGAGTCCTTGTCGGCTCCTTCACTCTTATAACCTGAAGACCATGAATTTTTATTGGAACACAAATTTGCAACTGGAATTCAGCTCCAAAGAAATTTTCTCCATGTATCTGCAAAATAAAATCAGAGCAGGAAGTCAAAGCTGGGGTTGCCACTTGTAGCTTTGCAGTGATAAGCACTAGGTACTTACATTGAAGAGGAATTCTTTGTGGTCAGAACGCCTCTGGCTTGTGTTGACATATATCACCGATGGTCTGCAATTGAGAGTACATGTATAATGCCACCAATTGAGTACACTAGGACAGCTGGGATGTGGTGGAATATGTGAATTCTGTACAGTCAGGCTGGCTTTGTCTCTATCACTCTACAGAGTGGCCTTACTTCCTCTTTATTTCTCAACCCCACAGCCCTGCTCTTCTCTCCTTAGTATCATAATGGTACCCTTTTGCAGCAAGACCAGTTAGCACTGTACCTCCTTTGATACCATTATGCGGTTTCTTATGTATATAAAGTCGGTTCTGACTCAGGGAGCCTATAGGACAGAGTAAAATTGACCCCATTGAGTTTCAAAGGCTGTAAATCTTTATGGGAGCCAATCATCAAGTCTGAACCATGACCTTTTGGTTAACAGCCCAGCCCTTAACCATTGCACCACCAGGGCTCATTAAGGAGTTTCTAGGGCCCAACTATTAGTGTCTAGACATCAGTGTTGGAACCTGGTTCTAAGCAGCCTCCTCTCAAAGAACAAGGCCCACATCTGTCCTGACCACTAGTTCCAAGCACAAAAAAGACTGCCTAAAGCTGTCCCCCAGTATGGGTAGTCACTGGTGTTGGGCCTAGGGAAGTACTTACTTGGGAAGAACTGCAATGAAGGCGTGCTTGAATTCAAGGGTGTGGTTCTTTCTGTCTGGAGACCTTACATTGGAACTAGGAAATAAAGAGTGTCAGTTCCCACTATCCCTGGTTTGTATATATTAACAGCTGCTTCTGTATCTTGGCTTCCCAGAGCCATCAGGGGTCAGACAAGAAAGGTTATCAGAAATAAGCAACTGGAGTCCAGAAGAATTTCCAGGAGAGCAGATTGTTGAAGTACAGATTCTTAGGCTTCTCCCTTGACTGGTTCTGTTAGTCTGGGGTGGGCTGAGAAATCTGCGTTTTAACAAGTTCCTCTATTATTCTAATGCAGGTGGGCTAAAGACCACATTGGAAGAAATACTGATTAAACCAGGGTTTCTCAACTTTGCCACTACTGTCATCTGGGGACAGATACACAACAACAATCCTCTGTTGTTGAAGGTTGTCCTGTAGGATATTTAGTAACAACCCTGGCCTCTACCTACTAGATGTGAGCAACAACCCCTACAATGTGAACATTACCTCTGTGAGGGCAGAATCTCCCTGTGAGAACTACTTTATAACACCATACCCCACATCACCCCAGCCGTGCAGGCTTTGGTAATGAGGAGCTACTTAAATGAGCCAGGATTGGAACTATTAACTCCCACCTGAAGGCTTATTCCATCAGGCTATCCCACAGTGTCACCTGTGTGTGAAGAGAACATTTACATGTCTTGCTAACTATGGGGAAAGCTTCTAGAAGAGCCATTGCGAGGACACAGTGTCTTCTGTGGGCTCACAGACGCTCCATCCATAGGCCATAAGGTAGCCCTTGCTCTCACAGCATACATGTGGGAGGGAGACTTCTTCCAGGATCACAGCCTGAGCCTGGTATGACAAAGGTATGACTCACCTGGTGATCATCACAGTGATGTCCGCTGTCCTGCTGGGAAAGGCTTTCTCCTCTAGCTGCCAAACTACGAGAATGTCTACCTATTTTAAAGGGGAAAAAATAGATTTCTCTCTATACCACTCAAATTGTTTCCTAATAACTAAACAAGCCCAAGAAACAATTCATACCTCTCGACATTTTTGTAGCACACTTCAACATTCATTATTTCATTTGAGCTTCACAATGTCAATGTAGAATAAGCAGGACAGATAGCATCATTCCCATTTCACAATAGAAAAACCACTCCAGAGAGACCCATGACTGCCCAGCAGCACAAAAGTAATCAATAGATCAGGACTAACTTTTGCTCTGATGCTCCTTCTCTTTTACTCTCCACTTTGTTTACTAGGGTGAACCTGATAAATGAGGTATGTCTATGGCTGGGTAAGAAACTCTGGTGGTGCAGTGCCCAAGGCATTTGACTGCTAACCAGAAGGTTGGCAGTTCAAACCCACCAGCCACACCACAGAAGGAAGATGAGGCAATCTATTTCTGTAAAGATTTACCGCTTCAGAAACCCAAAGCGGGTAGGAATCAACTCGATGGCAGTGGGTTTGGTTTTGGTTTTTGGTATCTTATCTTGGAAAACTGCCTCCTGCCTCTTCTACTCCCTACTTTCAGATCAACCTTAGCAGTTCTAAATACTGCCATGGATTGACTGGGAAGTAAAGAGATGCAATGGGGACCATAATTGAGAGATTCAGACTGGGTTGCAGAAGACACCAACTCCAGGGCAGTGAGAACCAGCCAATGAAAACAGACTCACAGATGACCTCTTATATACAGGGTGACCAATCTTGCAGCTCATGTTCATGACCAGGATAGAAGCAGCTGGCTCAGGGTCATCACACTGAATACTTGGAGAGGGAGGCTGTGAACACAGAAGATAACGTTGTTCTTAAAAAGGGAAAAGAAAAAAAAAAGTTCCCTCACACCAATTCAACAAACATTCACTGATTTCTCCACACACCAGGTACCTCATCCAGACCACAAAATACAGAAATCAGACTTGGCCCCTGCCTTCCTCCCAAGCTGGATAAGAGGAGCAGACCAGTGAGGCTTCTAAATACAAGGCCTGAAGAGTCCGTTTGTGAGAGGTACAGAGAATACCAGCAAAGATACTGATTCCAGCTATTGTTAGTCATCAGCTCTTCTGACTATGGTGATGCTATGTGCAGAGCAGAACTACTTCACAGGGTTTCCAAGGCTGTGGCCTTTCAGAAATATATTGCTAGGCCTGTCTTCCAAGGTGCCTGTGGAGGAGTTTGAACTGCCCCATTGGGTCCCAAGGCTGTAAATCTTTATGTAAGCAGACTACCTAATCTTTCTCCTGCAGAGCATCTGCTGCGTTTGAACTGCCGACTCTTCGTTTAGCAGCTCAATGCTTTAACACCACCAACACCAGAGCCCCTACTTATGATTTCAGAAAACAAAATTTTCAGTTTTATGATACTTTTCAGCTTCAGAGGGCCTTTGGTAGAAATATTGTTTCCTATTATTTTTTCAGCTGGACAGAGAATGGCATCACTGGGTCCATGATGTATGGATGGATTGCAGGGGATTCATCTAGTTATAAACATTTATTAGGTGGACCAGGGTGAAGCCGGAAGCAAGAGGACCAGGCAGGAGGTTGCTGGAAAAAAAGCAGGTATGCAGTGAGGGACAGATATGAAGCTGCTCTCATAGTTACCTTTTGTATCCTTTTAAACTCTAAGTTTTTGGGGTATGTCAAAGTCAGGATTGTCATGTAGGAATCTTCCCCAGCGTTAGTTACACTCATGTTCATAGTCACCTCCTTTGTGAGACCCACCACCAATTTTTGCCTGCACAGGGTATACGAACAGATAAAAAGGTTACCAGTTTGCTTAATCCAGATATAATAGCCCATTGTTAATTGACTTCTTAGATAAGTTGCCTAGAAGATACATTGAGCCTAGATCAACTTTTCCTTAACATAAGCAAACACCCAGATACCATACTCCCTCAGTTGACGTGAGATGATGATAACAACAGCTATATTTATTATTTATTGATTGTTCACCATGTGCCAGGGACTGTGCTAAATGCCTCGCGTGCTTAATTATTAATTTTCATAACCCTATGGAATAGTACAGTTACTCTGACTCCATTTTATATAGAGAAGAAACTGGAGTCTACAGAAGCTAACTACTCTTCCCGAGGTCTAACAGCCTCAGAAGGAGTTGGGAGAATGAGGTTCAGAGACCCTGTTTCTAACCACCAATTTATCGGGACCCTAGGCAAGGGACTTCATTACACAAATTCTTCCCTTCTGCAGATATTTACTGAGTGCCAGATACCGTGTTCAGCATGGGGGATCAGTGGTGCACGAGAGAGACACTGTGCCTGCCCTCAGAGCCTCCCCTTTCTTGGCCTCAGCTTTCCCATCTGCAAGATCATTAAGGTTCTTCCAATTTAAAGACTGGATCTGTTTAGCCTGGAAAGAGAAGACTTAGGGATACATGAGAGCTTTCAGACTATTGAGGTACTGTGGCCCCAGAATGCAGAACCCGTATCAGTAGTTGAGATACAAGAAAACACATTCACAACAGAAAGAAAACTTTCTAACCATCTGAAATGCCCAGAGAAGGAATATGTGCTCTGGGGGTGAAAAAAAGTTTGTTTTTTTTTTTAATCATTCTGGCAGCTGAGAAGAGGATGGATTGATTGGAGAGAGAGACAGTTAGAGTAACTGATCTGACAAATGACATGAGCCTGAAATAAGACACTAGTAATGGGGGTGTGGGGAAGGGGTAGAAACCAGAGATGGTTAAAGTCAGGCTCATGAGCAAAGCAAAAAATGAAATGAGAGAGGAGTCAAGGATGAGTCCTGAGTTTCCAGCTTGGGGACTAAATGGTGCTATCGACTGAGGAAGTGAACATAGGCGGAAGGCCAGAGTGGTGGAAGAGAAGATGAGTTCAGCTTGGAACACGAGAATAACAAGGTGGCCACTGTTAGTTGCTGTTGGGTCTATTCCAACTCACGGTGACCCCATGTGTGCACAGTGGAACAGCTCCAGGGGTTTTCAAGGTGGTGCCAGGCCTGTCTTCTCAGGTGCTTCGGGGGGGATTCGAAGTGCCAGCCTTTTGTTTAATAGTCAAGTGCTATCCAGAGACTTCTGGATAACAAGGTAGAGATGTTTAGATGTTAGCTGAATAGAGCTCAGGAGAACTGAGAGTCATCAGATTGTTTAACAAGGATTCTTAACCTGTAGTCCAGGACAGTTTCAGAGGGCCCTGAATGCGAATATTTATGTGTCACATGTGATCTTAGAGGGGCCTGTTGCTTTCATTAAATTCTTTCAGGGATCCAGGTCCACAGAAAGGTAAAAAAACGATTCAGTTGGACGCTGATGATTTGACTCAACAATACTTTCAAATACAGAAGAGATGTGCTTGCTATGTACACTAGGTGGTGGCGTGAGGCAAGCTGCATGTGCTGCATTTATAGTCCACAGACATTTGGCTGTGAGCTCAGTTCTTGGTTGTAATTAATTCCTTGTTGGAAACAGCTGCATCTGTGTGTTAGGCTTGATTCCAAACCCCTCTAATGTTTTGAATTAGATCCTCAGTGATTGGAAAGGGCAGCCTTAAGCCAGCCACATCTGAAATGCAATTTCTGCACATGTCTATGAGAGAACTTACCAGGACTTGGGGATCAGCGTTCTTCATAGATGTCACTTTGCCCAACTGACGATCATCAGTACCATATGGCACACACACAAAACCAGTGGCCAGGAAAGGCATATCTAAAACCAAACTCATGGTCTCTCCCTCCCCACTCTGCGTCCCAAAACCATTCTTCCAAAGGCTTCCCCAGTTAATTTATTTGTAACTCCATCATTCTGGAATTCAGTGTGGTCCAATAGAACTTTCTGCAGTGATAGAAATGTTCTGTATCTGCACTGTCCAATCACACAAGCCATATGTGGGTACCAAGCACTTGAAAAGTGTCAATAGAGGAACAAAATGTTTCATTTTCTTTAATCTTAATTAATGTAAATAGCCAAGTGTGGCTGGTGACTACTGTACTCGCCAGCATAGCTCTAGATGCTCAGGCTGAAGACATCTTTGATCCCTCTCTTTTTCTCATGCCCCACATCCAGTCTGTCAGCAAATCCTGTGGGCTCTAACTTCAAAACCCACCCCCATTGCTACAACCCTGGTCTAAGCCTCCATCATCTCTCACTTATTACAATACATCCACCTTTATTCTTGCACTTTATTCTCAAACAATAGCAAGAATGATCCTGTTAAAATGGCCTTCCTCTTGGTTTCTCAGCTCACAGTAAAAGCACCACCTCCCCACGCTACCTCTCTGACCTATTTTCCAACTGTTCTCTGTCTCCCTCCCTCTACCGCAACTACACTGATGTCCCTGCTCTTCCTCCTGCCAGGCATGCTCCCACCTCGGGGTATATGCAGGTGCTTTCAGACATCCACATAGCTCATTCCCCCACCTCCTCCTGGGTTTGCCAAAATGTCATCTCTCAGTGAGCCCCTTCCTCACTGCCCTCTGTGAAACTGCAACTCTATCCTCACCCAGCACTCCCTCCCACCTTCCCTATCTTCTCATCAACATATTATATAGTTTACTCATTTATTATCTTCTCTTCCTAAAAGCATCTGAAGAGCAGAGATTTTTATCTCTGTTGTTCACTGATGTAGCCCCAGCACCTAAGACAGTGCCTGGCACAGAGTAGATGCTTGATAAATATTTGATGAATGAATGAACGAATTTGGCCAAGAGGTGAGCCAGGGAAGAAATTACCTCTAACTGAGGTGGTTATGGGAGTGAGGGACATTGAGTTATGAAAACAGCCTTGTCAAGAAAGCTGAGCTCAGGACTTCTGGTAAGATGTCGGAATAGGCAG
>NW_006921629.1:12820381-12837399 GCF_000298275.1 Orycteropus afer afer
GGAACAATGGCAAACGGCCATTTAGATGCAACGATGGGTCTCTCCTCATCCAGAGCAAAGAAGAATGAAAAAAACTAAAGACTCATGGAAACAATTAGTCCAAGGGACTGGAAGACCATGTGATCCTCAGCCTATATGACCATGAGACCAGAAGAACTAGATGGTGCCCGGCTACCACAGTCAACCACTTGGAGGGGGGGATCAGTACAGGAGATCCTAGAGAGAGTAAGAGAACAATTTGGAACAAAACTCAAAAAAAAAAAAAAAAGACCAGGTTTGCTGGTGAGACCCCTGAGACTATAGCCTCTAATTCCCTTCAGATCTGGAACTAAACTCACTCCTGTGGCTTCCAGTCAAACAAGGGACAGGCATATGGGGTGAACATTTATACCAGATAGATACACTCCTTGGAGTGATCAATAATGGGAGAACAGAAGGGCAGTGTTTGCATGGGGACATATATAGCTCAGTGGGCAGGAGTACATGGGAGGAAAGAACACAGGGAAGAGGTAACTACAGGGAGGAAGTAGGAAGAGAGCTGTTGCATTGTGGGTAATTGCAGTCAATGTCAGGAAACAAAATGTGCATGAACTGCTGTATGGAAAATCCATTTGCTCTGTGAACTGTCACCCAAATCACAATAAAAATAAAAAGAAATAATAATAACAATAAAGAACAACAACTGCTGTCATGGGCTGGGGCTGGACTGGGAGCCCAGAGCTAGGAAGGAGACTTTCTACTTCCTGGAGAAGGAACATGCAGTTTGCAGAAGTCAGAGCATGAAGCTCTATCTGACTGTGTTAACAGTTTTGTGGAGGTGTTGTTTCTTGCATTTTTTCATTGTTGTAAATATATAGGTAACAAAACATGTGCCATTTCAACAATCTTCACATGTTCTTTTGTTCTGAATATAGCTAGGTAGCCTGCTCTTTCTCACTCAACCTCAGTGAAAGAGAACAGGGTTAAACTACCTAAGCACTCAGGTAGAACTCATTCTCTGGAAACATCTAAATGCCTAACACCAGAGCCTTTCTCCTCACCCATTTTTATAGGTAGGATTTTTTGAAAAACCTCTTTGCTAAGCCATCATAGTAATAACTGATGAAGGTAATAATCATTAAAAAAAAAACAAAAACATTGAGTTGATGCTGACTCATAGCAACCCCCACTGGTTTTCCAAGGTGAGAAATCTTTGCAGAAGTAGATTTCCCCCATCCTCCTTCTGCAGAGCGGCTGGTGGGTTTGAACCACCAACCTTCTAGTTAGCTGTCAAATGCCTTAGACACTGCACCACCAGAGCTCCTTAATAATCATAAATAGATGTTTATTAGGATAAGCACATAGCCTCAAAGCACCTCCCCATAAGATACTTATTAATTACAAAGGGAAATATCACCAGTAATAGGAAAACCAACATCATATGCCTCCTGGCATGATGCATTGAAAAGACACATTACTTCTGTGGTCTGCCTGCTGAGAACACCTAACCTGAATTTAAGCATGAGAAAATACCAGACAAACCAAAATTGAGGAAGAGTCTATAAAATAACTCCTGGCATAATTCAAATTCTTAAAAATCCAGACTTACTGGACTGGTTGAGATTGGACGACTCCCCATGACTATCACCATGAGATACTCTTTAAATCTTGAATCAAAACTAATCCCTGAGGTTACTTTTTACATAAATAACATAAAGATATTTTAGCTCATAAAATAAAAAATATAATCCGTGAATACTGTGTTCCCTTAAAAAATCATCTATATGAGACCAAACAGTCAACAATTACCCTAAAGCAAAGATAAGAATGTAAAGGGGTAAGGAAACTAAATTACTAGAAACAGAACAACCAGAACAGAATTAACCAAAATGCTGATCCATTGTGAAAAATGTAACTGATATTGTGGAATAATTTGTGTAGAAACTGTTAAATGAGAACTTAATCTGTTGTATAAATTCTCACTGAAAACAGAATAAAATATTATTTTAAATAACTAAAATAAAGTAACTGGCATATACTCTTCAAAAATGTCATTGAAGACAAAGAAACACTAAGGAACTATTCTAAACTAAAGAAGACTGGTTGCCATGAGTCAGCACTGAGTCAATGACAACTAACAACTCCTGCAACAAAGATAAATGACAATACAATGCAATGAAGAATCCTGAATTGGATTCTGGACCAGAAAAAATAAAAAATTTCCTTTTGCTGAAAGGACATTAGCAGGGCAAGTGGGAAATTTTGAATAAGTCTGTGGATTACTATTTCATCAATGTTAATTTCCTGGGTTTGATAATTTTGCTATGGCTGGGAAGGAAGGTGGGGCAACCTACTTCCATAGTGATGCCGCCACAAGCAATCGACTTCCATAGTGATGCCGCCTCAGAAACCCAAGGAGGGGTACGAGTCAGATCCAACTCGATGGCAAGCACAACACAACGATGTAAGGGAATGGCTTTATGTTTCAGGAAACACATACTGAAGCAGTAGGGGGTCAGGAGGCATCATATCTATCACTTTCAAATGGTTATATAAATATGTGTTTACATTACAGAGAGGAAGAAGGAGGGAATAATAAAGCAAATGTGGTAAAATGCTAATGTTTGGAGCATCTGGTAATGGGTGAATGGGAATTTTTTGTGCAGGCAGCCCTCATATTATTGCTCTTTGCTTTATTTTGCTTCACAGATACTGCCTTTTTACAAATTGAAGGTTTGTGGCAACCCTGCATTGAGCAAGTCTATCGGCTCCCGTTTTCCAACAGCATATAGTCACTTCAGGTCTCTGTGTCCCATTTTGGTAATTCTCACAATATCTCAAACATTTTCATAATGCTATTGCACACTTAATAGACTATGGTATAATGTAAACAGAACTTTTACATGCACTGGAAAACCAAAAAATTCACGTGGCTAGCTGGGGTAGTTAGGGTTGTGTGTCAACTTGGCTGGGCCTAGCTGAGTGGCTGGCCTAGTTGAGTGGCTGGGCAGCTGGATGTAGTTGTTCCCCATGGTGAGATTGGCAACGGATTTCATGGTGGAATCTACTGGAACAGCTTAGTAGCTGCTTTAGCGATGTGGTCTGCTTCCAGTATACAAGCAGCAGCTTTGGGAATGGTCTGAAGCTTATGACACGCTTGATCCCTGCATGTAGCTCAGTTGTTCACCAGCCTGCTATGTTGCCCTGCTGATCTTGGGACTTTTTCTGGACTTGAATCAATGGCCTGCCATGTGGTTTGGTAATATCAGGACTGTCTCATTTTACTGGTCAACCTTGGGCTTGTTAGCCTCAGCAGCCAGCAGCTGCCTGAGTGAAGAGATACCTGTAGCTTCAGCGGGCCGAGAGCAAAAGGCAGAGCTGAAGCCCAAGGTCGAGGGGCTTTCACCCAACCCTTAGAGCCTGACACTTTAAACTCAAACTTCTAGCCTCCAAAACAGTAAGGGAATAAATTCCTGTTTCTTAAAGCCATCCCAACTGTGCTATTTCTGTTACAGTGGCACTAGGTAACCAAAACACTTGCTTTACTGTGATATCCACCCTATTGCAGTGATCTGGAACTGAACCCACAGTATCTCCAAGGTGTGTGTGTACTATTCTTGTAACTTTCCAGTAAATCAAATATTTCTAAATAAAAAGCTTTAAAAAACAGAATATATTTAATCAGTGATAATCTCTTTATCACCAAAACGTTATTTCATTAGTTCTCCAAATCTTTTTCTGAATCACCTAACTTGCTGTCAATACAAAAAAGAAACAACCTTTAAATAAAATCTTTTCACCTAGCAAATTAAGATGATTATCTTCGTGCACAGGGGACCTGATTCTCCCTCTTCCTGGGAAAGAGCAATGGGAGCAATCACCCTGGATCATACTGTCTTCCTGTTTCTTCTCACTACTGTGACTGGTATCCTGGATATTGCAGAGCAGGTGCTTGTTTTTTTTTTTCCCAAACTGAAATTTAAGGTTGATACAGTTTAAGGTAATTAATTTAACTAATATAGAGTATTTTTGTAAACATACTAGACAGTCATGTGTGTTATATGATTCCTTAAATAGGTACATTATGTTACCTGGAGCTTTTCTATGCCAGCATGAACTACCTTTGGCTTTAAAAAAAAAAAAAAATTTGAGAGTCAATTCATTACAAATGACTGTAATTATTGCTTTTTAATGCTCACACTGTCACTTCTTTTGTGGATTTTTCTAGACTCTCTAAGAGTCTATAAATGGAGATAGACAGAATTGTCAGGGAGCCAGTGTGGAGAAAAAATCACCCTAAATGTCACAGGATCAGGAACTCTAGCTGTTTATCTCCCTGAGCTATGAAGTTTCTTGTGACACTACCGGCCTGTCTTAGCGGCACCGGCAGACACCAGGAGAAAAGCTTAGAGGAAAGTGTTGTGGGGCCAGACATTCAGCCCGAAGGCCCTGGGCAGGGCCAGGGTAGGCATGGTCACCAAAGGGTATCCTTTCTGCAGTGCAGGGCAGCACAGCTCCAGGCCAGCCCCCACATGGGACCCACACCACACTGTCACCAAAGACCCCTGACAAATGAAGATTCTCACGCAACCCAAATGCTTCATTAAATATTTAACAAGCACTTTTTGTGAACATAAAGGAACTGCCCCTGGAGGCCCTGGACAAGCTAACATCTCCTCTGGGACTCAGTTAGGGGCCTGGCTGCTGCCTAGAAGACCTCTCACCTCCTCACCTCTATTTCTGTAAGTTAGTGGCATAGGGTTTTTTGGGGTTTTTTTTGGGACGGGGTCCTCTGGAGGACTGGGTCCCAGTCGTGGACATAGTCACCTGGAAGATAGCAGAGGGCTCAGCGTAGAGGTCCAGGACAGGATGGGGATGGTCGCTGTGGATCTTGGGGGTCTGGAGTTGGTAGCTGACGTTGACAGTGATGTTGGAGAAGCAGTCCTCCTCACAGGGCTATAGGGCCACCAAGGTCGGCAGGGTTGGAGATGTAAGAGAAGATGACAAGAACACTTTTAACTCCGATGCAGTCATAAGAAGAAGTAAACAATGCAAGTGGTGAATTCGAAGTCCTAAGCATCTTCCAAATAAGCCAGGCTGAAAGGAAACTTCCTTCAACCACACTTCTAAGAGCTTTGAAAAAAAAATCTTCCCTCGTGTGCTATGGCCTCGAGACTCATAAATTCTTATGAATCCCATCCCAGTCACCCAGCGCTTCTGGCGTTGGGAGTTAAGACCTAGTTTGGACTTTATTCATAGCACAAGTGGAAGGCAGAGAAGGGAAGACTTACGGTCAAACGAGTGTTTACAAAGATTTTCCTCAAAGTAGCATGGAGGTCATATTAGAGAAGAAAAAAAGCAACACTAAGGAGCTCATTTAGATGCCTTTTGCCATTTTGTTTGCTCAAATGAGCTTTCTTGCCATGATATTAGCTTTGAACATATGAAAACAGGCAAGCGTGATTCTCTGGTGGAAAATGTAGTTATGCTTTTATTTAAGGCAGGCCATTGACTTGCTAGAAACTCCTTCTTAATCCAATTAATAAATCCAATACTTAAATCAAATTTCACCTTGGAAACAGATGTATAGGAAGAAGCATAGTTCATGACTTTGTTTATTGGAATAAATGATGTTTATAGGTTTAAGTTGTTGGTCCTGTTGGGCTCTGAGAAATAATATTTTTTCATGTCTCAGAGCACCTTTGCCAGGAGTAAATATTTCTAAATGATAACATTTGTCTTTCTATTCCTTCATTTTCATTTAAATTTTTCAGCATTGACTCCCGTAAGGGCTCTCAGCCCCACTGTGACTCTCAGGTGAGGACTAATCACATGAGGGAGAGACACCTGTGATTCCTGACTTATTACCAAGAAAAATGCCAATATTTCCCTTTTTCCCTCAGGTTCTCAGGAAGCTCAGACACAGGTTCAAATTCATTAGGTTTCTTCAATCTGGATCTCCCATGCCTTTATGTGTTTCTTGATCTATTTTCATTGTCTCATTTATAAGCATGGGTATGTTTCTTACTTCACGTGCACCTCAATGATACAAAACCCACCAGACTCTTTTAAACTCCTCCACTTACCTCTCCCTCCGTGAGGAACAGGAGGTCCTCACAGAGCAAGGACCCTCTGTTCCACACCCTAAGGGTGCTCAGACAAGTTTGCACATCCGAACACTTCAGCCTTTTCCTCTGCTTCATCACATCCACGTCCAATGTGAAGTTGAGAGATGTCTCTCTGAGGCCTGGGAAGAGATGTCTCTCTGAGGCCTTCCTGATGAAGCTGGGATAGGCAAGCCTCAGGCTGAGGGCCCCAAGCCTGCGTCAGGCTCCTGTGTGCCCATCCTGAATGGTGTCTCTACGCAGCCACTTCCCTGGGGCAAGACTCTTGAGTTTCTTCTTCCTTTCAGAGGTACTTTCTCATGGTCTCTAGCACCTAGGTAGGGTCCCTGAGTGTGCGCCAAACCCAGACCAGCACATTTCAGGGCTGAGTCAGCCTTCCTTATGGGAGACAGGGTCAGGGAGGAGGTTGGGGTTGAGGGAGGAAATAAGGAAGAATATCACAGGGAATAGAGAAGAAATCATAGAGTAAACATGAGAAACATGAAGATAGCAAAGCTGGAAGCACCTTGGGGATTACCCAGGCCAATTCCCTTACAGAACAGACTAGAAACTGGGGCCCAGAGAGGGACATACAGCTATCCAGCATCACACAGCCACTCAGCAGCTGCTAGTCAGGTTCTGTGCCCTGAAACTTACAGCCTATACAGCTGGAATGGATAGGTCTATCATTTTCTAGCCCTAGATTAAAAATGGCCTCCTTCTAAGGTAAAGTGACCCACTTTACCTTAGGTCTTTACCTTAGGAGAGTGTTCTCTGGCCTGTGGGAAGCAGAAAGATATCTCAGGGATAGATACTAAGAGATTAAGCCTTGAGGACTGTTGCTGAGGGGTTAATCTATAGGGGAGCCCTAGGATTGTACGTTCTTGGGCTGTGAAAAGCCATGACCACCTGCTGGAAATAGTCTCCAGCGACTATCAAGTAAAGGGTTGGGAAGGGAGGCCGGGCCTCTGGCAGTTTACCCACGTCCACCAAAGGCAGGGAGACTAGATGAGGGGGGTAAGGGAGAAGATGTGAATCAGACAGAAAGAGGAAAGGGCACTTCTCAGGAACTCCGACACACACATGCACACTCGTGGGCAGAGTTCCAGGTAGATGGAAGCCTGAGGAAGAGATCCAATGCCCCTGTTCCCAATAGGGTCAGATGAATCTCTTCAGAGTGTAGACTCAACATCAGACCACCCTTTCCTGAAGCAGCTCACACAGACTCGAATGTCAAAGTAGCTGAGCTCTAATAGAAGGATTTTAAGTACCAAGACCCCACACCAACCACCACCCCACACGTACACAGTCCTCTTTTCCTGCCCGCTAAACCAAACCAAACTCACTGCCATCTAGTCGATTCTAACTCATAGTAACCCCCTTGTTGTTGTTGTTGTTATGTGCCGTCGAGTCAGACCTGACTCATAGCGACCCCTCCTTGGGTTTCTGAGGTGGTATCACTATGGAAGTAGATTGCCCAACCTTCCTTCCAAGGAATGGCTGGTGGGTTTGGGCCACAGCCTTCTGGATAGCAGGCAAGTGCCTTAGGCACTACACTACCAGAGTTCCACAGCAACCTCCTACAGAACCCAAAGAGGGATAACCACAACACAGGTGGGTCAACTAGGCTGCCAGTTACCTGTCTCAGTGGCTGGAGTCCCAGAGCTGATTTCAAAGCACAAACGCACATCCACTGTACCGCTGAATCCAATGGGTAGTGCCTCAGGGGTAAAGTGCATGGACACCTTCAGGTTAACCACAGGTAGTGAGCTAAAACAAGTGCAAGAGGACCATGAGATGTAACTACAGAACTTCTGGGTCAGGGCTTGTCTGATTCATTCATTCATCTCCAATATGCTAAGTGCAATTCTGAATCCTCAGGATACAGTAGAGAAAGAGGTATGTCCCCACTCTAGTGGGAAAGCAGACAATAAGCAAATAAACAAGAAGAAACAGGAGAATACTATGTATTGGTAATACTATGGAGTCCCAGGGTGACACAAATGGTTAAATACTCAGCTACTAACCGAAAGGTTGGCCATTTGAATCCACCCAGGGGAACCTCAGAGGAAAGGCCTGGTGATCTACTTCCAAAAGATCACAGCCATTGGAAACCCTACGGAGCACAGTTCTTCCTTGACACATATGGGTTTGCCATGAGTTGGAATGGACTCGACAGCAGCTGGGCATAATAGTAGAATAAAAAGAAAATAGTATAAGGTAGTAGAGATGGGGGGAAGCTTAAATTGGGAGCTCAGGGATGGTCTCACTGATGAGGCAGCGTTTAAGTTGAAATCTGTTAACAAGAAAGAGCCAGCCATGTCAAGATCTGGGAGAAGAGCACTCCAGGCAGAGAGAACAGCCAGTGCTAAGGGCCTATGCCAGGGGTGAGTTTGCTTTGTCTGACAACCACAAAGGTCAGTGTGTCTGCAGTATAATTAGTGGCAGAGGGTAGTAACAGGAGATGGGAATGGAGGCCATCGTAAGGAGTTTGGATTTTCCTCTGCACGGGAGCCACTGTGGGGTTTTAAACAGCAAAGTGAAGGGATCATTCACTGCTCTGTGGAGAATGAAGCCAAGGGAATGGAAGCAGGATGAATGCCTGGTAATGGTCTAGGTGAGAGAGGACAGTGTCTTGTATGGGAGGTAGTAGCAGAGATGGAGAGAAGTGGGTAGATTTAGAGATATATTGGAGGCAAGGCCAATAAAGACTTATTGATGGGGTAAAGGGCAAAGGAAGAAGAGGAATCAAGGATATCCTGAACTTTTGAGGGAATGAGGGGTGCATGAGAATAACACATTTTAGAAATGTTAGCTTTGAGATACTCATGAGCAATAGCCAAGAGAGGTGCTGAGTATACAGCTAAGTCTGGAGCTCAGTGGTGAGGATGGGGCAGATGTTTAGAGCCGTGAGACTTGATAATTCATTTAGGGATGGAGCACAGAGACTCTGGAATTCATCATCATCATCGTCATCATTGCCATCAGTATCAACTATGCTAAATACTTTGCATATATCCCCTCATTTAATTCTCTTAAGTTTGTGAGGAAAGGGCTATTATTATTTCTATTTATAGATGAGAAAATTGGGACTTAGAAAAGTCAAATAACCTGCCCAAGGGCACACCATTAAGTGAATGCTGAGGTTCAAATGCAGATACCTTATGCAATAAATCACTGCACTTTCTCCTTCCATCAGTGCTTGGTGTTTTCATGAGGCCATTTCCTAACCCACTGCCATTGAGTCGGGTCTGACTCATAACAACCCCTCCTTGGGTTTCTGAGGTGGAAACACTATGGAAATAGATTGGCCAACTTCCTTCAGAGGAGTAGCTGGTGGGTTTTAACAGCCAGCCTTCTGGCTAGCAGTCAAACACCTTAGAAAAATGTATGAAAGCCAAACAAAGTATGGGCATGTGAGTTAAACATTTACCTCAAGTAGACACATGCCCTGAAGAGAACAATCATGGGAGAAGGAAGGGCTGCTTATGCACAGGGAGACAGCTCAGGGGGCAGGAGAGTATGGAGGGATGGACACTGGGAAGAGGTAACTATGGGGAGGAAGTGGGAGGGGAGCTGTTGCATTGTGGTAAACTGTGGTCAATGACATGAGACAAAGTATATGTGAACTGCTGTATAGAAAGTCAATTTGCTCTGTAAATCTTCACCCAAATCACAATAAATAAAAAAAGAAAAATGGATGAAGCTGGTGCCCAAGAGGTAGGGCAGACCCCTACCGGAGCACTGCTGCCTGGCCCAGAGAGCACACAGTGATGTCAGCAAGGCCGTCACCACTGAAATCGAAGCTACCAGCCACGGTCATGCCGAAGTAGCGAAGTCCTAGGGCCACTGCGGAAGCTCTGATCCTCTGTGGAAGGAGAAACATAAGGCGTGTGTGTGCAGGAGGGGTGTTAAAGAACAAGAAGGTCCATTTGGTTTTATTCAATTCATCATGAACAGTCAAGGGTTCCCACCCTGGGGATCCCTCAGTCTAACAAGAGGAAGGGCAAGGTTTCCCAAAGGAACTGGCATTTGAAAGGGGCCTTAAACCACAGGTGGGACTTGAAAGGCAGAGACAGGTGAGTGAAGCAAGCAGCGGGTGGGAGAACAGGGCCCTCTGAGGAAACAGACAGGTGAGAGCAGGAGGGAGTCTTCGTTCAAGGAAGGATCTGAGCTGTGGGGCTGGACTTGGACTTGTAGTAGGGGTGCAGAGTGTCATCAAAGGTCAAGGTTTTTTTTTCTTAAAAAAGTGACATGATCAGAATTTCACTGAAGGCATACGGTAGAAGTGGAGGCTGGAGAGGAGGTGGGAGGCCAGCGAAGGGCAGTGGTGGCAGGGGTGGAGAGGAGCTATTTTAGGGAGAGAAGGAGAAGGCAGAATCTAGAATCATTAGGACCTGGGGACTGACAGCCTTCGCAGGATGAGAAACAGGTCAATGTGTATGGGATTACCCTAAATTTCTAGTCTGGGTGATGGTTGAGGAGGGGACCCGGAGGAATGGCAGGTGGGGGGGCAGGAAGGGGATACTTTCTGTTGGGTGAGGTGAGAGTAAGATGCCTGGGGCCACCCAGGTGGCGGTGCTCACGAGGCAGACAGAATGGAAGCTTAGGAGAGAAACTGTAGTTGCCCATAGAAGATGTTGCATGGGAGGTTGCCAATGGACCCCTGGAGGATGGGGGTTAAGGTATGGAGGGGTTGGGTGTGAGACAGGCATCAGAAAAGGGGCAGAGAGAGAGAGAGGAAGGAGACACCTGAGGCAGGTCCATGGTCAGGAATGCCACAGGAGGGAGATGTAGGTCAAAAACCAGACCACAAGACCGTAACTTCTCACCCCCGCCCCCAAGGATCTAGGTGAGGTCCTGGCCTGGGACTTCCCTTCTTCATTGAACACTGCCAGCCCCCTGAGGTCTGCCTGTACTTAAGCCTGGAGCTGGTTCAGGCTGTAGCCATCACATCTGGGGGAGATCAGAGCCACAGAACTGAGGCAGAAGACGGTGGGTACTGTGAAGCCCCATGGGTCACCTGTGAAGGATTGGCAGAGAGGCCGTCCTGGCGTCCATTGTAGATGTACACACTGCCAAAGCTGGCACCATCATCGGCCCTAAAACCCTCCAGGGGGGCCCCGATGGCCACATCTGTGAGCTGATCCTGACTGATGTCCCCTATAGCTGCCATAGCAAAGCCAAACCGGGCATCGGTGAACTCAGGGTGTCCACTCAGTATCTGTGCCAAGGAGAAGGAGCCGTTCTGTAAAGCAAGGAGCCAGCTAAGGCCTCAGAAGAAGGGCACAGGTCACCCTCCCCATGACCACCCAGGAGGCACACACATTGGGCTTGTTGATTCTGATTCTCCAGCAGGGAGTCTCAAGCTCACAAAAAGCAAAGGGCCTTCCCAAAGTCACACAGTTACCCAGCAATAAATCTGTGGTAACTCCTGCCTTGCAGTTCAGGACCCAGTGCCCTACCCCTTCTGCTCCCAGGATTAGGGGCACTGGACTGGCATCTGGGAGGCTTGGGTTCCAGTCTTAGCTCCACCCACATTTGCTATATAAACTTGACCATGTCTCCAGATCAGTGAGTCTCAGCTCCTCAGCTGTAAAATGGGAGTGACTGCTCCATCCCAGAGTTATGGTAAGTTATGGTAAGAAACAAGTGAGATCATGGACAAACATGCTTTGTCAACCGGACAGCTATAATGGGTGTTATCAACATTGACTGCCTTGGATGAGAAAGCTGGGGAGAGGGGAGGAGAGAAGCAGCTGCCCCATCAACAGACATCTACCCTGAAGCACCTCCCATCACCATATGCCTTCTGGTGCAAGCGCAGGGCCAGGGTACTCCCAGTCTCCATCAGCTCTGCGCCAGGCTGAGGACCCATTGCCTCAGCAAGCTCATGAAGATGGAGATGCTCCCACCTGCTTGCTCAAGTTGTACACATAGACTCTGCCTTCTTCCTTGTGAATGTGGTAAAACGGAGCCGCCACCAGCAGGAAGTCTGTGGTCCCATCCATGTCGATGTCCACAGGGCACAACTCAGAGCCAAAATAGGACCCCATCTACAGCCCAAGAGGAACTCAGTTCACCAGGAGGGCCGGTGAGGGCCTCTCCCCTCCCGTAAGGAGGGCTAGACTTCTGCTCCTGCTCTTCCTTGGATGACAAGGTTTGGGTCTTTCCAGGTCAGTTTGCTCACCAGACTAAACCAAGAGAGTGAGTAAACAGCTCTGTCCCCAAAATAGAGGGACACTAGATGTCTCCAACTCATGGCAATCCCAGGTGTATCAGAGTAGAACTATGCTCCATAGGGTTTTCAACGGCTGATTTTCAAAAAGTAGATCACTGGACCTTCCTTCTGAAGTGCCTCTGGGTGGACTTGAATCTCTAACCTTCTGATTAGCAGCAGAGCACATTAGCTACTTACACCACCCCAGGGACTCCACAATGAAGGAAACCACCTGGGAATCAGATATGCAGAGACCAAGTAGAGCCACTGAGTACTGCCTGAGTTTTGCCCAGGCTGGCACCCTGATGCACAATTTGTATGGGACCAATTTCCCTATGGAAACAGGGTCCCCCATTTAAAATAAGGGGGGGGGGGTTTCTTCCCAGCAAGTACCTGCTCTCCTTGCAGCACGGGAAGGAAGTTGGCCTCTGTGCCATTCTTCAGGAGCTCAAATACAGTCCCATGCTGCTTGTGCTTTGGAGCCCCCGCAACATAAGAGAGGCCACAGGCTCTGTGCAACACAGCCAACGAGTACCCTGTGGGGACCAGAGGCGAGCAGGTGGTGAACCGGAGCTCCCATAGGGCCATTCCTTGGTCCCCTCATCTTCCCAGTCAAGCTTTTGAAGTGGTAAGACTGTTTTCTCAAGCCCGAAATAGGCATCAGCGAGTGCTCCCAATCACACATTGTCGCTGAGGACTGAGATGAGAAGTGAGGGAACGTCCACCACCCTCCCCTAGGCAGCCGCCCAGGGCCACACTGCATCGCGTCCCCACACCAGAAGGCCATACTCTTCACCCTCGGGAACCCTTACCAGGGCCGGTCTCTCACCCACGTGACCTGCCAAGACCCATCCTGACTAGGGGGCCTAATGCCCAGCTTCAGGATCCCTGTCTAGGTCCCGCCCTCACCTAGGTAGCCATTCTGCGCAGCCTTGGGGTCCACTGCAGTCTGCTTCAGGAAGTGACCCTCATGACTGCTCATGTTGTACAGAAGAACACCCCCGGACCAGTCAAATGCACCAACGGCGCCGAGCAGCACCTGCCCCTGCAGGAGATGGCATGGAAGCCCTTCTGAGCGGGAGGGACCAAGGGACCACCCACTGTGGCCGTGGCTCTGCCGACCAGCGTGGCACACTTTGCAGGCCCTGTGCCTGTCTGACCAGAGATGCAGACAAGAAGGGAGATGACAAACACTGGGCTCCTGTACCCAGTACTAGCCCTCCCCCAGGGCAGAGAACTGGCCAGGGGCCCAAATGTGTTGAGCATTAAAAAAGAAGTATGACTGAGTAAGACAGTTGTCATTCTCATTCTTCACAGGACCTGGAGACAGATCTGTGTGTGGAGTGAAGGCCCTAACTGCTCTTCCACTCACACAAGCACCATGCCCTTGCCAAGCCTGTCTCTCCTCACGTTTGTCCAGTGGAGAAGTCAGCAAGTTGACTGGCAAGCCTAACCCCCAAAACCCATTGCCATTGCATCAATTCTGACTCATGGGGACCCTATAGGTTGGAGGAGAACTGCCCCATAGGATTTTCAAGGCTTTAAAATCTTTAGGGAAACAGATTGCCTTACTTTCCTCCCCTGGAGCAACTGATAGGTTCTAACCCACGACCTTTTGATTGGTAGTGAAATGCCTTAACCACTGCACCACCAGAGCTCCTATTGGCAAGCCTACCCAAGCCAAATCCTGTTTTTCTCATCGGAATTAAAGGAAATTTCTCAATCATTGAGCACAGAGAACAAAATTACTCTGTAGGAAAGATGGTCATTCTTCCATCTCAAAGGTCCAGACAGATGTAAGTAAGCAGAAGTAGTCTCCTTCATCCTGAAATCGCTCCTTCAGAGGCATCCCCCCAGGGAGGGCAGAACTCTGCACTGCCACCCAGGAGTGTCTCAATACCTGGCTGTCAGTGGGCCCCTCCTCTAAAGGTGAGCTGTGTGGTGAGTTAGACACATACCTTGTCCAGGATCTGGGCACTGAACCCAACCTGTGCTAGCTGGTAGTGAAGGGCATCTCCGCCTGCACCTGGAAGCCAAGAAGCCCAGTGAGGCCAACGTGAAGGGAGAACCCGAGCCAGGGAAGGGTCCAGTGTGTCCTTGCTCGCAGGGGGAACAGTGTTTGGTGTCATAAGAAGAGCACCAGGCTACATGAAGGCTCCTGGGTTTGGGCCATGTTTTACTTTTTAAATTAATTAATTAATTAATTATTGTGATTAAATAAAAAAAGTTTACAAAGAAAATTCACTTTTCATACAGCAGCTCACATACATTTTTCATGACATTGACTGCAATTTCCCACAATGCAACAGCTCCCTTCCCACTACCTCCCCATAGTTACCTCTTCCCTGTGTCCTTTCCTCCCACACACTCCTGCCCTCTGAGCTGTCTCCCTGTGCATACGCAGCCCTTCTACTGTCCCATGATTGATCTCTCCAAGGAGGGTATCTACCTAATGTAAATGTTCAGCTCATATGCCTGTCTTTTGTTCGGCTGGAAGCCACTGGAGTGGGCCTGAAATTCCAGGCCTGAAAGGCAGCTAGGGGCCATAGTCTCAGGGGTTCCATCAGGCTCTATCAGACCAGCAAACCTGATCCTTTTTTTTTTTTTTTTTTATGATTTTGAGTTTTCTTCCACATTGTTCTCCCACTGTATCCAGGATCTCCTACATAGATGATAGACGATCCATGTTTTTGGAACATGAGCAATTCACTCCCTCTTTCGAGATAGTTTTCCTCATTCCTCAGTACTAATTCTGTTCATCAGAGCCTCACAGAGTTTCTGGGAAGTGAGCAGGTTGGAAGTATTGTTGCCCTTTTTTGAGATGGAGAAACTGAGGCTCAGAGAGGTGATGAGAGTCAGCTGGAGGGCCACATAAAGGGAGGGTGGAGTTGGGGCTGAAGTGCAGGGCTTGGGCTTCCTACTACATTCAGGGGTGGGGGTGGGACAGTCAGAGCGGCACAAGGCCCTGGAGAACTCACCTTCCATATGGATGATACGTTGCTGCAGTTTGCTCAGCAGCCCATCTAGTGCTGAGTAGTTGGTCACCTTGAAAGCATGAGTCTCATCGGGGTCTGAAGCAATTAGCTTCAGTTCTCTGTCAGAGCGATCCTTCTCAAATGCATCCCCCACCTGCACAGAGGTGCCACTGCAGTGTGTCAGCACCCTGAGGGATGGCTGGTTCCCTCTAGGCCTGGCCTCCAGAGCTTTCCACCACCTGTTTCCTTCCTTCCCTGCTCCCTGTTCTCTCTCTAGACACAGTCTATGTTCATTTTACCAAACTACATGTGTTTTCTTGAACACACCAGGCTCCTTCTCACCTCTGCCCATGCTGTTCCCTCTATCTGCAAAGCCCTTCCTGGGTCCCCTATGCCCCAGTAGCTATTCCTGTTCATCCTCCAAGACTCAGCTCAGCACCATCTTCTTCAGGGACCTTCCCTGGTGTCTGGTCCTTCCAGTTGTCTTCCCTGGTCTCCACTGCCTTCCTCATCCCTGCTCTGCAAGTGAGCTGTTACCACCATTGGGACATGAGCTCTCTGTGGGAAGGCTCAGAGGGGCACAGGGCATGCAGATCAGAAGAGAAGTTGGTGAGTGTTTGTGAATAGAGCAAGGTTTGGGTCATCTGCTTACAGAGGGTGATGGAAAACCAGAAGCCCCTATCAGGAGCCCTCCCCCCCACCTGGGACTATGCAGGGTCAGGAGATTCCCCCCAGCTTCTGGCTCTTACCCCAATGGCAAAGCGCTCAACACCCTGCATCTCTGGGGAGCTGATGACAGTCGAGAGGTTGAGGGGGTCCATGAATATGTCCCCATCGGTGAGCACCACCATGACCTTGGTTGCCTTTTTTTTGGAGCCATGCGTTGGGGTGAAGATCTTGTTTCTATGTAGGGGAGAATAAATGAAGAGGGGAACTTTATCAGAAGGACAACTGGGCTCTGGAGAGATTTCATTCACTGAACCAGTTTTAGAATCAGGATTAAAAGTGCCCCTCACCCTAAATGGAGAACAAAGGCTCAAAGAGGGGTGGTGATGCCCATTGTATGTGATGCTATGATACAGGTACCTGCTTCTAATCGAAAGGTGTTAGGTGACATTCAAGTCTATTCCTTTTATGTGTGTGTAGGACTAGCAATGAATAATAATGATGATATTAATCACAACGCTTAATGCTTACATGGGAGCTCTGGTAGCATAGTCCCTAAGGCACTTGACTGCTAACCAGAAGGCTGATGGTTCAAACCCACCAGCCACTCCTCAGAAGGAAGATGGGGCACTCTACTTCCATAGTGATACTACCTTGGAAACCCAAGGAGGGGTCGCTAAGAGTCGGATCCGACTTGATGGCACCTAACAACAACAACAACAATGCTTACAGAGCACTTATGGGCCCTGAAGGCTGGGCCAGGTAGTGTTGTAAAACACTGCACATATTTTAACCCATCAAACCCACCAGCCACTCCTCAGAAGGAAGACTGAGCAATCTACTTCCGTAAAGATACCGACCGCCTCAGAACCCAAGGAAGGTTCGCTATGAGTCGGATCTGACTCAAGGGCATTGAGTTTGGTTTTTTTGGTTAATCTCACAAAAGGAGCTCTGGTGGTGTAGTGCCTAAGGCATTTGACTGCTAACCAGAAGGCTGGCCGTTCAAACCCACAAGCCACTCCTCAGAAGGAAGGTTGGGCAATCTACTTCTGTAAAGATTTACCATCTCAGAAA
>NW_006921629.1:12846480-12888344 GCF_000298275.1 Orycteropus afer afer
ATTTTGGTCAATGACATGAGACAAAGTATATGTGAACTGCTGTATGAAAAGTGAATTTACTCTGTAAATCTTCACCCAAATCCTAATAAAATAAATAAATAAATAAATAAATAAATAAATAAATAAATAAAATAAACTCTGACCTCTATACATTTGCCCATTCTAAATATTTCATATAAGTGGGCCTGATCCTCTTCATGGCTCTACCTTTTCCAGGCATGATGCCACACAGCCTCGAAGCAGGGCCACTAGCCAGCACTCAGTAGGTAATGCCCATTGCCCTCACACTCACAGGACATGCTGCATGGCTGAGGCAGTCTTGGTGACGTTCCCCACTTGAACGATCTTCTGGACTCTGGTGAGGGAGGCCATGACATCCTTGCTGTCTTGGAGATCAAACTCAGTCTGGATCACTCCTCCATATTGCACTAGGGCAAAGCTGCACTGGAGGGGAAGGGTTGAGGTAGGGAGGAGGTTGGCAGAGCTGCCATACTCAAGGCCACCCTTGCCCGTTGGATGCCTTTCCCTAGAAGCAGTGGAGGAACCCTCTAATTCCACTTTATCCATGGGCAGAAGGAGATGCTAAACCAGAGGAAAATCTGTAAGCAAGTTGGGGTGGAGGAGGGTGGCTCCCCAATGAATCACATGTTCCTGTATAGTCCACCTCCATATTGATTATGGAATTGACCATGTGACTTGCTTTGGCCAATTGGACATCAACAAATGTGACGGAATTAGAAAATTGAAAAGTGCTTGTGCATTGGAGCTTGCCCTTCTGGAATGTTACTGCCATGAAAATATTGGGCTGGCCAGAGCTCTGGTGGTTCAGTGCCTAAGGCATTTGACTGCTAACCAGAAGGTTGGTGGTTCAAACCCACCAGCCACTCCTCGGAAGGAAGATTGGGCAATCTACGTCCATAGTGATATTGCTTTGGAAATCCAAGGAGGGGTCGCTACGAGTCGGATCCAGCTCAACAGCTGTGAGTTTTTTTTGAGCTAGAGACACTTGCCCCAGCTAACAGCCAGCACCAACTGCCAACTGAGTGAGGCCATGTTAAATCATCAAGCCCATGTCAAGCAACCAGATGCCTCCAGCTACAGGAGTAACTCCAGGCAAGAACAGCAGAAGAACCACCCAACTGAGCCCAGTCCAAATAGCTAGCCCACAGAATTGTGAGCAAATAAAATGGTGGTTGTTTGCCAGTAGTTTGTTATACAGCAACAGATAACTGATAGAATATGTGAGACTAGCTCTCAGAGAAACCCACCTCAAAGCACTTCTCATAGATGTCCCTCATCATGTTGGAGATAAAGTCTTTGGCTTTCTGGAAGTCTGAAGGACTAATGCTTCCTGAGCCATCCAAGATGATAGCAATCTCGGTACCTGGGTCAAGACAGGTAATAGGTTGAGGTGGGCATGGATTTGAGGCAGGAGTGAGGGATTTTTAATCCCCTAGCCCTGGTGGTACAATAGTTAAGCATTCACCTGCTAATTGAAAGGTGGGCAGTTTGAACCTACCCAGTGGCTCCTTCTTGGAAGGAAAGTTGGGCAATCTACTTCCACAGTGATACTGCCTCGGAAACCCAAGGAGGGGTCACTATGAGTTGGATCCGACTCGACGGCAGTGAGTGAGTGGCTCCATGAGTAAAAGACCTAGTGATTTGCTTCCATAAAGATTACAGCCAAAAAACCCTATGGGGCAGTTCTACTTTGTCATATGGGGTTGCTATGAGTTGGAATTGACTCAGCAGCACTCAACAACAACAGGGCTTAGTTCAGGGAGGAAGTTAGAGAATCTTTTGTCTCAAAGGCAGAACTAGAGAGCCTAAACTGCTCCCTCACTCAACGTGCTCGAGCCTGCTGCTGTGTGTGAGTCACTCCTGGCACTCCAGCTCTCTGAGCTTCACTTTCCCCATTTGTAATATAGGGGGAGGGGACTGGGACTGGCCAGGCCTGTAGAGTCCAGCCACTGCTCCCTATCTCCAGACCAAGGCACACCTCACCCTGGAGGGTACCAGCTGGAGGTCAGCCCTGACGGCTTCTGGGATCACCCAGATCTGCCTTTCCTCACCGGCTTCCTCTTCCTCCTCTTTCTCTTCCACTGCCCGGCGCCACCTGGTTGAGTTCTTATTCCCCTCCATGCTGCTTTTCTTGTTCCTGTAGCAGTCTCCAGCATTCACATGTACATCTGGATGTAGGACATTTTCTTCAAAAAACACACATAGAAGAGATCAGAGCCAGAAAGCCTTTTGTTCACCTCCAGGCAAGCCCACACTTAGCTCTGCCCAATTCCTTTCATAGAGTTCCTAGAACCTGCCCTCCTCTTTCTGGGCTCTGTGTCTTCTCAGGACTTGCAGTGGGCTAGGGCCTTCCTTTGGGGACCTAAAGAAATCTCTTTAGAGCTGCCAAAGGCCAGTGAGTGTCTAATCCTCACCAAGGTTGGAAAAGTAGGCCTGGGCCTGGTGGGTGAGGTTTGGGGCCAGTAGGCTGCAGGTTCCTGTGAGTTCTGGATTGAGGCTGTGGCGCTTCCGTGTTGCCACTTGAAGGCAAATCTGGGGGAGGGAAGAGAAGAGGGAAAAGGCTAGGCCAACTCCATCCCAGATCCCCTAACTCAACCACACCATCAACCCATCCCAGTACTCAATACCAAGCAGGGACATAGGAACAGCGTGTTCACCCTTCACCAGGGCAGGGTCAGTGCTGAGGTGAAAGCTGAGGTCAGAACCTGAGTCAGTGCTGGGTCACAGAGAGCACAGGTCACCCTGGGATCGGCACCAGAGAGACAGCTGGGCTCAGCCCTGAGAGTAACATGCCAGTCAGGACTGGTATCAACATCAGAGTCAACCACAAGGGTTAGCACAGGGGTCAGCTCTGGGGTCAGGACCAGCCTCCCTGAGGCCCTCCACACTCCCACTCCACGCACACTTACCAAAACACCGTGGTGGTTCTGGACGATCGTCACCCCCTGATGCTTTCCCTTTGGGATGAGGACGTGCTCTGAAATAGTTAAATCCAGATAAGGAAGGAGGGATATTGGAAGGCAACACTGAATTGAAGAGGCCATGGGGTCATCTTGGTCAGAATCCCATGAGGAACTGTCAGGACACTGTCTTAATTTACAGTCACAGTATCATCCAGTCACTCTGCTAACTATATACAGAGATTGAGTTCTTTTTCACTCAATGCCTTTCACAGAGATAGGATTCTACTTTCCACAACCAAGTAGTTGTCAGTAATATGTGACTTGAGTTGGATTAGGTAAGATGAATAGAGTTTGGTTAGTAAATGAAGTTCATCTGTTCATTCATTCATTCAAACAGTATTTATTAGTGCCTAATATATGCCAGAGGAGCTCTGGTGGTGTAGTCCCTAAGGCACTTGACTGCTAACCAGAAGGTTGGTGGTTCAAACCCACCAGCCACTCCTCAAAAGGAAGACTGGGCAATCTACTTCCATAGAGATACCGCCTCAGAAACCCAAGAAAGGGTCACTATGAGTCAGAATCAACTTGACATCAGTGAGGGTTTTTTTTTTTTTTTTTTCCAGATATATGTCAGGCCTCTTGCTAGACATTAGGATGGCCATAGTTAGACCAGATTGCATAATGTTGGATTCCACGGAGGTGTGAGAAGCTGTATTGAGATGGCTGGGTTATGCAGTCAGGCATATCTGGATTTGTACTGATAAGGAGTATTAAAAATTTAAGGCATTTGACAGAACTAAAGCCTCTAACTAAACTGCGAACCAAATACACTCCATTTTATTTTAAGAGACCCCATGTAGATCTGCCACTTTTGTAAAAGAAAATTTCCACTACATCTTTGACCTAGATATAAGTAGTTCTACAGAAAAAAAAAAAAAAAAAAATGTGATTTTGTCCACTCTACTCTACTTACAGATGAGCTTGTGGTTGGACATGGCCAATGTTAAGATTATTTGACTTACACAGGTGTTAGACATAATGTTAAATATGTAACTTTAGTGGCTAAGCCAATTCTCAGGAATATACTCCTAAGCACCCTAGAAAAATGATTTTCTGACCCCTTTTACAGATACCCTGTGTCTGTATTTTAACAACTGTTCCAGGAAACTCACAGTCAGCCAAATCATGTCACCTGAAGTCATCCTTGCAAATAAGGCTAACCTCTACAAAGGTGATCAACCAAGTCTCTGCAACTTTGTAGATGTTAATCAACCAAAAATACTCTAGCCATATCCCCCCTTATTTGCATTTTTTGCCTTTATTAACCTCTGTAACTCTGTAGCTTTTCAGAGTAACTTGTTGAGATTCTCTTGACTCTGTGTTTCCCTGTTTCATGAAACACTTTTCTTTTTGCCATAATAAAAAACTCTTTGTTTGTTTTAATTTAAATAGACTTGTGGTTTTTCCCACTAAAACATGTCTTGGTGTCAGAAGTGGGATCTGAAGGACAGTTCCTTCTGGTGACACCTAGAGAGCTAGGAAATTGGGCTCTATATCTACCTGAGTCACTTGGACTCTCCATGATCCACAGACTTTTGGGAGCCTCCGGTAAGTACTTTTCAGATCTTCAGCCTCTGCTTATTGCATTTGAGACTCTGAGTTCTCTACTGGCTTATTTTTATTATTATTGGTTTGCTTTCATTGTGAAATTTGGTCTAGACTTATTTTCCCCTTTCTCCATTTTGGTCATTTATATGTGAGCTTTGAGCTCCCTCTACAAGAATGCCATTAAATGAAATTGTTTGCCTGCCTGCAAGTTCAGGTTAAAGTTTCCAACTTGCAAGTTCAGGTATGTTAATTAAAAATGCTTGTCTGCTTGCAGGTTAAGGTTAAGATTTTCCACTTGCAAGCTTGGTATCTTGATTTTGATTTGGGTGCACACTATTGGCTAACAGGAGAAATGACTGACAACAAATACAAAAATGGAGAATACCCCTCAAGGACTCCCACACAGTTTATGAGCAAATATTAAGGCCCTGCTACTTGCACATTTGTGAATCAATGGCATAATCTAACTAAAGACAGCTTGGAAAATATGTGGCCTCTTTGGGCGACTTTTGAGGTCTCAAAATGAACTTTTCTGTAGAGTAAATTAGGGAAAAAAAGGTTCCAGGATTAAACAGACCCAATGAAATCAATATTTTAATTGTTATTTTGAAGCTTCTAAAAGAAATGAGGAAAGTAAAGTTACTACCTTAAAAAATACTGTTTCTAAGTTAACAAAACAATAAAGAACTTCAGAGCTCTATTTCCATTTCTAACACTTTGGTGCCATCTACTGTTCCCTCCAGTCTCCTTATTACACCCTAAAGTTCCCATTTCTCTTGTGGTAATTAAGTTTGTGTGTCAATTTGGCTAGGCCTGGTTGAGTGGCTGGGCAGCTGGATGTAGTTATTCCCCATGGTAAGACTGGTAATTATCTCCATGGTGGAATGTATCGGAGCGGCTGAGTAGCTGCTTTAGGGATGTGGTCTGCTTCCCATATATAAGAAACAGCTTTGGCAATGGTCTCTAATTTATGGCACATTTGAACCCTGCATGTAGCTGGGTCGTTGTTCAGCAACCTGCCATGCTCTGCTGACCTTGGGACTTTCGATGGACTTGAATTAATGGCCTGCCATGTGGTTTGCTAACATCAGGACTGTGCCATTTTAGTTGTTGACCTTGGGCTTGTTAGCCTCACCAGCCAGTAGCTGCCTGAGTTAAGAGATGCCTCTAGCTTCAGTGGGCCAGGAGCAAGAGGCAGAGCTGAAGCCCAAGGTTGAGGAGCTTTCACAAAGCCCCTAGAGCCTGGCACTTTGAACTCAGACTTCAAACTGTAAGAGAATAAACTCCTCTTTGTTCAAGCCATCCCATTTGTGGTATATATTCTCACCAGAGAGGCACTAGGTAACCAGAACACCTCTCTACCACCCACTTCCCTTCATATGGCACATCTTTATCTGAATTCCCTTCCTTCCCAAGTGAAGAAGACAACTGCCTATAAACCTGTACCTGAGATGCCTTTTAAGATAAAACCACCTGAGCACTCAGGGGATTGTCTGGGAATTAGTTTCACCCCTTGGACAAAGGCAGAATTAAAAGCCATAGTAAGATATTTCCCAAACTCTCAAGATCCACATAAATTCAGGGAAGAATTTAAAGTTCTTGTTTATACTTACCAACCTGGTTTTCCAGACCTTTTTCAGTTCATTCACATGTTAATGGGCCCTAAAACCAAACCCACTGCCATCCAGTCAATTCTGACTCATAGCAATTCCCATAGGGTTTCCAACCCTCCTTTCTGAATCATTTCTCCCCCATTAACATAAACTCACTGCCCCCTTTACAGAAGTAGATTGCCCTATCTTCCTCCCACTGAGCGGCTGGTGGGTTTGAACTGCTGACCTTCTGGTTAGCAGCCAAGTGCCTTACCCATTGTGCCACCAGAGCTCCTTTAGGAAACTAGGTGGCATTATCCTGAAGCATCTTTATTTCTCAGGTCCTGTCAGACTGCCAAAGACCTTTTAAGAGATGCTAGGGACGTATACAGGAGCCCTGGTGGTTCAAACCCAACAGCCACTCCTCAGAAGGAAGATTGGGCAATCTACTTCTGTAGTGATAGCACCTCAGAAACCCAAGGAGGGGTCACTATGAGTCAGATCCAGCTCGACAGCAGTGAGTTTGTTTTCTTGGAGGGACATGTACAATCATTTGTTAAAAGCCATCCCTAAAGCTTTTCCCCGAAAAATAGATCGGGCAAAGGTCCAAACTTGTAGAAGAAAGCATTTATAGTTACTGGGACAGGTTAACTAAGCTCTTTACTGAATACTCTGGAATGGCTGAAATGCTAACATGGCTTTCAACTCATAGGTTCTTAATGGATTATACCTAACATATCCAATCTAGTGAAAAGGTATAACCTGAATTGGGAAATGGCTCCTACTGGAAGTGTCACACAATGTCACCAACACAAGATTTGTGACCTTCACAGCCAGCTACCCAGAGCGACTGAGTAGTTGATCCTGCGGGCTTGGGACCATAGTCGCAGGGGACATCAAGCTCAATTGGCATAACATACTGTACAAAACATTGTTCCACCGCCTACTTTGGTGAGTAGCGACTGGGACCTTAAAAGCTAGCAAGCTGCCATCTAGATGCAACAATGGGTCTCTCCTCGTCAAGAAGAAGAAAATCAAAATTAATGGAAACAATCAGTCCTAGCGACTGCTACACCATCCGATCTGCAACCTATACAACTATGAGACCAGAAGAACTAGATGGTGCCTGGCTACCACTGTCATCCACTTGGAAGGGATGTAGGAGATCCTGCATAGAGAGGGAGAACAATGTGGAACAAAACTCAAAATCATTTGGAGGCAAAAAAAAAAAAGAAGGTGGGGACCAGGTTTGCTGGTCCAATAGAGCCTGGTGGAACCACTGAGACTATGGTGCCTAGCTGTCCTTTAGGTCTGGAATTGAACCCACACCTGTGGTTTCCAGCCAAACAAAGTATAGGCATGTGAATTAAACATTTACCTCAAGTAGACACACGCCCTGGAGAGAAAAATCATGGGAGAAGGAAGGGCTGCTTACGCACAGGGAGACAGCTCAGGGCGCAGAAGAGTATGGAGGGATGGACACTGGGAGGAGGTAACTATGGGGAGGAAGTGGGAGGGGAGCTGTTGCATTGTAAATTTTGGTCAATGACATGAGACAAAGTATATTATGTGAACTGCTGTATGAAAAGTGAATTTACTCTGTAAATCTTCACCCAAATCAAAATAAAATTAAAAAAAAAAAAAAAAAAAGTTGTGTGACCTTAATTATACCACAACCAAAGTATTTAACCAACTGCCATCAAGTTGATTAAGACTGATGGCAACCTGATGTGTGTCTCAATAGAACTGTGCTCCATTGCATTTTCTTTTTTTTCTTAGAATGTTTTGTTCTATTTTATTTTGTTGCTGTTGAGAACATACACAGCAAAATATACACCAATTCAACAGTTTCCACATGTACGACTCAGTGACACTGATTATATTCTTCAAGTTACCCAACCATCTCACCCTCCTTTCCTGAATCATTCCTCCCCCATTAACATAAACTCCCTGCCCACAACATCCCTATCTAATCTTCTGAGTTACTATTATCGATTTGCTCCCATGCAGATAGATCTTAAAAGAGCACAGTGCACAAGGCAGACATCTTTACTAGTTAAGCTAAACTAATATTTGGTGTTAAGAAGAATTCAGGGGATATTTTTGGTTTAAGGTTTAAAGATTATCTCAAGGCAACATTTTGTGGGGTTCACCTCACCTCTGTGGCTCCACAAAGTCTGGATTCCATGAAAATCTGAAATTCTGTTCTGTATTTTTCCTCTTTTGAAAATCAAGATTTATCTACAGATCTTTGTTCAAAATCCACAGGATTTCCAATGGTTGATTTTTCAGAAGTATATTGCCAAGTCTTTCTTCCAAGCACCTCTGAATGGACTTGAACCACCAACCTTTTGATTGGCAGTGGAGGGATTTTAACTGTTTATACCACCCAGGTACTCCCACCAAAGTACTTAGTGTCTCAGAATTCTAGTTTCCTAGGAGGGGTCGCTATGAGTTGGGGCCGACTCGACGGCAAATAACAACAACAACAACATTCTGTAAAATAGGAGCTCTGGTGGCATAGTGCCTAAGGCACTTGACTGCTAACCAGAAGACTGGTGGTTCAAACCCACCAGCCACTCCTCAGAAAGAAGGTTGAGCAATCTACTTCTGTAGTGATACCTCCTCGGAAACCCAAGGAGGGGTTGCTATGAGTCAGGTCCGGCTCAACGGCACTAACAACAACAACATTCTGTAAAATAGCATGGTGAAGATTAAACGTGAATGACGCACTCAGCAGAGTGCCAGGCACGTGGTAAGCACTCAGTAAATGTTAGGTATCATTTTATTGTTAGGATTGGGTCAGGAGAGGTGGTTGGGATTAGGATTGGGTTGGAATGGGATTGGGCACTCAGATGGGATGGATTATCATGAGTGGTCTTGGAGTTTAGGGTGAGGTAGACTGGAGTAGGTAGAGGTAGGACTGGAATAGTTTGGGTTGGGATGAGTGGGATTCCTGGAGAGGAGGATCTGAGGCACGTAGGCTGGAGCTGAGCTAACTTACCTACTGGTTGACAAAGGATCTCACCCAGGTTGAGGGAACATCGATGGAGAGCATCTGCTGACCCATTGCTTCCAAGGCTGGTGACAAGGAGCCTAAGTGGGAAAGTGGACACAAGAGCTGAACTGGCTGTTAAGTCCCTTCCCATTCTTACCTGCCCAGGCAAATCTTCCCATCCCAGGCCCACAGTCTCCCTTGTCTGGCAGAGAGGAGGCCCAGATCCGGCAAAAGTAGGCAAATCCCCAGCCCAGATTATACATTATGGGGGAGACATTTGCTCAACCTCTCCCTCTGCACAGCTCCAGGCAGGAAATGGTTAAATACAACCCCTCTCTGCCTGCTCACCCACCTTGACAGAGATGGGGGTGGTACTGGCAGTAAAGAAAGACTCCACTCTCTTGCTAGGAAACTAGGAAGTCACCCTGCCTACTCAACCTGGCCTCAGTGATGTTATTTCCTGAGGAGTGTACACTGGTGCCTCTATTCTCTGGGTCACTCAGAACCAGAGGTCTGGGAGTGGGCACCTTGGCCTGATCAAGGCAGCCTCAGGAAATATGGTTCCCAAGTGCAAACTTTGTGCCTACCACCCTGACCCCAGGCAGGAAAACAGGAAAGAGTCCCGTATCAGCCTAAATATTCCCACAATTCACGCTGCCCAGAGAAGATCGGGCTGTCTTGAGTTAGGTAGTGAGTTCCCCAACCTAAGGGTGTAAGTAGGAGTTAGAAGGGTTATGGAGTAAAGTGCACCCCCCCAAAAAAAAAAAAATGCGTTGCATTCCTGGCCTTTGTACCTAAGGATGTGATCCTGCTTGGAAAGAGAGCTTTTCTTTTGTTACATGAATGAGACTACACTGGTACAGGATGGATCCTAATCACTTCTGAATGACCAGAAGGCCAGAATAGACACAGACATACACAAAGAGGGGGACAGATGCCATATGAAGATGGCTTACAAACCAAGGAACAAAGGATGACTCAGGAATACCAACAAGGAAGGAATCAACACAGCTAAGATCCTGATTTGGACTTTTATCCTCCAGAACTGTGAGAAAATTAGTTTCTGTTTTTAAAGCCACCCACTTGTATTTCTGTTACAGCAGCACATGACACTAAGACAGTGGGGAAGGAGACCTGACCTGAGGCTTGGTGTGGTAACAATAAACCCAGTCAAAGACTTTATGCAGAGGACAGTGGGAGGACCGATTTTTGAAAGCTCGTGTTGTGGTTATCATGGCCTGGGCAGACTAGGGAGCAGAGTAGGCACAGAAATAAGGTTCCATTTCCACTTCCTCACCTCCCATCACTCTAAAAATTTTTTCAGTTGTGAAATAGATCATTCATATATCTCCACTGTTTATAGGGTAATAATAGGGTCTACTGCTGTGTGTGTACACCCCACTCAGCTTAACCCACCCCAAGTCAACTTGCACCCTTGGAAGCTCCTGTCTAGGTCACCAGTGATCCCCATGTTGCCAAATTTAACATCCTCATCTTTCACTACCTCTCAGCAGCCCTGGATACAGATGAACATCTTGAAATGCTTTGTTCATCTTAATTTCCCCTCTCTTACTATTCCTTCTCAGACTGCTTTGCTGGCCCCTTCATTGTTTGTCTGACCTCTAAATGCCACTGAATCCTAAGGCTTGGTCCTTTGCTTTCTCGTCAGCACAATCTCCCTAGTGATCTTAAACTCATGACTTCGATATATCTGTAACTGCTGAAATGTCCACCTTTTCATCTATGCCCCTATCATCTCTCTACCAGATGTTAGACTCACATAGCTGCTGTAAACAGAACAGTGACCTCCCATAGGGGTCCACAACCTAATCTTCAGAACCTGTGAATATGTTACCTTACATGCAGAAAAGACTTCACAGATTGTACAAAAAGCATGAGGGTGGCATCATCTGACCTCCACTAACTTCACAAGGGAGAAGAAGGATCAAGGTCAACAGCCCAAGTCTGATACCTATGGAGGTCAGACATTCCGCCACCCTCCAACCTTCTTGCCAATTCTGACATGCCTCATCCTACCCATGACACTCTACTTCTCTGCAGGGTTTGGTAATTCTTTGCAATGGTCACACAGAAATCACAGACAATACCCGTGATTATGGAAAGTAACAGGTTACAATTCAGGTTCAGAAATGCTCAAGATATCATTCTTCCATCAGGATAGCCTCCCCTTAGCCATGCCCACAGACACGACTCTCTCTGGCCCTCAGCCTCTCGGCCTGGCCCCTGCCCTGCTTGGGAAAGTATTACAAAGCTCTTTTAGCACTGCTGCTAGGTGCCCAGAGAGGTAGCCCGCTCCACCAGCAAGCCTCCTGCCTAAAGGCACTCAGCTTTCTCACTCCGCGAGCCGGGAAGCCCGCCACTCTGCCTCATACGGGTCTCTTGGTTCTGCTGCCACTGCTGCTGCTGTTCTGGTGCTGCTGCTTCTCGCCATCTCTGGGCTCACAGTTCTGTCTCCTGGATCAAGGAAGTTCAGTGCGGGGATCTTGGGTCCAAAGGATGTGCTCCACTTCTAGCTCTTCTTTCTTAATGGTAGTGAGATTCCCCACTCTCTGTCTCTGGGATGGCTCACTGTAAGCCCAGAGACGGCAAAACTGACCAATCCCCATGCTGGCGTTCCATACACCTTATCTGCAGTCTGTCCCCTACAAGGGTACCATGTACCTTATTTATGTTATTAACAAGCTATCCAATCCCTTTGGTGGACCACCAGCACCTCACATTTGCAGAGTCCCAGTCATCTGGTGGGAGTCACAAAGACCATGGCCAAGAGAGCCATATTAAGTAATTCACTGTACCACACAGATACAGTTCAGGATCTTGAGAAAGAGAGATTTTCCTGGATTGTCTGGGTGAGCCCCATGTAATCACAATGATCCTTATAAGAGGGAAGTGGGAGGGTCAGAGTCAGAGAAAGATTTGAAGATGTTACACTGCTGGCTTTAGACATGGAGGAAGGGGCCATGAGCCACGGAATGTAGGTGGCCACTACAAGCTGGAAAAGGCAAGGAAACAGATCCTGCCCTAGAGCCTCCAGAAGGAACACAGCTCTGTTGATACTTTGATTTCAGCCCAGGAAGAACCACTTTGACCTTCTGACTACCAGAACTGTATAATACATTTGTATTGTTATAAGCCACTATGTTTGTGGTAGTTTGTAAGAGCAGCAATAGGAAATTAATACCATAACCAACTGTTCATTGTCTAACAGACATCTCAAACTTAGAACGTCCAAAACAGAATCCGAAGTTTCATCCTCTCAAGCTTACTCCTTCCTGTCATCCCCGGTGCAGTAACTGGCACCACTAACCATTCCATTTTGCAGCCAGAAGCCTGGGGAGCATCCTTGCTTTGTCTTTTCTCTCATCTCTCACAGCCAATTCACCAGTAAACCTTGTTGGGTCTTCCTCCAAACTATTATCTAGAGAATGTCTTTTCTCCATTTTCCTGCCACTATCCTGGCCACCACCAATTTGCCTTGGTTTGATGGTAATAGCTGCTTGTTTTATTCCTTTTGTTTTTTAAATTTACCCTTGTAATTTACACCATGTCTCCTGCTTCAGTAGCCTTCCGTGCACGTAGACAAAACACCCGAACTCTACTGCGGCTTATGGAGCCTTGTGCCACCCAGCCCTCCTCACCTTCTCCTTCCTCTGCTCTCCAAGCTGGAGACTGCCCCCAGCTCTTTCCTGACTTGGGCCCTCCACCCTGCTGCTCCCTCACTCTCTCCAAGGCTAGTTCAGTCTCATTCCTTGGGCCTCCCTGAACTGTCACCTCCTCATACTTGCTTTCTCCAGCCCTACAATCTGACCCACAATGCAATTCTTTGGCTTCAATCTGATGGTATCTTGTTTACTTGTTTACCTGCTTACTCTCTGTCTCCCCCATTAGACTGTAAGTACTCCAGGAACCTTGTCTCTCTTGTGCCCCATTTTATTCCCAGGGCCTGCAACAGTGCCCGACACAGAGCAGGGACTCAGTAAATATTTGTTGCATGACTTGAAGGACAACCCACACTCAGCTAAGAGGGCCAATCTGGGACAGAGCTGAGGGTGGGGGGCCTACTGCAGATGGGCTCTGGTCCTCTGTGCAGCCTCGGCAGCTGAGCCCCCAAATTAGGTCGCCTCCTTAGCAACCTTGCCTTTCTCCCCTCACCCTTCCCCAGCCTGTGCCTCAGCTCTGGGCCCAGCACCCCACTTCCCCAGGAAGGGTAGCTCAGAATTGGGCTCTAGCCCAGATCACATTTTGCTAGGTCTCTGCACTCTCTCTCCTTCAGGCCCTCTGTTCCTTCTGCCTTTGATGCCTATCACCTCTTCACACAGAACAATCAGCTGAAATACCAGCTCCTCAGGAAGTCTGCCCAAAGGAAGGGGCAACTGGGCTTCCAGTCCCAGCCCTGGCCTTTCCCATCTGACTGTGAATTCCCAAGAGATCACCGGGCACAGTTGTACAAGCTGAGCACTGGTAGAACCGTAAGGTGGCCACTCATATCACAGCTGGGAATGCTGTGGTTTGGGGTCTGAGCTGCCTCTGCTCCCTGCCTCATTTACACCCCTCGCCCACCGTAGCGAGTGGTCTCTTGACCTCCTGTTAACATACTGACAGATCATCTGAACAAAAGACTGCTCTGCTGTGGCAGAGGACTACCATCAGCTGATAGCTCAGAGACCCTGCATTATACTCTGGGCTGAGTGTGGCCCTCACCCATCTCCTGCCTTCACCCAGCTCTACCCTGTCCCTGTTCTTGAATCCATTCCCTATCTCCCAGGGCAAGACTTCATTCTCCTACAGCAGCCAAAGCCCTTGACGTGGTCGGCTGTGGTCTGTGATATGTTAGGGAGAGAGAGCGTAAAGGAGCAAGAATGACGCATGATCCTAGCACAGGGAGCGCAGTCTTTGTTCCTCTCTGTGGCCTGGGGGACCAGCCAGCGCATTTCCTGCCCTGTGCAGCAGGCCCGAGGTTTTGAGAGCCATCTTCTGTGGTGGGAACCTAGCAGTGCCTCCCACCACATCCTCCTCTCTGGCATGTTCAAACCCAAGACCCCCTCTCTGCATCAGCAGGTGCTCAGGGAGGTTTGCCTGAGCCCAGCTGGGCTCTCCCCAGCCCCTTCCCCTTGGTGGGGGAACCAGAGGTTTCAAACTCCTCTCATCCACCCTGGCCTTTAGTCCTTGCTTTCTAAGGGAGAGAGTGTAAAAACCTGTTAGGCCTGGAGCTGAGAAGGGCCCTACTGGGATAGCCAAGAAAACCTCCTGGAGCAGTTGTACCTTTAACACATGGGCCTCATGAGTGGGAACAGACTCAACAGCAACTAACAACAAAGAAACATAGGAATCTCTGGGTGTGTAAACAGTTCTCAACTGATAACTGAAAGGCTGGAGATCTGAGTCCACCCAGAGGCACGTCAGAAGAAAGTCCTGGAAATCTACTTCCAAAAAACCAGCCATTGAAAACCCTGTGGAACACAGTTCTACTCTGACACACACATGGGGTCGCCATGACACACACAGGGTTGCCATGACATACATGAAGTTGCCAGAATCAACAGCAAGTTGTAAAGAAACAGAACGATAATATGCAATCCATAAACCTTGACTTTATTCTACCTTTAAAACAAAACAGCTCAAAAAGTCATTTTGAGGGTAACAGAGGAACCTGGAATGCACTTTGAATATCATGACCCTTCACTCCAGAGCTTCTCTTAATACTAAAGACATGATCCTACATAAATACATCACCATTATCACCACCTGATAATATACATCTTACTTATTATCTGTCTCCCTCTGGCCAACCACAGAAGCTTCCAGAGCACAAGGATTTTTGTCTTTGCCCCTGTTGTATCCCAAATGCTACAACAGGGCCTCCCAGGTGCTCCATAAACATTTGTTGAGTGAATGACCACCGTATAATTCTGCAATTTGCCTTTTTCATTTTACATTATGTTCTGAGAGTGATGCTGCCTGATATCCATTGAATTAGTTTCATTCATTTTGCTTGCTTGTAGTGTTGCAATATATGATTCACACTTTATTTTTCCATTTTCCTAATGACAAACAGTTCCAATCTTTTCACTACTCCAAGCAACGCTACAATGCACATCTTTACATGTGTCTGAGAATTTCTCTAGGGTAGGTCTCTGGGAGTGGAATTGCTGACATAAAGGGTAAGTGCATCCTCAACCTTCCCAGCCATGGCAAAACTGCTCTACGAAGTGGTTACACCAATTTACTTGCCCATGAGTTCCTGTTTCACCACATCCTGGTCAGCACAGTGTGGTCAGATTCTCAATTTCTTTCCTATCTTAACAGGTGGGGATGGTATATTTTCAAAATATAAGCTAATGTTTATTTAGCCCTAATTTGGCCAGAAACTATGCTAAACCTTTGTGTCCATTAACTTAGTGTTTGCAGCAACCTGTGGGGTGGGTCAATAATCAAGATCCCCATTTCAGAGACGAGAAGCCAAGGTTCAGGGGCTCAGCACCTTGCCAAGGTTGCACAGCACCTAGCCAAGGTTGCACAGCACCTACAGAGTGAAGCCAACACTGAACCACAACTACCAAACCCAGAGTCTGCTTCTTAACCACTACTCTCGAGCACCTCGTATTTTTATCTTGTCCTTTGATATTTTTTGTCACTTTCCAAATGTTCTATATAGAGCATGTGTCCCTTTTGTAAGAGGAAAAGAGTCTTACATAAATTTTGTTATGAATTGTATTATATCCCTTCAAAATATGGTTGGCATCCTAACCCCCATACCTGCAGATGCAATCCTGTTTGGAAATAGGATTTTTTTTGTTATGTTAATGAGGTCCTATCAGTGAGTTTCAAACCTAATCACTCCTGAGATATGAAAAAGGCAGATGAGAGTCAGAGACATGCACACATAGGGGAAGTCAGACGCCAAGTGAGGATTATCTACAAGACAAGGAGCCAAGGATCACCTGGGACTGCCCATAAGGAAAGAAGTAATTTGGCTTATACCCTGATTTGGGAGCTCTGGTAGCATAGTGGCTAAAGCACTTGCCTGCTAACCAAACGGCTGGCGGTTCAAACCCACCAGCCACTCCTTGGAAGGCAGGTTGGGCAATCCTACTTCCGTAGTGATACTGCCTCAGAAACCCAAGGAGGGGTCGCTATGAGTCGGGTTTGACTCGACAGCACATAACAACAACAACAACATACCCTGATTTGGACTTCTGGCTTCCAAACTGTGAGAAAATAAATTTCTGTTCTTTTAAGCCACCCACCTGTGGTATTTCTGTTACAGCAGACTAGGTAAATAAGACAAACTATATTTTAAAATCGTTTTTAAGCTATGCTTCCCATCCCTCTCTCCCCCATCCTATTCTCACCAGCAGCTCTTCCATAAGATTTCCCCCCCTCTGCCCTGAAACCCAGAGACCCTCCCAGGCAGTGGGGCCGGAAGAGACCCAGGTAAGCAGAGGAGCCGGGACTCCATGCCTTCTCCCTGTGTCCTGCACTTGTTTTTGAAAGTGAGAGGGAGGTGCTCTCTAGACTAGGGGTGGGGTGCCAAGGCTTTCTCTGGGGCTCTTCCCAGGTTCCCCAAAAGCCCCTCAGTCCTCACCCTTTCTGCCTGCTTGGCCCTACTCACCAGGTCTGGTTGGTGCTGGGGTCTTGGTGCAGAAGGGAGCTGACCACAGAAGGCCCACCCTTGGGTGTGACCCAGCTCCAGGTCACGTCCACGTTAAAGCCGGTCAAGGGAGCCAGGCCTGTGGGGAAAGTAGTAACATTTAACCAAAGAGGCATATTGTTGAGACCTTGACTGCACCTACTCCCATTGTGGTGTCAAAACCTCGCCCTATCCCTGTGGTGTCAATTATCCTCATTTTACAGATGAGAAAAGGATCTGCAAGGTTGAGTGATTTCCCCAAGGGATTAGGATTTGAAGGCAGGTCTGTCTGATTCAGAACCCATCTCCAAGCTGTGTCAGCACCAGGGCCCCTCCTCCAGAAAGTCTCCTCTGGTTCTCCCCCCAGAAGCACTTCCTGCCTTCTCATACCCCTGCACTTTCTGGACCTACTTGCGTAGCACGTGCTCATCACTGTGTCTTCTACCAAAGTTAAAGTACTTTAGGTGCCCCAGGAAGAGAGCCTGCATCCATTCTGTCCATGTATCTCCATCAAGTGACCTCAGAGAAAACGTATGTCCTCAGAAAAACCTATGGAAGAGCGTTTTATAGCACAATGTGGAACAAAACTCAAAATCATTAAAAAAGAAAAAAAAGGGACCAGGTTTGCTGGTCTGATAGAGCCTGGTGGAACCACTGAGACTATGGCCCCTAGCTGCCCTTCAGGTCTGGAATTGAACCCACTCCTATGGCTTCCATGCAAACAAAAGACAGGCATATGAGCTGAACATTTACCTGAGGTAGATACACTCCTTGGAGAGATCAATCATGGAAGAATAGAAGGGTTGTGTATGCACAGGGAGACAGCTCAGGGGGCAGGAGTGCATGGAGGGAAGGACATAGGGAAGAGGTAACTATGGGGAGGAAGTGGGAGGGGAGCTGCTGCACTGTGGGAAATTGCAGTCAATGTCATGAGACAGTGTATGTGAGCTGCTGTATGGAAAGTGAATTTCTTCTGTACACTTTTACCCAAATCACAATTAAAAAAGAAGAAGAAGAAGATTTTATAGCAGCTTTATTCGTTATAACCACAAAGTGGAACTATCCAAATGACCACCAACAGGAAGTGGCTAAACTGTTGTTGTTTGGGGCCGACAGGTTGATCCCAACCATGGCGGCCCATGGACCGAGGAGAACCACTCCATAGTGTTTTCTTGGCTGTAATCTTCACAGAAGCAGATCATCAGGTCTTTCTCCAGTGAAGCCGTTGAGTGGGTTCAAATCTACAACCTTTTGGTTAACAGCCAAGTACATCACTAGGGCTTCTTAAATTAACTGTAGTAAACTAACTCATAAAATGGGATATAACCCAGTAACAAAAAGGACTGATACATACAACATGAGTCAATCTCAAAAATCACGCAGTGTGAAAGAAGTCTTACATGTAAGAATACCTACTGCGTAATTCCATTTATATGATGTTCTAGAATGAGTTAAACTAACCTATGATGGAAAAAATTATCTCAGGATTGGGAGCCATGTAGGGGATAGGAATTAACTGGGAAGGAACATCTTTCTGGAGGGACACAGGCTTGGATTACAAAAGTGTGTGCATTGGTCAAAAACACATAGAATAGTCTACTTGAAATTTGTGCATTTCAGTGAATGTAATTTTTAAAAATAACTATAAACAAGTATTGAACTCTAGTTGGTATGCATGTTGAAATGTTTAAAGAAGTATAGTGATGTCTGCAATGTACATTGAAATATAAGTATGCCAAATAAATTGGCAATATGTTACAGATATTGTTTCTCACTTAGTTTTATATTATTTGACTATATGGGAGCTCTGGTAGCATAGTGGCTAAGGCACTTGACTGCTAACTGGAAGACAGGTGGTTCAAACCTCAGAAGGAAGATGGGGCAATCTACTTCCGTAGTGATACTGCCTAGCAAACCCAAGGAGGGGTCACTATGAGTCGGGTGCGACTCAATGGTACATAACAACACATATGATAGTTCCCCACATCTACATTTTTTATGCAATCAAATATAATCACTTTTTTCCTTTATGACTTTTGAGTTTTACTTGTGCCTCCCTACTCAGAAATTTTAAAAAATTCACTCATCTTTTCTTTGATTGTTTTTGTTTGTTACATTTCTCATACTTGAATCTTTGATCCAGCTAGAATTTCTTTTTCTGTATGGAGTGAAACAGTATCCAGTACTACTTTTTTTTCCCAAAAAATAAAATTAATTTAGCATTATTTATTAAATATTACATATATGTGTACAGATACTTGTTTACATTTATAAAAAGAAGCTCTCAAAGGATAGCTAAAAATTAATAAGTTGGGTCACAGTGGAAAAGACAGAGATGGAAGCAAAGACATCTCAGAATATATCATGTTGTATGTTTTTTCACCTTGGAATCGTGTAGATGTTTTACACATTCAAAAAAATAAAATTAAATCAAAAGGAAAAAAGCAATCCCTAAAAACTGGAAAGAAATGATCCTAACTATATAGCCAAATGGTGGTATAACCACACAGAGAAAAGATTAATTTCAAGTGACTTTAGAATACAATATTTTTACTGTATATCATCAGTGGATTATATTTTATTGAGGTGTTTATTTGTTACGGTGTCCATCTGGAGAGACTCCGTTGGCTATGGAGTATGGAGTTGGCCATAATCTTTTCAGAAGCCAATCACCAGGCCCAGATCTTCTGCAGTATCACTAGGTGGGTTACAACCATCAATCTTTTAGTCACCAGCTGAGCTCAGACTATTTGCACTATCCAGGGACCTTAGTGGAGTATATTTTAAAGTCAAATAGAGCTGCAACATTATTTAGTAGTCTTATTGAAATCAGGAATATCACATCTTTATTTCAAAACTATTTCATACGTGCCATGGCATAATGCAAATAAGTTAATGTTGTTAGGAGTTAAGATTGACAATATAAAAGAGATATAAGTACTTATTTGTATGAACTCACGATTTTTTTTTAAAATAGATATCTCCCAGTTCTACCCTGTGCAACTCCTACCAGGAATGGCAACCCAGTAGTAATGAGTATTCTTAAACCTAGATTATGATTTATAAATTCAATTACCTACTAAAAGACTCCAATGGTTGATTCTAGTTCTGAGGTAAGGCATACACAAGACAACCTGGGAACATTTTCTTGTGGCAAAAAAAGCAAGGCAGCTAACAAAAAATAATGGATCATTTCAAAAGAATAGATGAGAATCAATGTGAAGGGCTCCCACTGACCAAAAACAGGGCATTTTGATCACAAAAAATAATGATTGAGACTCTCGTTATATTTTAGTATCAAAAGAAAAACAAAAAACTTCACAGTATATATGTTATACTAAAACAAAACGATTTTAAAATTAAGAAACTAACAGAGATTTTCACTTCAAAAAAAATCTTTAGTCTGGAATTGAACGCACTCCCATGGCTTCCAAGCAAACAACAGACAGGCATATAGGATGAACATTTATACCAGGTAAATACACTCCTCAGAGTGATCAATCTTGGGAGAACAGAAGGGCAGTGCTTGCACAGGGAGACAATGGGGGGGGGCAGGAGTGCAAAAGAAAGAAGGACACAGGGAAGAGAGAACTACAGGGAGGAAGTGGGCAGAGAGCTGTTACACTCTGGGGATTTGCAGTCAATGTCATGAAACAAAATGTGTATGAACTGCTGTATGGAAAACGAATTTTCTCTGTAAACTTGCACCCAAATCATAATTTAAAATTGAAAAAAAAACCACAAGGGTAAAATAAATCTTGACTTGAATTTGGTATCAGTTAAAGACAACATGATACAGGACTGTGAATCAGCAGACAAGTCAATAGAAAATTTTCAAGCTAAAACATGCAGACAAAAAAGAAAATCAGAAAAGCATCTAGAAACATGTGAGACATGGCAAAAAAAATCTACCATGTGTATAACTCATGTTCCAGAAGGAGAGGAAAGAGACAATGAGCCATAAGAAACATTTGAAAGCTGAGAACTTTCCAAAACGAAAGACAGACATCAATCCATAGAGTCCAGAGGATTTACAGCTCCCAAGAAAGATAAACACAATAAAAACCATATCTAGGCACACAATAGTGAGACTGCTGCAAACCAAAGGGAAAGAGAAAGCTCTTAAAAGTGGTTGGAGGAAAATAGATGTATTACCATTAAAGAAGCAATAATAAAACAGACAACTATTTTCTCAATAGAAACAATGGACTATGGAAGACATTGGAATAACATATTCAAAGTACTAAAAGGAAAAAAAAAAAAAATACTCCAGAGTCCCATACATAGTGGGAACAGCCTTAAAAGTGAAGGTGAAATGAAGCACGTTTTAGACAAAACCAGAGAATTTACTGTCAACAACAGCATAATAAAAGAAATATAAAGTGAATGCTTTAGGCAGAAGAAAACTGAATCAAGAAGTATAACACATAATTGCTGCACGGAAAGAAGAATTGAAAGATAAAGATAAATAGAAACAAATTCTGACTGCATAAAACAAGAATAATAATGTCTTTGGGACTTAGATATATGCAGAATTAAAATGTATAACAATGATAACGCCAAACATGAGAGGGAGTGGTGTAGACAGTATTCTAAGGTTCTAGTATTATCTGGGAAGTAAAAAATGTAATAGTTTATTTCAGACTGTAATCTGTAAAGGATGTATTGTAATCTGTAAGGTAATTACTAAAAGTATAGCAAATTAATGTATAACCACAAGAGAACAGAGGGAAAAGAAGGTTAGAAAGGGGGAAAAAAAAAAGGAACATAAATATGTGCATCAAATAGGTAAAAAAAGTAAATCGTAGTCATAAATCCAATTATTATAGCAATAATCACACTAAATACAAATAGTCTAATACACTTTAAGTAAATGATAACAATTACCAGAATGAATTTTTTTTTTTAAAAAAGCAAAATCCAACTATATGCTGCTTGCAAGAAACTCACTTTAAACATAAGAATTCAGAGAGCTTGAACATAAAAAGATTTTTAAACTGTATTATTCTAACTCTAATCAAAGAAAGCTAGTGTAGATACACTAGTACTAGACAAATTAGAATTTAAGGCAAGAAGCATTAGTAGAAATAAAAGCAGCACATTTCTTAACCATAATGGGGTCAAATCACCAGCAAGATGTAAATACATATATTTTAAAATCTGTTAGGTACCCAATAACATTACTTTAAAACATATAAAACAAAAATTGGCTGAATTAAAAGGAAAAATAGAAAATTCCAAAACTGAAATGGAAGACTTTAAAAAACCTCTCCTATTAGCTTATAAAAGTAGAAAAAAAATCACTAAAGATATGAAGATGTAAAATAACACAATTAACAAGTTTTACCTAATTGACAAATAGAACACTGAACCTAACAATGGTAAAACAAATATTCTTTTCAAGTACATGTGACTCATTTTCCAACATGGACCACGTGCTACATCATAAAGCCAGCCTCAGTAAATTTCAGAGGACTGAAATAATTTACAATATGCTCTTTCACCACAGAGCAATTAAACTAGAAATAAATAACAAAAGAAAACTGGAAATTATGAATAACTTGAAAATAAAGCGATACCCTTCTAAATACCCATGGATGAAAGATGAAATGATAATGGGAATTTAAAACTGAAAGAAAATTAAACTGTGACAAGTCAAAACTTGTAGGGTATACAATTAAAACAATGCTTATAGAAAATGTACAGCCTTAAAAGCACATTTTTTTTTTTTGTAAAAGAAGAAAGGCTGAAAATCAAATATCTAAATTTCTATTTAAAGAGGCTAGAATAGGAATAAAAAGTGAACCCCAAAGAAAATATAAGGAGAAGAGGAAGGACACTGAAACATGCACATAAGATATAGACAACAGAGGCGAAGAATAGTATAGCACAATAGTGCATCGCCATTAACACCAAGTACCAGGCTACAGATAAACGCATAGACAAGTGAGATCAGGTGAGGGTGGGTGAGCATGAATATATATATATACCCTAGACCAAAGACAGATTTAGCTGAAGATAATCTTACATATGTACTTGTGCTACAAAACTAGCCACACATATTACAGAAGCAACAGAAGACAGAGTTGGAGTAACCTCTCAGAGACAACTGTACACCTTGAGAGAGAGAATCACTGGGCCTGCCAACTCGGAACCACAGTCTTAGCGGACACCAAGCTCAACTGGCACAACATAAAACACAGAAATATTGTTCTACAACCTACAAAATTAAAGAACAAAAATAAAATTAAAAAGGGGGAAAATAGAAAATATAAGGAATGAATAAAAATATGCACAGATATCAATGAAATAGAAAACTAACCCAGAGGAGAAAAAAATCAACAAAGTTGGAGTTTCTTTTTAAAAGAAATTAATAAAACTGATACACCTTTAGCAAGACTGCTGAAGAAAACACAAGTTATCAATATCAGGAATGAGAAAAAGGACCTCCAATAGACCCTGAGATATTAAAAAGATAGTAAGAAGACATTATCTAAACTTTATGCCAGTAAAATGAACAAATTCTTTGAATATTCCTATGTCTATTAAAGAAATTGAATCCATTATTAAAAACATTCCTATAAAGAACTCCAAGGCCAGAAGGTTCACTGGTAGATTCTTCCATTTAAAGAAGGGATAATATCCATCCTAAATGATTCCAGAAAATGAAAAATGAGACTACTTTCCAATCATTTCATGAGGTCAGAATAACACTGACATTAAAACCTGCTGAGAACAATACATGAAAGGAAAACTGACACACTCTCCCTCTCTCTTGAATTGAGATGCAAGAATCCTAAACAAAATGGTTGTTGTTGTTGTTGTTGTTATGTGCCATCGAGTCGGCCCCGACTCATAGCGACCCCTCCTTGGGTTTCCGAGGCAGTATCGCTACGGAAGTAGGATTGCCCAACCTTCCTTCCGAGGAGTGGCTGGTGGGTTTGAACCGCCAGCTGTCTGGTTAGCAGGCAAGTGTCTTAGCCACTATGCTACCAGAAACAAAATGGTAGCAAATCAAATTCAGAGATACATAAAAAGCGTAGTACATCACAACCAAGGACTGATAAAGTGAACTTCCTTAAACTTAAGAACTTTTTATCAAAGTGCTTAAAAGGCAAGGAAGAGAGTGGGAGAAGGTATCTGCAATAGATATACATGATGAAAGACTCAATATATACAGAACTATAACAAATCAGGAAGAAAACAGAATGTTAGCTAGTAGAAATGGATTGCTTCACAAGAGAGTATCCAAATGGTCAGTAATCATATGAAAAGGTGATTGACTTCTTTAGTCCTCAGAGAAAGACAAGGTAATGACCATGTGATATCCCTACACAACCACTAGAACGGCTAAAATGAAACAGAGAGACAATTTCAAGGGTTGGCAATAATGTGGAGCAACTAGAACTCTCAAATATTGCTTGTCAGAGTGTAAACTGGTACAACCCCTTTAGAAAACTGTTTGGTAATATATATTAAAGCTGAACATATGCACAATCTGTGACCCAGTAATTTGTCTTATGCATATATATCCAAAAGGCATGTGTTCATATGTTTACTGAAAGACATGTACAAGAATGTTCATTATGTCACATTATTCATAATAACCCCAAATAGGAACAACCCAAATATGCATCAACAATAGAATGAATAAATAAATCATCATATATTCACACAATAAAATACTATAACCAAAACCAAACTCACTGCCATCGAGTTGAATCCAACTCACAGCAACTCCCATTGGGTTTCCAAGGCTGTAAATCTTTACGGAAGTAGATTGCCCCATCTTCCTTCCGCGGAGCAGCTGGTGGGTTTGAACCGCTGACGTTCTGGTTAGCAGCCAAATGCCTTAGCCACTATGCCACCAGAGCTCCTTCATAAAATATTATATACAGCAACGAAAATAACTTAAAACAACATGGTTAGATTTCATAAACATAATGTTAAGTGTAAGAAGCCAGGAACAAAACAGAACACACTATCTGATTCCATTTAGATAAATTGTTGAAAAACTCTGGTATTTGAAGTTACGATAGTGGTTATCCTTGAGGGCAATGTAATTACTGGAAGGGGCCATGATGGAGACTTTGGGGTGTTTCTTGATATGGGTACTGGCTACATGGATTTAATTTGAAAATTCACTGATCTGAATGTTCATTTTTCTGTGTATATATTGCACTTCCCAAAAAAGTTTCCATTAAAAAATAAATATACTCATTTGAATCATATTGAATATATATAATCCCATGAGTTCATAATGATAATCAAGACGGCGAAGGAGAAGAGAGAGAGAGAACTGAGAAATAATCAGAAGACTTCACTGGCCATCATTGGAAGGAGAAAGGGCACCATCTCCTTACTCTGAAAACTGACAATTAAAAGGAAAGCCTTGATGGTGCAGTGGGTAAATACTTGGCTGCTAACCAGAAGGTTGGCGATTCAAACCCTCCAGCTGCTCCACAGAAGATGTAGCAGTTTGCATCCATGAAGATTATAGTCTTGGGAACTCTATAAACCCCAAAACTCAACTGCCATCGAATCAGATCCAACTGATAACGACTCCTCCTTGGGTTTCCGAAGCGTTATCACTATGGAAGAAGACTGTCCAACCTTCCTTTTTAGGAGTGGCTGGTGGGTTTGAACCGCCAGCCTTCTGGTTAGCAGTCAAATGCCTTAGGCACTACGCCACCAGAGCTCCCATAGGGCAGTTCTACTCTGTCCTATAAGGTTGGAATTGACTCAGTGGCAGTAGGTTTTATTAAGCATTTATCCTGCCTTTGTCAATAGATAAAACTACTAGATGAGAGTCTGATGGCAAAATTTACAATTAGGTTGACATCATGTGTGCCCACTAGTCAATTTGAGCATTCCTAAGAGTGAGACCACCAGGCATGTGTGCCTCTGGGCGTGATGCCCTAGGAAGGACACAGAGGCCCCAAACTCAGCATATCTAAAAAGCTCCCGAGTAATCCTGATGCTGCTGGTCCTCACACCACATTTGAGAAGCAACATTTTAAAATACTTTGATGAGGGAAACAAAAACAGGAAGTGAAAGAAATGCAGTAAATGTGACAAAATAGTCGTAATTGTTTAATGTATGCTTGCCAAAAGTGTTAGACCCAAATTTAAGGAAGGCTTAGCACTAGCTTCCATTTTTCCAGGAAATTTAGGAGAAAAGAGGAACAAATCACATCACAAAGCAGTCAAATCCTGACTGTAGTATTCAACACGACAAGTGACCATGCAGTGCAACAAATCAAAGAGATGAAAACAAACAAACAAAAAAAGGACAGGGGCCACTCTAGATGAACAGAGACATAGCAATCAAATGTAATGTCTGGATCTGACCACTGAAAACACCATTTTGAAACAGAAAAAGATATTTTGAAACAGAAAGATCTAAATATAAGTGGTGCAGGCATATGGTTAACATGCTCAGCTGCTAACCACAGGATTGGACATTGGAGTCCATCTAGAGGCCCCTTGGAAGAAAGGCCTGGCAATCTACTTCTGAAAACCAGCCATTGAAAAGCCTATGGGGCACAGTTCTTCTCTAACACATAGGGAGTCACCATGAGTTGGAATCAACTTCAGGGCAACTTTTCTTTTGTTTTAATTATGAGCTCTCTTCATTATGAAGATGCAAAAGAATTACTGTGGAGTGAAATGACATAATGTTTGAGATTTGCTTTAAAATAATGTGTCTGGAACTTTAATATGCAGATGTATCACCAGAGCATCTTGTTAAGATGCAGATTCTGACTCAGTAGGTCAGGGAGTGCAGCTGGAGACACTGGAGACACTATTCTAACAAGCTCCAGGGCGATGCCAAGGTGGCTGGTCATCAGACCACATTTTAAGCAGCAAGACTTTTTTTTTTAAAAAAAAAAAAATCAGCTAAGGGAACAAAAAAGGAAAGCAAAATAAAGCTAACACGTGTGGCAAAATCTTGATAGCTGTGTGATCTTGGTGATGAGCATATTGAGTTTATTATAGTTATTAAACAAAACAACCTTCCAAAGGCTCACGGAGGACTGTGCTTTTCATCTCGGAATTCCCAGTACCTCTCACTGAGCCTTGCACAAAATAAGCATCTATAGTTGATCAGTTGTTCTTCATACTTCTGCCTTGCCCAGAATGATTTGTGGTGACTCATAAAGATACACAACACAGTCAGCAAAAACTCATTTTAAAATAATGGAGTGAGCAAAAAGGGCTGAGGAAAATGATGGCCTAAAAATGAGGGTGGTACAGTTACTGGAACAAGGTCAACAGCTAACCTTTTAGCAATGAATGCTATCACTTCCTATCCCGGGCCTCACTCTGGGCTCTGAGCACAGAGCTGGCACACAGTAGGCACTTAATAAAAGTATTTGTGGAGTAAATGCATAAATGAATGAATTTAAGTTTTCTAGAAGGCATATAAAGATGAAAATGATCAGATACATCATTCACCAGTACTAGCTGCCATCAGGTTCATGGCGACCCCGTGTGTGTGTTGGAGTAGAACTGTGTTCCACAGGGTTTTCAATGGCTGATTTTCAGGAAGTAGATTTCCAGGTCTTTCTTCTGAGGTCCCTCTGGGTGGACTCAAACCTCCAACCTTTTGGTTAGCAGCCAAGTACGTTAACTGTTTGCACCACCCAGAAACACCACATCATTCAGTGTCCACAAAATTGAAGGAAAAAAAAAACAATAACAACAACACTACTGTTGTGAAGGAGCTCTTGTGACATAGTAGGTAAGGCATTTGTCTGCTAACCAGAAGATTGGTGGTACAACCCATCAGCTGCTCTGCAGGAAGAAGATGAGGTGATCTACTTCTATAAAGATTTACAGCCCTGTATGTAGGAGATCCTGGATAGAGTGGGAGAACAATGTGGAACAAAACTCAAAGTCACAGGACAAAAAAAAAATGGCCCAGGTTTGCTGGTCTGATAGAGCCTGGTAGAACCCCTGAGACTATGGCCCCTAGCTGCCCTTCAGGTCTGGAATTGAACCCACTCGTGTGGCTTCCAGCCAAACAAAAGACAGGCATATGAATGAACATTTACATTAGGTAGAAACACTCCTTGGAGAGATCAATCAGGGGAGAATAGAAGGGCTGTGTATGCACAGGGAGACAGCTCGGGGAGCAGGAGTGCATGGGAGGGAAGGACACAGGGAAGAGGTAACTATGGGGAGGAAGTGGGAAGAGAGCTGCTGCATTGTGGTAAATTGTAGTCAATGTCATGAGACAAAGTGTATGGGAGCTGCTGTATAGAAAATGAATTTGCTCTGAAAATTTTCACCCAAATCATAATAAAAATTAAAAATAATACATAGCAGCAACTATCAAAAAAAAAAAAAAAAAAAGATTTACAGCCTTGGAAACCCAATGGGGGTCATTGTAAGTTGGAATTCATTTAATGGCAGTGGATTTTTATTTATTTTTATTTTTTGTTTATTCTGGTGAAGCACAAAGATTCTTGTTATTTACATCAGAAAAAAAAAAAAAAAAAATTAAAAAATGTCCCTGGGTGCCCTCTTAGCAATAACACTATGAATGAACAAACCCCACACCCCAAGTTTCCAGAAGCTGTTATTCATGTTCCTCCTGCCATGACCCCAAAGTAAAATGCAGAAAATTTAACCAGATCATCTCTTCTTCTCCATTTTGGGGGTCATGGATCCTTTTGAGAATCTGATGAAAGAATTGGAGCTCTCTCCAACCCCCAAAAAACACATTTGCACAAAATATTGTCCTCCACCTGAAGTGCTGTCTGCAGAACTCTTATTGCCACCTCCTCCTCACCATTTACCTCCTCGGTGAGGCCTTCCTGACCTCCGAACTGAACATATCTCCCACCCCCTCTGGGCACTCCATATCCTCCATAAGCCTTGACAGTAGCATCTATTCCAGTAGTAAATGACCTTGCTCATCTTGTTTCTTGCTCGATGACAGTAAGTCACACGAGGAAAAGAGAATGTGAGTCTGTCTTCTTCATTACATTACCCCAAGGACTGGAATAGGGGCCTGCACTCAGTAGACTGAGTGAAGGAGGTTCACAGACCCCCTGAACTCTACCCATGGGCCCTCACAGATTACAGATCAAGACCCCACGTCAGGAAGAGGGCTGCACTGTGCTCTATGAATACAGAGCTGAGATACAGGATGGCCAGCAGGGAATTTGGCTCAGGCTCAAGGCTGGGCCCTGTGTTTCTTTGTCAGCCAGGCTGGGCTAACAACAAAGGTGTGTTGAACCAACTAGAAAAGAAGTGAAACATGAGAACTATCACCTTGTTCTAAGAGGTGACTTGAGGGCTTTCTTTTTTCTTATCTGTGCAATTGGAAGACATAATTTGAACCCTCTGAGAAAAGCCCAGTCTCCTCCTCTGGGACCCCATGGCCCTGCCCCCTGCCCCCTGCCCCCAGCCCAATGCACCTTCTGCCAGGTAAGCTCTCCAGCCACATCAAGCTCCTCTACACCCATTCCTTGACCACCATCTGCACCTTCCCACCTCCAGGCCTTTACACATACTGTTCCCTCTGTCTCATGTACCTTCCTCACCTCTCTCCCCAGCTCTGCCTGAACAGCTCATCCTGTATGGTCCTGCCAGACACTTCCTGCCCCAAGAGCCAACACAGATTTTCAGCAGCGTGGCTGTCTGGCTTTGACTAAATCCAGTCTGGGTCACAGATCTGTGATTAGGTTTGTCTCCCCACAACTGTGATCTGATCTGAATCCTTTATGACAGCCCCCAACCACAAGCTGGGCTCAGCACAGGGCAAGGCCCAGAAGAGGTACCTGGAAATGTCAGTGTGGGCCAGAAGTACCTGTGCCTTACCCCTCACCTCTAGCTTTGCTTTGTTCAACAGAGGGATCTTAGAAGGGGAGGGAAAGGGGAGAAGATGAACAGAGACAAGCACAGTTATTCATGGAGGCACCTGCTGTCTTCCAAGCATCATGCTAGATGCCAGGGACCAGAGAGGTCAAGATCCACTGGCCAATTAAAGATTTGTCTCTGGGGCCCAGTTAGTCATGATTCCAAAGTCTTTGGGAAAAGCTAGAGGCATTGAAGGGTTGGTGAACAGAGACACAGGGTCCCAAATGGCCTCCAAAAACTGGGCACTGCAGGGCTAACTGCTCAGAGCTCTGGTTTAAAGAACTGATAACTAGGCCAGTTAGCCTCCTCTGCTCTCTGTGACAGAGTGGCATAAGAATGTGAAAACTGAAAAAAACAAATTACTACCGTCAACTTGGATCCGACTCATAGCAACCCCTCCTTATCACTACAGAAGTAGATTGCCTAATCTTCCTTCCGAGGAGTGGCTGGTGGGTTTGAACCTCCAGCCTTCTGGTTAGCAGTCATATGCCTTCCCATATTTGTTGAGCTTTCCTGGCCACCCTAGCCAACTCTGAGAGCCAGACGGTACCCAGTCAGCCAGGCACAGCTCACCTCGCCCAAGCCGATTTCCTCCAGGTTGCTAACATTATACTTTTGCTTGGGCTGTCACTAGACCAACTAGCCCCTTCCCTTCACTTCCTTCCCATGGAAACTCAGAAAGCAGTGTGGGCCCCAGAGGGACACAGTTCTGAGTTCAAATTCTCTCTTTGTCATGGAGTCACTGAAGGGCCTCGGGCTTGCCACCTCACCTCAGTTTTCCCATCTGTAATATAGAGATACATAACTGATATGTAATAAGGAGCTCTGGTGGCATAGGGGTAAGACATCTGGCTGCTAACCAGAAGGTTGGTGGTTCAAACTCACCAGCTGCTACAAGGGAGAAAGATGAGGCAATCTATTTCCATAAAGGTATAGCCTTGGAAATCGAGAGGGGGTAACTGTGAGTTGGAATGGAGTCAATGGCAGTGGGGTTTTTAAAATTATTTTTAATATGGAGATATGCAGATCAAATGGGGCAATGCCTGGCCCAGGGTCTGAAGTGTTGGAGGTTCAGTGAGTAGATGCTAATGCTAGAGGGCTCTAATCACAAGAACAGGCCGGCCATGTTCTCTGCCACCCTTGCCTTCTGTCCCAAGTCCCCTTCGTGTGCTATGAGACATCAGAGCCCAGCTGAACCAGTGTCTGTCACCACACCACCCACAGGGCCACTTCCCCCACAAGCTGTCCCAGCCACATGGGCCTGCTGAGTCAGACTGAGATCCCCTCCATCCTGCCAGCCACCACTGCCTGTCCCCACCCTGTCCCCCTCATTTCCCCCATCACACTAGGTGTTTCAAACACAGTTTCTCACAGCACAACCATCACTATTCCCACTTTAGAAAACAGGAGCCCAGAGGGCATGGTCTGCCCAAATTTATACAAGAAGCCAGCATAGAAGTGGGATGGGAACCTGGTGTCCTGATGTCCTTCCCAGTGCCCAGAAAGGCCCCATGGGAGGACTGTGCCTCAGGACCCCCAGCAGAGCGAATGTCCAGTGAAGCCCTGTCCTCACGAATCGCAGGTCTTCAGCCCACACACTTTGGTGTGCTCACCACCTAGCCTCACTCTCTCTACCTCAAACCTTACAGCCACTCTAGCCCTCTCCCTCACCCATCACAGTCCACCTGATGATGATAACGGCCAACAGGTCTTAGACACTGGTACTAGGAACCATGGTAAGTAATTTTTTTATCTTCTTCTTCCTCCCCAAGCCCACCTTGCCCCAACATCCCTAGACTGGACCTTGGCAGCAGCTTCCTCACTGCCTCCCCTTTCTCCCAGACCCCCCTCCCACCCGACACACAAGTCTATCACTACACTGCTTAGACCCTTCCATGGTTTCCCACTACCCTTGGGGTAAAGTCCACGTTCCCTCAGCCTGGCCCTCTGGGTCCTCTACATTCCCCCTATTTCCTCCCTACACACATCCTACAAGACAACCTTCCGGGAAGTTTGGACATGTTGGGCTCCCGTATGCCCCACAACACTGTACCTCTCTGATAGGCTATCTTTGCTTGGGCTGCTCCCTCTGCCTAGAATGCTCTTTCCCATCCCCCCTCATGAGACCTGAAGGCACCCTTGATGGACAGGGCCTAGAGGGGTTATTTTATATGTGTAGCCTGCTTTCTCATGACACAGGCACCCCCAGGACAGAGGCAGTGCCATCCTCACCTCTGCCCTCATCACCAACACCCAGCGTGTCCAACATTAGAGCAGACAGCTTTCTGTTCACACACAAACCTCATCCTCTCTCTTCCTAAAAACCAGATTGCTCACACCCCCCAGGTATTTGTCCTTATTGTTTCATCTACACAAAGTCCCTACCCTCCACCTGTCTGTCTTTGCTAAAGGCCTCCTCCATCCTTGAAGGTCCACCCCAGACACTATAGTCCCCCACTCTCCAGAGACCACGGGTTCTATGGTCAAACTTGCACAAAGGTCCAAGCTGGCATCTGGGGGCAGGCCTGGGTCTGCTGCCCTCCAGTTCCCCCAGCAGGCCCAGCCTGCAGGCCTCAGCCTCAGTTGGTCAGAGGTCAACAGAGCAGGTCCTGGACTTTGGTTCCTTCTTCTTCCCCACTATAAGCTATCAGAGGCCGACAACACAGTTCTTTCTTCATGAGGGATGTGGACTCAACCTCTAAAACCTAGAGGGAAGTGAGTTCCTGCAGTCAAAGAGCGAGTCAGGGGTGAAGACTGACCTGAGGGCAGTATATCAGACAGCAGGGTGTGATGGAACGGAATGTTTGGGGTAGATGGTGGCAGCTCTGGGTCTCTGCGTGTCTATCAGCTCCTGACTCATCTAAAACCTCTCTTCAGCAATTGATTCTAACTCACTTGCTCCCATAGGTAACAAGAACTGGACTTCACCACACTGGGTGGTCTGGGAATGGCAGGTCAGGGTCAGGTCCGAAACAGTCCTGGAGGCTCTCCAGCCTAAGGAGGTCCAGCCAGGCACCAGATTCAGGGCTCTAGGCCTGAGGTTGCAGTATGAGGTGTTCCTCCCACCCTCCCTGGCACCTCCTTGCCATTCTGACTCTCCCTAGGCCTCAAGACTTAATGACAGTTCCGCCTCCTCCAGCAGCTCTCCAGGACTGGTCCATCCCCAAGTCTCAGGACCCCACAGCTAGAATTGTTACAGCTTCATTTCTCCCACTCAGACTGAAGGTGCTTGGTGCCCTGCTGTAGTCCTCTTCCCAAAGCCAAGCTAAGGGCTGAGTAGTCTCATTCCAAGTCCACCCCATCTGCTCTCTGCTAGCCATCAGCTTGGGGGTGCAGGGGCCTCAGAAAGAGTTTGATAGATGTCACCGGCTGAGAAAATGCTGGAGTGATGACTGGTTGTCCTAGAGGCTGCAGGAGACAGAGACAAAGCAGGAGCCCAGAGAGATGCCAGAGTTATTGCCCCAGGCCATGGGACTATACAGAGCTGGGAGGCAGGGCAGAGACCCGGGCTTGAGCCCTGGCTCTCTTGGTACTTGCTTGCAACCCCGGAAAGTCACTGCCCCTCTGGGCCTCAGTCACCTCCTCTGTACTGGGAGAGAGTGGACCAGTCTAGTCTACACATTTCCTCTAGATATTCTTTGTGATGAGGGATTAAAGCCATACGTTATGTGTGTGAGGTCTTCTCCACACCCTGTACGTAACTGAAAATAAAAAGGTCTAAACTTTAAAATGAGGAAAAGGAAGTTCAACAGGTTTTTATTTTTCCATGATTCCTATTTTTAAAACGTATGCTTTGCTGGCGCCCTACATGTTTTGGCCTGCCTCTTGGGTGACCTTGCCTCATGGTGGATGCTAACTCTGAGCCCCTCTCAGCATGAACTCAGCTCTCTACAGACACTGTTGGTGATCCATGGCTGGCCCCAGCCCATCCTCCAGAAAGAACTGTCTCCCAGTAGCCTTTGATGTACACCTGACGGCTCCTCTAATTCCCACTCCTGTCAAGCTTCTGGCCAGAGCAGGAGGCCCCAGGAAGCCTTCCTACGTCACCAGGCCAGCCCACCCTGGCCTCAGCTTTGATCTGACCCCTTCCTGGTACTCAGTGACCATGTCCAGTCTCACCCCTGGGCCTCATGGGCAAGGGCAGGCTTATGGCTGGCTTACCAAAGTGACTTTCACTGGCAGCCTGAAGGCCAGAATGGGACCCTCAGACAGTGAGAGGAGACAGTATCTCCTCTCCTCCACCCACAGACTAGTTCTCACACTGGCCCCAATATCAGAACAGGAAGCAGGTTTCCCCCAACGTGCTCACCCTCACCTACTACCATGCAGACACAGGCCCCCAGTCTCTTGCTAGCAGAATCGCATAGGCTCACCCTCATAAGCTGAACCCTTAGTCTATAATAGAAGGGTGCTCTGCTGGGCAGGGTGGGGTTCATCATCGGGTACAAACTCAGAATAAACTCTGCACAGACTTGAGAAGGTGCCCAGAGTGGGTGCCATGGAGAGAGGGCTTGGAGTGAGGGTGCTGGCTGCAGAGACAGGGTGGCATAGCCCTAGAATCTGAGGCTACAACCTGTCAGCACTGACAACACAGAGCCTTGGAGGCCCTTCCCAGCAAGCCTGGATATTGGACCAACTGAGCAAGAGCACTTCCCTGGAGTTCTTCACTGCTCACCTTTTGGCCTAATTCACACTCACTTTTGCCAACCTCTGGCCCTGACTACACCCCATCAGAGAGACAGATAGATAAGGCTGTGCTCTGCAGATATCCAGCTGGAAGTGAGGGTGCAGCAGCTCCCTTGGGGTTAGGGGGTGGGGTGGGGGTGACTTACTGGTCATGTAGAGCAGAGTATGGAAGAGCCACATCCTGGCTGGAGCAGAGAGAGCTGTGTGTGACCAGGAACTGCAGGTGGGCCTCAGCTGCTCAGCGTCTCCTCCTCTCAGATGCGGTGGCCAGGAGGCGGGGACACAGGCACATGCAGGCAGGGACCCACAGGCAGACAAGCACTTTCAAGTAGACACAGACACTCCTGCTTAAACACAGCCAGCTGTGTGGCTTCCTCGGCAGCTTGGACTGTAGCATGGGAGCTTAGAGACAACTGTCAGCCCCACTCATCACCCATGTTTTGACCAACACTTTACTAGCACAGTGTGCTAAGGGTTGGCCCGGGGTCATAGTCCCGTGTGTCCTCTAGGCAGATGTTTGAGGTGCAGAAGCAAGATTAATCCAGCCTGTTTTCTAATCACCCATGTGAGTCCTAGCCCCCTCCTGCCCCGGAACCCACCAAATACCTTTGCTGGGTCCCCAGCCCAGGGACCTTGGCAATAGCTGCCTTAGCAATGAGTGTGGGTTCTCCCTCCACAAGGTATATGCTCCATAGCCAGAAACTGGGCACTTGTACCTGGCTCATGTACTCATAGCCTGGGGCTATGGAGGGCCAGGTAAGCAGAAAGACCCAATAGTACTAGGTCTTGTGAGACCACACGTTTGTACAAATGCCCAGCAGGTAATCATTTTTTTAGCAAGAAGCCATTAGTGCAAGGAACTCCAGCACGTTCCCCACGCCTCAGGGCTTTACCGCACAGAGTCCTGAACCCCCCTCCCCTCCTTTACTTCCCCAAGCAACAACCAATCAGTGAATAATAGAGAAGAACCTGAAGTCCTGATTTCCCTGACCCCATAGACACCCCCTAGCAACAACCAATCAGTAAATATCAGGAAAATACTTGAAATTCCTATACCTAAAATAGCTAGAAACGGCAGTTTGCGGCCTCGGCCCACAGGACAGAGCCAATCAAGTAGGGACAACGCGCAATTCGAAAAATGACAACCAATCCTCTAATTTTCTGATTGAAACTTCCCCGTTCCTGCTCCATCCCCGATAAAAGACCCCCTTCCCCTTTGTTCGGGGCTCTCAAACCTGAACCGCTGCATCAGTGACGGTTGAGGGTCCAGGCTCGAGCTTGACTAAACAACCCCTATGCTTTTGCAGTAGAATCGGCTTCTTGGTGGTTTTTGGGGATTCAAGAACTGGGCACAACAGTCTCAACTCAATTCAACTTTGGTGGGATTTCCTTGAAAATGTGGCTACAGCACCATGATGCTGGCTGACCTTGAGATACCAGAATAACAGAAGAGGCAAAATTCCATAAATCTTTCAGTATACTCCTGATCCTTCCCAGCATTCCAGAGAATAAATCCCAAGTTTGCTGACACAATGTGTCAGCCTTTCCCTGTGGGACCAAGTCGTTGTCATGGAAGTTTCTCCCACATCTACTGCCTCCCAGTTTGCTGGGAGTATAGAGCGGTGCTGTCCAACAGAACTTTCTGCAACGCTAGCACTACACTGCTTGATACAGTAGCCACTAGCTACGTGTGGCTACTGTACTCCTGAAATGACACCAGTGTGAGTGAAGAAATGAACTTGACATTTTATTAAATAGTTGGAATATAAATAGGAGCTTCCATGTCTCACTACATGGATGTCTGTATCCCCAAAGATAGCATGGAAGTGTTAATATACAGCGGACAATGGTGTTGATCTAATGAACAGATACAAACCAATTTTACTTCTGTTTTTCACATAAAAAATTTGCTTGGCCAAAGTTTTATGAAGATACCATGACACTTAAATATGTTTGTATTGTCTGCTCTGGTCTGACAAAATACCTATAGTGCCTAAGGCACTTGACTGTTTACCAGAAGGCTGGCGGTTCAAACCCACCAGCCACTCCTCGGAAGGAAGGTTGGGCAATCCTACTTCCGTAGTGATACTGCCTCGGAAACCCAAGGAGGGGTCGTTATGAGTCGGGGCCGATTCGACGGCAAACAACAACAACAACAAGTATGATGGCTCCCTGACCTTACTTACATGGCTATCTGAGTAGAGATTACAAATTTACCATTTTCAAACTGTGTACCACCCAGCAAAGAAGTTAAACAGCTGATAAAACGAAGCTCTACTCTGCTTCCAAATCTGATGATTTCTTTCCTGGTCACAATGAAGACCATTCTAAGTCTGCTTACCCTTGGCACAGGCTAGGTGGGGATCTGCTACCTCAGGCATGTCTTCTACCACTCTGATTACCACAGTGGTTCAGTCTCTCCTGCAACTCCCCTTGGCCAGCTCTTGTTTTGCTGCTACCATCCTCCTTTTTGTGTCAGGGACCTCCTCTTCCCCTTTCTAAGGGCAAGTGGTAGAGTCATGAAGGAATTAGTCTCTCAGCCACTGGCCCAGAGGGGAAAGGAAGCCACCAGCCAGTAGTTCAAGGTTATAGAGCAGATGAGTGGTGGGTAGAGCTTAGATCCAGGAACGCAGCTTGATAATTCTGTGAGAAGCAAGACTTGGAATGTGTACTTCTGGACACCCCAGGAGGCCAGGCAAAGTCAATGACTATGGATGCTGGATGGGGAGCTGGGTCGATTTCTCACCTTTGTAGACTTCTACAATGCTGACTCATGCTGCATCCACCTTCATGTATTTATTCAAGCTTGCCAGTGCTACCACAGCAGATCCTAATCAGGTCACATGCAGGGGCCCATCACACAGTAATTGCTTTCCCATCAAACCCAAACTTAAGGTCCCAAGAACAGTAGCCAGCTTTTTGTCCTGTGATATTTCCCCTCACAACACCTAGCACAAGCTGGACATTCGGCAGGTGTGTCATCGGTACTTTACTTATCTAAAGGGAAATGAGAAAATGGTTTTCCCATTCATTTTACTTAAAAAAAAAAAAAAAAAATTAAGGGATCAACTTGAGGAATATTCTGGAACACACTTCAAAACTGTCACTATCACGAGACAGAAAGGATGAGGATTAAAGAAGGCAAAACAGAGGATAACTAAATATAGTGCATGCTCCTGGAGCAGGAAAAAAAAAAATTTCTTTCAAAAACCTTATTAGGACAGCTGGCAAAACTGAAACATGAGCATTCAGATGAGATAATATTGTACTGATTAGATAGTATCAGACATTTCCTGAATCTGCTAACTATATTATGGACATAGGAAAGAATCTCCTAGTTCTTAGGAAATATACACTACAATATTTAGGGGGTAAAAGGATATGACGTATGCAAATGGTTCTCAAATGGCTCATGGAGGAGGGAAGAAGGAAAGGGGGGAGGGAAACGGAGGAGACGGAGAGAATGATAAAATAAAATGTGGCAAGATGTTCTTCATTCTATCCCTGAAACAATTCAGTAATTGTGAAATTATTTCCAAATAGTAAGTTAAAAAATATTAAGGGATGGAGGCAGTTCTTTGTGAACACATGTTTAGCATTAGGAAAAAGGACTGACTGCTCTGTCGTGAACAAGTGCACAGGACTGGCGTCTGTGCTCCTGGGTGGACAGCGAGGGTTCCGACAGCCCCAAAGCCCCCGGAATGCTTCTAATTACTCATTTGCCTTCTGAGTCCTAGGAAGCTGGGATGAGTGACTTGAAAGGATGAGGACATTATTGACACAAAGAGGAGGACTGCAGCAGCAAGAGTTGGCCGAGGGGAATTGAGGGGAGAGTGAACAGCTGTGGTAATGACTCAGGAGTGCCAGGTTCAGAACCCTCATTCATCCTCACAGCCACCCTGTGAGGAAGTACCACTTACCCAATTTCACAGAGGAGGATGCCAGCTCAGAGGTAGGCAGGCCTGCTTCCTTTAGAAGCAGGGCTCTTACCAACTATAAACTCTACTGCCTTCAGACCCATGGGTCTAAGCCCCTCCTAGTTTGTGAAACTCTCTGTTCTGGTTACCTAGTGCCACTCTGACAAGAAATATACCACAAATGGGATGGCCTTAACAAATAGGAATTTATTCTTACAATTTGGAAGCTTAAGTCCAAGTTCAAAGTGCCAGGCTCTACGGGCTAGGTGAAAGCCCCTCAACCTTGGGGTCCAGCTCTGCCTCCTGCTCCCAGCCCACTGGAGCTAGAGGTGTTTCTTCACTCAGACAGCTGCTGGCTGCTGAGGCCAAGAAGCCCCAAGGTTGACAAGTCAAAAGGTACAGTCCCGATGTTACCAAACCACACTGCAGACCATTAACTTAAGTCCATTGTAAGTCCCAAGGTCGGCAGAGTATAGCAGGCTGCTGAACAATGACACGGCTTCACGCAGGGTCCAAGCGTCCCACAGGCTAGAGACCATTCCCAAGGCTTCTCCTTATATATAGGAAGCAGACCACATCCCAAAGGCAGCTACTTAGCTGCTTGTGGTAGATCCTACCATCAAGCTGAATGCCAGTCTCATCATGGGGAATAATTACCACCAGCTGCCCAGCCACTCAACTAGGCCCAGCCAAGTTGACACACAACCATAACTACCACACTCTCCAAAAGCAAAGACTTCATTCTATAAACATATACTGGAATCTTTGCATTACTGAATCACTTCTTCAGAACTCTCCCAAACAAAAAACTGAGTGATGTGAGGTGGGGTGCAAAGAAGGGTATCCTCTTGTCCTTTCATAACTGGAGGGAGGCTTGGGAATTATACTGGGTCGTAGAACTAAGAGTTCAATAGCGCAGGCTTCTTGCTTGCCCCCATCTCCTTCCTGCCCAACTTGTACTGCTAAAGCTCCTAGCGATCCCAGAGCCCACAACAGCACTCAAAGGAAACCTGGAGATCATCCCATTTGAGCCCTTCGCTTGACAGACAGGGAAACTGAGACCCAGAGAAGTGAAGGGACTCGCTCAATCTTTTCCAGTGAGCATGGGTGGTAGAAAGGGTTGTCAGGGCCCCGGTCCCAGCCCTAGCTCCCATCCTGTTTGGGATCCCAACACACATTCCACCTGAGCTCCAAGTGCTGCCTCCTTTCACAGGCCTTCTGAGGAATCTTTGCCAATGAGAAGAGACACATCACAGGATTAAACCTCATAATGCCAGTCCCAGGAAGGGATGAGAAGGCCATGTCCACTCTCCTGCCAATGGCAGGGCCTCTCACCCTAACTCTGGTCCAGGGATGGAACTGGCACAGGGGACAGAAAATCTGAGGTAACAGACTCAACTATTTAAGAATATGGTCATCCAAAAAGGGCCTCTGGAATTGCTTAAACAAATAAATAAGAACCCTGAAGGAGGCCATTCTCTTTGGTAAATAAATAACACCCTACCCGAGAGTTTTATTTAGACACAGCAAAACCCCACTTTCAAGAAGGCCATGTGGATGGAAATGGCAGGCTTAAAGGACAAGGCTGAGTGTAGTAGAGGGGAGAGACCTGAGTTGGGAGGGCTGGGCCTGAGTGACACACTGAGACAGAACTAAGCAGGCAAGGTACTTGTCCTCTCAAAGTTTGTGTCTCCCTCTACAGAGCTTGAAAAGTTGTTGTCATAACCAGACACGATGGAGCAGGAACACTGGGTTATCCGTACAGCCCACTTGCTTCTGGGGCAGCAGATACAGCAGAGACTCAAAACTACTTAAAATAGGCCTTTAAAAAGAATGAGGAAAACCAAAGAGTCATGGAAACAATTAGTCCAAGAGACTGGTACACCATGTGATCCTCAGCCTATATGACTATGAGACCAGAAGAACTAGATGGTGCCCAGCTACCACTGTCAACCACTCAGAGTAGATCTATGTAGGAAATCCTTAATAGAGTGGGACAACAATGTGGAACAAAACTCAAAATGTTTTAATAAGAAAAAAAAAAAGGGACCAGGTTTGCTGGTCTGATAGAGCCCGATGAGACTATGGCCCCTCACTGCCCTTCAGGTCTGGAATTGAACCCACTCCTGTGGCTTCCAGCCAAACAAAAGACAGGCATATGAGCTGAACATTTACATTAGGTAGATAGGATTCCTTAGAAAGATCAATCATGGGAGAATAGAAGGACTGTGTATACACAGGGAGACAGCTCGGGGGGCAGGAGTGCATGGGAGGGAAGAGGTGACCATGGGGAGGAAGTAGGAGAGCAGCTGTTGCACTGTGGGAAACTGTAGTCAAAGTCATGAGACAAAGTGTGTGTGAGCTGCTGTATGGAAAGTGAATTTGCTCTGCAAACTTTCACCCAAATCACAATTTTTTTTTTTTAAAAAAGGACAAAAATAATAGGCCTTTAAGCCAGTATTTCCCTAATTGCTCCCAAGAATATCAGAGTTTTGTGAAATGCTCTTAGATTTAAAAAACAACAAAAAAAGGATGCTGTCATGTTTTTTCTTCCAAAATTTATTTTATAAACATATTTTTAAAAGTCCTAGATGATTACTGTTGGTCAAATTATGCAAGAACAATCTGTTCTGAATAAAGTATCCTGTTCTCAGGATTATCAAAGCATCTGTCTCATTAGTTCTCAAAAGAAAGAGATCATTTAGCTTCTAATTTACTTCTTGTTACACAGGGTTTTAAAAGCAAATATTTATAAATCAAACTTATTGTGCAGCAATTAATTAATCTGTGATTAATTAATCACTGTTTCACTGCTGACTTTAACCCAAAGCGCCTACTAGCATGTCACTGTAACTTCAAAAACGCTCCGTGAGAGAAGTTTGGGCAACACTGCTTCAGGCAGAAGAGCTGCTGTTGGACGGGAGCTCTGTTTCATTTTACCTTCCTGGGGCAGCTGTCACCTGCCTCACCAATTAGACCAAAACCTAAGAGCTGGCCCAGTGGTCCCTTTTGGGATCTCTTACCTACTTGCTGGCTTCCTTCCAGAAATCCTTTCCTGGGGCAGATGATCCTTTTCTAACTATCATCTGTATGATTCCCTAGTAAATCTTTATATAACTGAGTAAATTTGACCTCAGATATGGCCAAAACATCAAAATGTGAAGCTTACTGAGGCCTAATTAGTGAGATTTTTCTTATCCAAGCAGATTATTCACTTTTGACAAATCTTCCCCTTTAGGAATCTGGTGGTCCCATCTAAAATTCAACTAGCCTGCAGACTGCATTGCCAGAGTTGGAGTGGTTATCACAATTCATTCATTGACCCAATACTTACTAAGCACTATTTATTCTGGACTGGCCTGGTAGGAGGGTACAGAAATAACAACGCAAAAGCACCTGCTCATTAGGAGCTCACAGGCTAGAAGGGAAAATAAAGTGTTATACATACAAAGCAGAAAAAGCGAGGACTAATATGTAAGTCACCAGTCACTAGTGCTCAGACGGCTCCCTTGTTACCTTCCCGAGAGGGACCGGGTCTCCGGGAGCAAGGTAAGCACGGGCAGGCTGGTGCTTACTCACTGATCCGCACTGAACACTTTCCCTTGTTACCCTCCCGAG
>NW_006921629.1:12891879-12901906 GCF_000298275.1 Orycteropus afer afer
TCGGTGGTTCAAACCCAACAGCTGCTCTACAAGAGGAAAAATCTGGCAATCTGCTTTTGTAGATTTCAGCCTTGGAACCCATATGGGGCAGTTCTATTCTGTCATATAAGGTCACTAGGAGTCAGAGTCGACTTGACAGCACACAACAAGCATGTAAGAGGATGGAACTGTCCCTGCAAATGGGGGATTTATGCATTCACTGTCATGTTTATGAAGCACGTGCAGGTAGCAGGCATGGTACAAGACATTGGGGAAACCACTGAGAACAGCCAGACATGGTCCCTGCTCTCATGGAGCTTACAGTCTAGCAAGAGATAAACTAGGAAACAGGGAATTACAGTCCAGTGTGTAGATGTTGGGTTGGTGGAGGTGTAGTGATTTTGTATTACACGTTTCACTGATGCAAACAAAACAGCATTTGTCTGAAAATGTTAAATAAATAAATAAAAGACAAGCCTTTTGGACCACCATTCCCCCCGTCCTTCCAACTCAACAAGCACAGACAGACGGGAAGCCCTGAGGTGAAGACTGTGCCTCTGCTGCTCCGGTGGCCTCACTTCTCATGAACCTCTTAAAAAGGGAGGTCCTTGCTTGATTCTAATGCTAACATGGTAAGTGTTTTGTCTTTCCACAGTATGGCCCTGTGGCAGGCCAACTACTACTCCTGGTGCTCATCCCCAGGAACAGTGATCTGTTCCCACTGGGCCTTGAGATGTGGTCTTCAACATGGCACCATTCTCAGGACTGCTAAGATGAATTTTGATTACATCCAATTTTTACCTTAGGCGCTGACCTCAGAACCTAAGCATGGAGTGAACTGAGACTACCTTGGTAGCAGTACCTAGGGACATACAGCAGGGGACCATGAGTTGGCTCTGAAAGTTGAGGACTGCTTCCTGGACAGGTCCTGAAGACCTTGAAGTCAAGAGGAAGAGAAGGAGGCAAGCCTGAGATGGGGTGGAGAGCAGAGTGGGGTGTGTATCACCTGGGGGAGAAGCAGCAGCACTGCACAGAGTCTGGAAGGCTGGTGAGATCAAGATACACCCAGGAACTAGTGAGCAGAGGGCAGGGAGGACTGGGGAGAAACAGGCCAGAAATAATACCAGAAGCTAGATCCTGGCCAGCTTTGTGAGCTACCAAAGGAGTCTGGAATGTATCCAAAGGGCAACAGGGATGCTTCAGAAGGGTTTTAAGCGCAGGAATAACAGATTAGATTTCCACTTAAGAAAGCTCATTTTGAAGCATATGAAACGATACTCAACATCATTAAACCAAAAATCTAAATTCACTGCCATCGAGTACATCCCGACTCATAGTCACCACCACTGGGGTTTCCAAGCGGTACAGCTTTACGGAAATAGATTGCCCCATCTTCCTTCTGCAGAGAGGCTGGTGGGTTTGAACCACAGTCAAGTATCTTAGGCAATACACCACCATCAGCAAAATGCAAATCAAAACCATGAAATACCACCTCACCTGCACTAGGACATCTATGATGAAAAAGACAGATAACAACAAGTATTGGCAAGGATGTGGAGAAACTGGAATCCTCATACACTGCAAAATGGTGCAGCCACTTTGGAAAACAGTCTAGCAGATCCTCAAAAGTTTAATCATAGAGTTAACATATGACCCAGCAATTCCACAATGAGTTACACTCCAAAGAGGAATGAAAACATCAGTCTGTACATGATTGTTCATAGCAACATTATATACATAACAGCTAAAAATGAGTTACAACCCAATTGTCCATCAACTGATAACTAGAAAAACAAAATGTAGTGTACCCAAACAAGAGTATCATTTAGACGTAAAAAGGAATGAAGTCCTGAAAACATGCTGTAACACAGATGAACTTTGAAAACATTCTGCTAACCGAAATAAGGCAGACACAAAAGGCCACAGTTTGCATGAGTCCATTTATACAAAATGTCCAGGCAAATCAACATAGACAGAAAGATTGGTGATTGCTCAGGACTGGGGAGATGGGAGGACAATGGCTGAGTAGTAGGGGTTTCTTTCCGGAATGATGAAAATGTTGACTGATGGTTCCACAACCCTGTGAATATACTAAAAGCTACCAAACTGCAAACTTTAAATAAGGGAACTGTATGGTATGAGAATCACATCTGAATAAAGTTATTTAGATTAAAAAAAAAAAAAAAAAGTTCATCTTGGCTGCAGTGTGCAGAACGGAGTAGAGAGGGAAAGATGGGCAGAGAGACCAGTGAAAAGGATGCTAAAGGAACAGAGCTGGAGAAGACAGAGGTTGAACTAGGGGGAGTGTATGGTGAGAGGGGCTAGGAGAGGAGAGTTTACATCTTGTGGTGGTCTCCACAAGTGCTTCTGAGTACCCAGTATCTCTCCCAGAGGGGCAGGGAGAAATAGGAATGAGGGATCTGCAGTTATTATGAGGTACAAAAATTTATTTAAAGTTTTCCACATATAAAGACTAAGAGGAACACAGAAGTACATAACCCACTGCCCATGTGCATGGGGTGCACCCAAGATACAAGCAGCCCATTGAGCTGTTATTATAATGTCCACCCTCACTCCTCACTGCTTAGGGATGCAGGACATGTTCAAGATGCTGCAAGGGCCGAGTGCCTGAGCATTGGCTGGAGCAGGAGGGGCTAATAATAAGATCAAAAACTTTGAGAAATACACTTAAAATCCTGAGAGAGAATCTCCTGGATTTTCTCTGTGTTTGTGTGGAGATACAAGGGTGCTGACGTCGGTAATTTCCTCGGACCGATGAAGCACTCAGTTCTGACTGCACACCATCCCTCTGCCAGCAAGTCTTCCCTGACCTCCACCAGACTGGTAAGGACTGAAAGGCAATGGAACTAATGGGCCTGGGCTATTGGTGGGAAAGGGTCATGACTGGGAAACAAACACAAACATCTAAGAAGGGACATTTTCTAAATGCTTCAGAGACTGTCTGGTGGGGGCCTTGACCACAAAGACATTTTGCCCCATTAGGAAACACAGAGACCGTAATGGAACGGAGCAAGGCCATGTCCACAACTTCATGCACTCCCTCGATTATCTCTTTCCCTCCTCCCCAAGCTGCAACAGAAACCAGTGCTCACCAGCTACTGCAGCCACCGCTTTGGGTAGAATAAAACACTAATGAGATGCGCCAGCAGAGCCACAAGCCCTGGGTATCAGCCCATTCATTTGATAGATGGGGAAACCGAGGTCTAGGCTAAGGGGTCAGAGTCAGGGGTTGGTCTCCAGGTCTCTTTCAGACCTCTGCACTCTCACTGTACTAACTGCCAAAACCCTAACTTCTCAAGAAGCTGTCTCTCAACTGTATGCTTCACAAAGCAAGAAGAGCTAAGAAACCTCAGAAACCTTAGTCGGTGACTGGCAGGGAAGCCAGAACCACCTCTGTCCTAGAATCCTATTAGGAAGATAGCACCTATCACGGTATATCTTATCTTTTTAAAGGGGGAAAAAAAAAGGCATGTTAACCAACAAAGCATGGTACAGTACAATTTTTGTTGCAGCTCTCAAGTCTCACAGCCCTTTATTAACAACAGCAGTTTGCATTCAATCGTACCACAGTGTAACCAACTGTCAATGTGACCTTCAGCTTAGCCACAAGTGAAGACTCTAGAACCCAGGGTTACATCAGTTGCTTCAACACCCCAGGCAGGTGACGACCTGTGACGTTACAAAGGGGGCAGAGGCTCATTATATCTAACTCCCAACTTCTAGTGACCCGAAGTGAAACACTATTTTTATTTTTAAGCCTGTAGAGGAATACAAATGTTAAACACTTCAAAACGAAGAACAGTCAGGAAGGTAAACTAATCTACTGCCTTTTCATGGTAAAACAACCTGAAAGGAATTCAGCAATAAATGAACTAAGATTTCTGTAACTACTGTTTGTCACTTATGAAGAAATCTTCCAAGTGCCAGAATTTGAAGGCAGAAAAAATAAATATCAATTATCACTTCTAAAGTGATAATAAACAACATGACCCCACCTCAGATGGATGGATTTTGTTTCCTACAATGGTGGAAAAACAAGTTCAACACTATGTACAATAAACACACTATACAATTAGGATCATTCAAAAAATAATGAGACTCCTCCTTTTGCCTTCTTCCAAAGTATATAATATATATTTAACAGCACATAAGAAGACACCACTTGAGTTTCCCCTGTAGCCAACAGGAAGAATTTTCACATATAAAAATTTAAACTTTTAAATCATTAATATTTTTAAACATAATACAGACTTAAAAATTGTTCAACATTAGCCCATGACCCCACCCCTAGCACAAAAATCAACCCCAAATCCAGAAGTCACAGTTTTTTGTTCCTAAAAACCCCACAGCACTGAACTTGATCTTCACTTCAAGCAGATGGGTAGTAAGAGGCCCCTAACAGAAATCCCCGAGGGCTGAACGGAAGCACGATCAATGCTGTGTCTCTTATCTACCTGGGCGGCACTGGTGCACCTCTGAGGTCAGGTCCATGGGATTCGGCCCCCACACTAGGGTCCTGGAAGGGTGAGCTGGCAGCTTCCCTCATCGTCCCCCTCGAAGGCTGTCCAATAAGCACCTGGGAATTGACTTTTCTTGGGAAAAGGGTGCTGGTAACAGCTGTCAGGGCCAAGGCAATAGTGAGAAGTTCAGTTCTCTGCTCTTTGGATGAACTGTGTAAAACATTTTTTTTAAAAGCACAATGTTAAAAATATTAAGAAAAACATCTACAAAACCTGGAGGGCTGCCTTTTTCTCAAAGGGTAAAGCTTGTGGGATGTGGGAAAAGAATTGAGGGCCCAGAACTATTACTCTGCAGCAAAAGATAGATAAGATAGATGCCCTTCAAAACACATCACATTCTTAAGATGTCTTGCTCAAACAGCAAGAACTAAGGGTGACTGTATGAGTACAAGTAGGAGGGGCACCAACTCCTGCAGGGGAGGTTCCTACTGTGCGCCCGACCCTGTGCAAGAATGTCAGGCTTTAGGGCAGCTGCCTTTGGGCACAAGGGCATCAGGATTCTGCCTCTGAACCAGAGCTGCTTTCCCGACTAACTTCAATCTGGAGAGATGGTAAGTTATCTAACCGGCTCTTCTTTTGGCGAGACTGTTCTTTCTCCTTAATCAGAGCCCCCCACGCCCTCTGCAGCTCGGAGTCGTCTTCCTCAGTGCCGGGCGTCCTGTGCTCCACTTTCTTCATATTCTTGTCTTTGGTCTTGGGTGTGGATCCTAAGCGAGTCCATAAACTCCCTGTTTGGGTGAGAAGGCATTTCACTCCTGGCAGTCAATGCTGAGAAGTGGTAGTGCTGGGGAAGCAGGGTGCTACCAACACCTGCGATGCAGGAAACACTGGAGGCTGGGGGCACTTCCACCCATTGCACAGCTTTTGACGTAATCTCATGTCCCTGGCTGCAGTCCCCTCCCTGCCTGTAAACTGAGGGGTCTGCACCCAGTAGTGATCCTCAGAGTTAGGGGACATATACTCCCCCAGGAGGCTGTTTTGTGCTACCTACGCTCCTCCCTGGTGAGACTCACCACCCTTGTGTGGCGCTTCAGCCTGCTAGGAATGGGCTGTTCCCAGATCCTTTCCAGCTCGAAAGTCTACAAATCAATGGGCCTGCTACACTATAGCCTTCCAGAGATTTTACCCACTCTCCAGTAATTATAAAAATATTTTTATTAATATCTAATAATAGGGAAAGGAGCTCTGGTGGCATAGTGCCTCAGGCATTTGACAGAAGGATGGCAGTTCAAACCCACCAGCCACTCCTTGGAAGGAAGATGGGGCAATCTACTTCTGTGGTGATACTGCCTCGGAAACCCAAGGAGGGGTCACTATGAGTCGGATCCAACTCAATGGCAGTGAGCTTGGGGTTTTTTGGGGAATAACAGGGAAATAAGTGTTTAGAATTGTAAGATAATTAAAGTTTTATTTATGCAGAATATAACAATATAGGAAAACAATTATAATAAGGAGCTCTGGTGGTACAGTGATTAAAACATGTGGTTGCTAATGGTGATTCAAACCTACTAGCTGCTCCATGGGAGCTCTGGTAGCATAGTGGCTAAGACACTTGCCTGCTAACCAGACGGCTGGCGGTTCAAACCCACCAGCCACTCCTCGGAAGGAAGGTTGGGCAATCCTACTTCCGTAGTGATACTGCCTTGGAAACCCAAGGAGGGGTCGCTATGAGTCGGGTTTGACTAGACGGCACATAACAACAACAACAACAAGCTGCTCCATGGGGGTTAGATGAAGCAGTCTGCTTCCATAAAGCAAATCCTATGGGCCAGTTCTACTCTGACCCACAGGGACATCAGAATCGACCCAATGGCAATGGGTTTGGTTTTTGGCTATATGAGAAAAGCAGGATATGTGTATGGACAAAGACTAGATAACAAACATGAAATCGAAAAACATGTACTAAACAGAAAGAACCAGAGGTACGTTTTCCCCTAATTTCTACACTGTCCATACTGTTACCATTAGCTATTATGACAATAATTATAATGGAAAAGAAAAAAAGTGTTACCAACCTGATTTCTTCTCCCGGGTATCAGAGTAGAGGCCTTTAACATCTTGTCTGGGAACACCTAACCTACTATGTACATCAGAAAAAGGCTCTCTCCGCAGGACTGGGTTACTACTCAAAGCCTTTTCTGGAGAATACGGTCTTTTTCCTAACCGCTGGCGTATATCTGGAAGGGGATGGGGGCAGGGGGGAGAGAGAAAAAGTACACCTGTAACAAAGCATGCATGATTCTAAAGGGCATGGTATGAATCTGCCTGAGTGAGGACACAGGGCCCCAAACAGGTTTCTAAAAGCCTTTCTCTCTTCAAAATCACAATCTTCCTGGATTCCCCCAGGAAAATTCTTATGTAAGGGGGCTGTCAGAGGAAAAAAAACCTCAGCCAATTGGTCCAGAAAGGAATTTCTGAGGCAGATTTTTTTTTAAGTAGAACCAAGGAGACCAAATAATTTACAAAAATTTCAGCTAACAAATAATATTACGTGCACTCTAAAGACAGAAGCTACAATCTTTGAACATAAAAGTTTTCAATAAACTTACTACATAGTTAACCAGTAAATGCAGTAAGACGAGCAAAAAACAAAGGAACAAGGTAAGATGTCCCAAACCAATTATGTTCTCCTCTAATCCCTACCAGAAATCTGCCTGTCGTTTTGAGTTCCAAAACACAAGAGCAATAACAAAAACACATTTATTAGCACAACACTGTGCTGTCATTCACTCATCTCTCAGAGAGCAACAATGCGTCTTTCCAGTTAGCCAAGCCTGAGCCCTTTGGCTTCTGATTCTCCTTCCCTTATCACTTTCTAGTATTAACTGAGCCTTCCTTTGTAAAGTGTCATGTTTCCATCCATTCTGTTACCACCACTCTTGATCTAGGTCAGCCCCTCATTAACTATTTTCCACTCCACCCTATCCCACCTCCAAGTTATCTTTCTAAAATAGATAAAAGGTCAGATTACTTCTCACTTCAAAAACATAGGTTTACCAAATGAGATCCTATTCCCTCCTCTCTCCAAGGTCTAGTTCTAAAGCCACTTTCTCTAAGAAGTCTTCCATAATCTACCTATTGGTCCATCTCCCCTCTTGGCTCCCCCAGCCCACTGCTTACAAATCTACTAGAGTACTTATTTCATTCTGCTTCTGGGGTGGAATTATCTGAATATGTGCACTCATGTTTCTCCATGTGAGTTCTATGATGGCTCTACATCTCCCCCTAAAGACTTCTAACACTCCCAGCACTTTGCCCAGGGCCTGATGCATGGCCAAATACATACTGTATGAGTGTTTACACACAAAAACTAATTCTATTTAGTTCAAACTTTTAACCACTCACACATGAACTCAACTTAATTTCTTTTGTTCTTGGGAATAAAGCATGCCAACAGCATACAAAATAAAATTGTTCCTTGGGGTTAAAAGCTAATATTGCAAGTCTTTTATTTTTCATGTTCTGAAATTCTAATGCTTATTAGCATAAAATTTAGAAGTGATGAACAAGAACAACTAAATCAGTCCACAAAAATGTCAACTTTCTACCCAGGAATCTATTTCCAGCCCTAATCTGCTTTCTGATACTAAGAAGCCCAGAACCACAAGCAAAGAGTAATTACCTGACTTTGTATTGCTGACCGGTGGCCTTGGACGTGTGTGTTGACGTTTTTCATCTAACAGATGTCGCACATCTGCAAATTTCTCAGATGGTAATTTGTTACCAATTCTGTTTTTTATGTTGCTTGTGGATATACTATCTGCCCTCATGGAGTTCCTTTGGGAAAAAAAAACAAAAAGGCATAGTTAATCAATTTCAACTGTCGGGCAAGGTCCATGCAACAATCTCATACACTTTGGAGAAAATAATTTAGGATACCCATATAATACAGCCAACATTCACTGGTAATAAATTATACTTTGATACATATTTGCTTACAAAAAATCATGATTGATCTGTTGGAAAGAATCTGGTCAGGGCGAGTAGTTACCGAGTTTCACAAGGTGGTTTCCACATAGGGTATGGACAAGCTATTACAAAGCAAGTAACTGCCAGTCCTCTTCTCCTGGGGCAGATGTTAAGGAGAGGCCTGAAAAGAGCCTCCTTCCCAGGGCGGCTCTCTGCTCACCCAGGCTGTAGTCAAGACACGGTAGAATCTGCAATCTTCTTCTTTAAAAGACAGACTCAAAAGGTTAGATAGGAACTTTGAGGGGCAGTGAGTTTATGTTACTGAGGAAAGATGAACTCAGAAAAGGAGGATAAGAATGGTTGCACAATTTGAAGGTAATCAATGTCACTAAACTGTTATGTCGAAACTGTCAGGTAAGTGTATGTTTTGCTGTATATACTCTCAACAGCAACAACAAAATAAATTCAGAAAGGAAAAAAAAGACTTCTCATCAAAGAGATCTGCTACTATGCTAGACACCAGCATTGTTCTGGCAGCATTCTCTCCTAGAAAGTTCTCTGAAAACTAAAAATAAGGATGTGAAATAAAGCAACTTGAAAACAGCGGAATAGACAGACAAACTACACAGACCCACTTCAACAAAGAAAAGAGGAACCAATTAACACAGATACAGAAGACAATCCTGAAGCCCTGAAAGGAAGGATACAGAAGTGGACTAAACTCCAACTAGTAGAAGACCCTGCATGAAAACACCAAAAAAGGAGACATACGAGCTGGAGTCTGTCAGTGATCCTGACGGCACAGACAGCATGGATATTGCCAGGTGGTGTCAGGACCTAAGAATTAACCTAAAAATCGGCCCTGCTAGCCAGAGGCTGCACAGAGGACTGCACTGGTGGCTGGTGAACAAAAAGGGGAAGCAGTGAAGAGGGAGATAGGCTGCTGTGAACTTTTGGCTGTCCAGAGGGCACAGCCATTTTGAATGTTTACAAGGAGTTCGACCATTTTGCATATTTAATATGACAGCATTCTCTCAGATTCCAGGGACCTAAGAATAGGCTCCACTTGCCAGGGACCACAAGGACATACCGGACACTGAGGACTGGAGAGGTGCGATATTCCCCTTGTTACTCTTATACCCTACACCCTCTTGATGAATGGAGGTACAGTCATCCCTCACTTCCACCCACCTCCTGGGCCAGCAGGAATTCCACCCCAGTCCGTGTGCTCCAGTAGAGCCTGGGTGCCCTGCCTCACCCAGAATTGTTTTCCTTTTTTAAGTTTATTTTTGTCTGTTTTAAAATTACTTTTTTTTTCCCCTCATCCTTTATTATTATTATTTCTTCTTCCCTTCCCAGGTTCTAGTTTTTGGCTTTTTCTCTCTTCTCTTTTCCTGGTTCCCATTTTTTTCTTTCTTGTGGTTCAACCCCTTCCTTGTTTTTCTTTTTGCATTTTTCCCATTTTTTTCTTCATTATTCTCCTACTCTACTTCTTTTCTCTTATTCTTTCCTCCCCAGATACTATGAGGTTTTTGCCCTATTTTATCTTATGTTTCTTTGGTCAATTCATCTAGCAGGAAAATTACTATTCTACTCTC
>NW_006921629.1:12902006-12903053 GCF_000298275.1 Orycteropus afer afer
TCTTTTTGCATTTTTCCCATTTTTTTCTTCATTATTCTCCTACTCTACTTCTTTTCTCTTATTCTTTCCTCCCCAGATACTATGAGGTTTTTCTCCCCTTTTTCTATTCCTATTTCTTTTAGTTTTTTAAAGTATTTCTTGAAATATTTTCTCTCATTATTGCTTTTCATCTTTTTTTTTTTCCCTTGTTCTGTTCTAGGTGATTATTCCTGTGTGTTTATACAGTGTGTATTTTTTGTCCTCTTGCTTTTACTTTTTCAGTGGTTTTTCTATTGTTGTTTTCGTCTAACTGAATGGGAGACAGCAACTGTGCCCATACAACCCAATCACACTGGCACCTCCTGCAGCTCCACTTACTAAGTGAGAGCTACCACTTCATTCCACACCAAATGTCCAATGACACATGACCACCAATAAGAGCATGACTTACGCTTAAATGCTTTTCACAGTTAACAGAGATCTGTGCAGCCACTCTCATTCTCAATCACACCCACCAGGAGACAGGTGGTGAGTGCATAAGTGCTGCCAACTAGCAAAGAGAGGAGCACAATACCCTGCTTACTCACATACATCCAAAGAAAACAAAAACCTTGGGAAAATCACTCCAACATACAATCACCAGTTAAATATAAATACAACAAAGTCACAATGTCCCAGAGACAACAGACCATCACAGTCCAAAGAAGCAAGAAAAGCACACACAAAGAAGCATGATAAAGTGGTAGAAACAAGGGAGCAGGAAACAGACCCAGAACACATCCCTGAGGAAGATGCAGCACTGGAACTCCCTGATAAGGAATTCAAAAGAATTATATTTAGGTACTTTCAACAGATTGAGAGATGGATCAAGGAAAACACTGACAAAAGTATGGAAAACACAGACAAAACCCTAGAACAATTTAAGAAAAGAATACAAGAACAAAATGACAAAATAAATGAAAAATCAGAAATGATACAAAATCTACAGATAGAAATCCAGAAGATTAATACTAAATTTTCAGAAATAGATAACACATTGAATGGGCAAAAGAGTAGAACTAGGTCAAT
>NW_006921629.1:12904138-12931688 GCF_000298275.1 Orycteropus afer afer
TGAGAGCAGCACAGAAAATTATACAGAACCAAGAAACCAAGAACACCACCAAAAAACACATAACAAAATGACAGCAACAAATTTATACTTGTCAATAATTACACTGAATGTCAATGGATTAAATGCACCACTCGAGACGGAGAGCTGCAGAATGGGTAAGAAGACATAACCCATCAATATGCTGTCTACAAGAAACATACTTTAGAGACAAAGACAAAAATAGACTAAAAATCAAAGGTTGGAAAAAGATATATCAAGCAAATAGCAACCAAAAAAGAGCAGGAATGGCAATAGTAATTTCTGATAAATTTGACTTTAAGACAAAACCCACCATAAGAGACAAGGAAGGACATTATATAATGATTAAAGGATCAATCAAACAAGATATAACCATAATAAATATCTATGGACCCAATGAAAGAGCCCCAAAATACATAAATCAGACTTTAACAGAAATGAAAAGACAAATAGATGACTCCACAAAACTGCTGTCCAGTCGGATCCAACCCACAGTGAGCCCTCCTGGGGTTTCTGAGGCAGTATCACTATGGAAGTAGATTACCCAACCTTCCTTCCAAGGAATGGCTGATGAGTTTGAACTGCCAGTCTTCTGGTTAGCAGTCAAGTGCCTTAGGTACTATACCACCAGAGCTCCCCCACAGTCATAGTAGGAGATTTTAATGCACCACTTTCAATGAAAGATAGAACAACTGGAAAGAAATTCAACAAAGACGCAGAAGAACTAAACAATACAATCTATCACCGTGACCTTATAGACACCTGCAGAGCACTTCACCCAACAACAGTACAATATACATTCTTTTCTAGTGCACATGCAACATTCTCCAGGACAGTTCATACATTAGGCCATAAAGCAAGACTTAATAAATTTAAAAACACTGAAATACTGCAAAGCATCTTCTCAGATCACAATGCTATAGAATTAGAAATCAACAATAGGAAGATCAATGGATAAAGAGCAAACACAAGGAACACCCTCCTTAAGAATGACTGGGCAATAGAAGGAATAAAAAATAAAATTAAAACATTCCTTGCATCAAACAAGAATGAAAACACAACTTTACAAAATCTTTGGTACACAGCAAAAGCAGTGATCAGAAGCCAATTTATAGCAATAAATGCACACATCAAAATGAAGCAAGAGCCAAAATCAGTATCTTAACCCAACATCTCCAACTATCAGAAAAAGAACAGCAAAAAAAGCCTACAATCACCAGAAGAAAGGAAATAATAAATATCCAGCAGAAATAAATGAAACAGAAAATAGGCAATAAAAAAAATCAACAAGACTAGAAGCTGATTTTTTGAAAAGATTAATAAAATTGACAAACCACTGGAAAATTAACAAAGGAAAAGGAGGAGAGAAATAAACCAACTTGAGGGTTGTTTTTTTTTTCCATTTTCCCCAAATACACCAAGAACGTCTTCAAAAGAGCATCCCTGGACTCCAAAGCTTTGAACTGTAGGTACACTATCTGCCTTCATAGAATCTGCTCATCCCTGCTAGTAATCAAAGAAATATACATACAAAATTATTATTTTTGTCTGTGAAATTGGCAAGATGGAAAGTGTGAAAGCATTTAAAGTTGGTGAGTATTTAAGTAGTAGGTGATAATGCAAGTAGCACTCTTCTATAAGGGAATTCAGCAATATTCATCAAATTTTTAAACACATGTATTGTTTTGTAAAATAATTAGACTTCTAGAATTTATCTAGGTAGTACAATCAGAAATCTAAATATCCTTCAACAGGGACTGGTTAACTAAATCACGGTACTTTTGAACAATGGACTACAACAATAGAAAAAATAAAATTCACAATGCATTAAGTGGAAAAAGCACATTGCAAAATAACATAAACAGCACAACCTCACTGTACAAATGTTACCTATAATTTCTCCATGTTATCTATAGGCATAAAAAACAGCTGGAACAATATTCACCCTATTGCCAATAGCTGTTATCTCAAGGAAGGATGGGATTACAGGTGATTGCCACTTTCCATAAGAAACTCTGGTAGCGCAGTGCCTAAAGCATTTGACTGCTAACCAGAAAGATGGTGTTCAAACCCACCAGCCACTCCATGGGAAGAAGACAGAGCAATCTACTTCTGTAAAGATTTACCACCTCAGAAACCTAATGGGGGGGGGGGGTGTCCCTGTGAGTTGGAATCGACCCAATGGCAATAGGTTTGGTTATTTGGTTTGGTCACTTTCCATACAATCTATCATTTTTATAAGGATCCACTTATAAATTTAGAGGAAAAACTGGAACTTTTATTCAACTCTTACAAAGGACTGAAATTAGAATAGATAAAAGTGATTACAAAGTTAAAAAGAATGAAGGTTAGTAATTAGTATTTCAAATCAAATTAAACTATTGATAAAATAAAAAATACTGTTACCTAATATTTTTCAACTGAGATTCCACTTCATCAGCATACATGGTCATTTTCATGCTTTTCTTTGGTGAAGGAGTGGAAATCATTTTCAGTTCTAGATCATAGTCCATCTCATCAGAGTCTGAGCTGCTGGCACTGGACCGCCTAGATGCACTCTGCTCCCGGGCCGGCTTAATAGCTGGCAGCTCCTCGTGGTACTCTACTACCACCCTGTCGTCTGCATCCATGTCCTGGTCTTCCTCTACCTCCTCCTCTTCCTCTTCTTCAATGGGTTCCTCAGGAACATTTACTAGTCCTGAAGAAAGTTAATCAAAATCTATTAGGAAAAGGACTAAAACCAACAACTATGAAATTCTATTCTATGTCAGTGATCTTTTAAAAAATGTTGTTCCCATGCCTGAGACATAACTGGAGTAGTATCTGTAACAGTGTCAATCTGGATACAATTCTGACACTTGACAACGGGAGAATGGCTAGGTAAAGTGTGATCTAGCAGCCTAAAGGAATATAAAAAAATCACTTAAAATAACTTTAAATTAGTTCATGGAAAAATGCTTATGGTAAGTGGAAGAAACAATATAAAAGTAAATGTTCACAACAATTATAATATTTAGTACAAAAGTAGACAAATAGGAAAAACACAAAATAAAATCAATTATTATATTAGGGTGCTAGAATTGGGGCAATTTGTTTCTTAATTTCTTTAACATGAATATACAGATTATATGAAGAAAATATTGCACAGTAACTGAAATCGGAAGTGTTTTACTGTGTAACAGTATGTGCATTATTAATACTGCTGTTATTAGGAGCCGTTAAGTTGGTTCCAACTCATAGTGACCTTATGTATAACAATAAAATGTTGCTCAATCCCGCCCCATTTTCTTAATCCTTGCTATGTTTAAGCCCGTTGTTGTAGCCACTGTATCAATCCACCTCATTGAGGGTCTTCCTCTTTTTTGCTGACCCTCTACTTTACCAAGCATGATGGCCTTCTCTAAGAACTGATCCCGTGTCCAAAGTACATGGGCAAAGTCTTGCCATCCTCACTTCTAAGGAGCATTCCGGCTGTACTTCTTCCAAGACAAGTATGTTCTTTCTTCTGGTAGTCCACCATATATTCAATATTCTAATATTCTTTGGCAACACTATAATTCAAATGCACCAATTCTTTTTCAGTCTTCCTTATTCACTGTCCAGCTTTCACAAGCATATCAGGTGACTGCAAATACCATGGCTTGGATCAAAAGCATCTTATTTCTCAAAATGACATCTTTGCTTTTAAACACTTTATAAAGGTCTTTTGCAGCAGATTTGCCCAATGTAACATGTCATTTATGATTTCCTGCTTCCACGGGCATAAACTGTGGATCCAAGTAAAATGAAAACCTTCACAATTTCACTGTTTTCTCCATTTATCATGATGTTGCTTAATAGTCCAGCTGTGAGGATATGTTTTCTTTATGTTGAGATATAATCCATACTTTGATCTTCATCAGTAGGTGCTTCAAGTCCTCTTTACTTTCAGTAAGCAAGGTTTTATCATCTGCATACTGCAGGTTGCTAATGAGTCTTCCCCCAATCCTGATGCCATGTTCTTCATACAGTCCAGCTTCTCAGATTATTTGCTCAGCATACAGACTGAGTAAGTGTGGTGAAAGGATACAATCCTGATGCATACCTTTTCTGATTTCAAATCATGTAGTATCTAATGCTATTAAGATGTTGTTATTTGTCATCTAACCAGACCTGACTCATAGCGACCCTTTCCAAGGCAGTATCATTACGGAAGTAGATTGCCCAACCTTCCTTCTGAGGAGCGGCTGGTGGGTTTGAACTACCAGCCTTCTGGGTAGCAGTTAAGTGCCTTAGGCATGATGCTACCAGAACACCTATGGATATATACATTAATTAAAAATTTATAGGCATCACCTTTCCTTGTCTCTATTACAATGATAATGTTATAATGTGTTTGATGCTGATATGGCTAGTCCTACAAAGCACTGTAGATTCTACAGAGAAGGTTGAAAATAAAAACCCAAATCTTTATGTAACATAATTGCGCTTTTATAATAAGCATGTTAAGAAAACGAAATCTAGGTCATGATATCCCACTTTTCTATGGCATTCATAACACACAAGCCAGTATGTGTAACACCAGACACAGCAGCCCTATTTTCATTACTAGGCAAAGGAATAATAAAATCAGCTCATTTGATAAAATAACTTAAAAAGGTAATTTTTTCATGCAGCTTTTAATATTACTAGTAGACAAATTAGGCTCCTAAGGAAAGTTTTCTTTTAATTTTCCCTTATATTACATTTGGCCTTCTTTGTTAGAACAGCTTCTATAAAATCATTTAATCTCTTTGTATGGGCAATGTAAAATTAATCGTGACTTGACTTACTTTCCTATATGTTGGCAGAGGGTGAGGGCAAGGAAGATAGGATGATAAAGTTTGGAACCTTAAAAGATTGTGTTAAGAATAAAAATATGATTTCGGGAGCCAAACATGTGTCTACCCAAGAGCTGAGCAGGCAACTACCGGAATGTCGGTGTTTATAAGATGTCAAGCCAACGTCATCCCCAATCAGGGCTCTCTTCTTGATCACATCCCGCTGAATGCGACGGGAATGATATCTTCGCTTCCTGCAACATTGCCAAAATAAGCACATCATCAAAAACCAGCAGGAAGGACTCTGAAATCCATTAATTCATTTCAACTACACACCTATACGATGTTGTGCTCTGAGAGAGATGCTAAAGGAAGCTGAAACTGGGCACTCCCACACAATTTACCACACTTAAATATCTTGAATTCTCTCCTCTTGTCTTCCTTCAAGTCTATAAGTGGTTTTGAAACTTCAGTGCAGAATACCAACTGAAGGACTAAGGAAAGTTTAAATACTAGTTAACTATTTTATTTTAAGGTCATGGACTCACCAAGAATTGCTAAGAATTCCTTTCATGCCTCCATAATTTGGATTCCCATATTTCATGTAATATTGACTTCGTCTGGCTGCTCCAAGTTCCTTTTTGTCATCTGAAAATTAATTACAACAGTTATCTAGGATTTCCTGTGGGTGTGAAGACAATGTTGAATAGTTCATTAAAAAAAAAAGGAATGTTTCCCATAGCTGGGATCAGATCTGCCAAAAGGAATGATCCACTATCAACATTCACTCTCTGAATGCATATGGCAGTGCAGTGGGGAGGGAGTAGAGCTAAACACAGACAAGTTCAGTTACTGTTAAGGAGCTGACTGACTGAACAAAGGAAGTATCATACAAAAATAAACAACAATACAGATTACAAGATTCCAAAAAGCATAAGAGAGGTTCAGTTATTACAGGTGTTCAGGGATCAAAAAGGCTTTCTAGAAAAGGTGACATTTTAGCTGTGCCCTGAAAGATGACGATAATTTCTGAATGACAACACTCCAATAACACAGAATCAGAGGTAGAGAAACGGATCATACGTAATGCCATGTATTTAGTAAATCATTTTTGCTAGTTTATTGGCATAAAGACATAAAGAAAACAGCATAGTACCATATACCTAGAACGCACTCAAAGAGCTATTCAATCACCAAATGTAGAAAAGAGGTCATTTGTCAGGTTACAATACCCTTTAGTTGGAGAAAAGGGAGTTAGTAATCACACCTACTTTCATCAAATGCAGTAATTATAAAGGCCTTTGACAGCTCCTTGGACACTTTCTGACTGCAAAGGACAGACTCCATTATAAACACATCCAGTGCTATAGGTAGATGTGGCAACACAAGCTGTTACGTGCACCCTACCAAAAAAAAATCCCCACCAGCTCCTTAGAGTGATGGTTGATTCCAGATCTGGAGCAGAGAAAGCAAGAGTCTGGAAAAACAAGATGTTTTGCTGTGACACAAAGAAAGTGCTCAGAGAATCACAGGAATACGTCAAATAAACACGGCTTATACAACATGGATGAATTTTGAAAACATTATGCTGAGAGGGAAAGAAAAAAAAAAAAACCAAACTCATTACCATCAAGTCAACGCAATTGATAATGACCCTAAGGACAGAGTGGAATTGCCTCATAGGGTTTCCAAGGCTGTAAATCTTTATGGAAGGAGACTGTCTCATCTTTTTTCCCTTGGAATGGTTTGTGGGTTCAAACTAATGAACTTCTGGTTAGCAGTTGAATGCTTTAACCACTATGCCACCAGAGCGCCCTTGAGTAAAGTCAGTCAGTCACAAATGGACAAAAATGTTATGATCCCACTTACATGAAATAGGCAAATATTACACAGACCAACTGTTTATTAGTGTACCATGGGTGCAAGGGAGGGAGAATGGGGAGTCATTACTTAGGGAGCACTGAGTTTGTTAATGGTAGAATAATTTGGAAACTGATAGTTGCACAACATGATAAATATAATTAACATCGGTGAATTACATATGAAAAAATGTTGAATTGATAGTATTTAAAAAATAACTTAATTTTTTGGTTGCTGGGCATATACACAGCAAAAACATACACGAATTTAAATTTCTACATGTACAATTCAATAACATTATATTCTTAGAGTTGTGCCCATTTTCACTCTCCTTTTCTGAGTTGCTCTTCCCTCATTAACATAAACTCACTGTTTCCTAAGGTTCCCAGCTAATCTTTTGAGTTGCTATTGTCAAATATTTTGTTATGTATTTTTTTTACCACAATAAAACAAATAACACAGCTGAAAAGGGGTTCTACTGGCCAAATCTCAGACAATTTGTGAATCAAAACAATTGCAGTAATGGATGGCAATCCACTGAATCAAATAAGAATTTATGAGTCTAAAACAATACAAACAAATAGATAAAAAAGGAAGCTCTTCCTTATAGCAGGCCGTCAATTTATAAATATGCAAGAAATGACAGCATTAGAAAATCATCAGTGGATGGTAATACTTTTGGGTGAAAGCCCAAGCAACAGAGCATTTATATAATCTCACAGTATCTCTTCACAAATTGCTTTTTAATTACAAAAGGGAAAACAGTAATTTTAAAGTGGAGAAACCTGGCTATGATTACCTTAGCAACTGATGAAAGTTAATCTCCCTAGTAATGGGACAAATTAAATGTCACACGCCTCCTGCTATGAAGTCCTAAAACATCACTTCTGAGGTATTCTTGCCCCAAATGCAAAATCTGAATTTAATCAGGAGGAAACATGGGACAAACTCAGAGAGGCATTCTATAAAATAATGAGCTTATTCTTTAAAAATGTATCAATCAAGAAAAACTAAGAAAGGCAGAGGACTAGTTCCAGCTTAAGAGAGACTAAAGAAGCATGACAAATTTAACAATTACTTCTGGAGTAGTTGCTAGGCCTGCATATGGGAGGAAAGTTTATAAAGGACATTATTGGAACAACTGATGAAATCTGAAAATGAACTATGGATTAGGTATTGATTAATGTTAAATTTCCTAATTTTGGTAACTGTGCTGTATGTAAGGGAATGTCCTTGTTTTTCAGAAATACATACTGAAGTATTTAGGACTGAAGGGAGTTACCTTCAGTTACTGAAATCTCAAGTTACCGAAAAACTATACACACACACAAAGAATGATAAAACAAATGGGGCAAAATGAAGCACCTGGTTAACTCAGGATTACAGTAAAGGGTAGAGGAGAAGTTCCTTCTACTGTTCTTGCAACTTTCCGAAAACTATGTTCAAAAAAATTACTAGAAATGTTTTTAATGCCCATCAAAAATCACCAGGAGATTCAGCAAATCCCAGGAGACACTGCTGTGATAAATCAAACATATATCTTGAAAAATAGTTTTCATAGTTTGGATAACTGGCTGAAAGGCACATGGAGCAAATCAGCTTTAACAGACAATAACTTACTTTAGTAAAAACATACAAATAGTTACTATTCACTTTCAAATCCAGAAATTCCAACTTGGAAAATAAGCCATTACTTCTAAGCACAAGATGTTACTGTTCAAAGGGAGCTATGAGATCATTTTACCTAACTTCCTAGTCAAAGGAGAAGGATGTCACTCAATAATAAAGCATTCTGATTAAATATAAAAACCAACAGCAAATATCAAATTTACCTTTTGTAGCAAATCTCATGAATAACCTATTTCCTTTAGCAAGCTTATTAGCTGGACGAAGATCGTTTCTTAACAGAGATTCTTCTTCTACCTGAGACAACGTGTCCAACTTAAGAAAAAAGAACATTTTCAATATAAAAATTAAAAAGTCGCTTTTAATATCATATTTATACAGCACCAAAGTTACCATTAAGAAAGCATCCTGCCTTTAAAAGTAATATTTATCAGCATTACAGCACTAGTTCTGTTGTAGAATTTCTAAGCCACTGTCTTCCCTGACCAGCCCATCTAAAACAGTCTCCGTCACATTCTATCCGCCCCCTTCCTTTCCTTCAAAGCATTCATCATTTCCTGACATTATCTACCTATCTGTGTGTCTGTGTACTGTCTATCTCCCCTACTAGAGTGTCAGCTCCAAGAGGGCAAGCCCTTTGTTTTGCTCAATGCTATACACCCAGCACCCAGAATTTGGTATATAATAGACACACAATGAGTTTTTTTAAATGGATATACTCTGACAGTTCCAATAATCATACTTAACCCACTAGGAAATATGTCATATTGATTTCTCTGAATTTTACTGATAGATTACATTTAAAAACCATTTTGTTTTATGCAGAAGTGTGGGTACTATTCAAAGATCTCAAGATGAATCATTACGGCCACAAGGACATAAGGTGAACCCTCAGAAGGTTTAACGGTAAAACCTAGAGGAAAACATAACTTATGTTTTTATTATGAAGTCTTTAAGCTTTAAAGACAGTAAGCATTGTTTGTTTAACAATAAAACCCTACATGTATCTCTACCAACCTCTACATCACTTGAGTTCTCATCTTCAACTTCTCCTTCTTCAGCCTCATCATCATCTGAGCTGTCTTCCTGCTTGTCTAAAATGGGATGTGAGGGAAAAGATGAACCTTAACATAACTCCATCTCACATATTTTTAAAAGTTCAGTATTTGCTCCTCCTATTTACTGATAGGAGCTCTGGTAGCATAGTGACTAAGGCACCTGACTGCTAACCAGAAAGCTGGAGGTTCAAACTCACCAGCCACTCCTCAGAAGGAAGGTTGGGCAATCTACTTCCGTAGTGATACCACCTCGGAAACCCAAGGAGGGGTCACTGTGAGTCGGGGCCAACTTGACAGCACACAACAACAACAACAACAACAACAACATTTGCTGATGACTCAAAACACTATGGCTTATTTCAGAAATAACTGGCGATGTGATGCTATGCAACGCTCTGCACAGAAAACCCAAAGGCCCGAGACCAGACTGTGTAAAGAAGAGGATGTGCAGCCCAAAGTCCTTTGTGCTCAGTTACCTTTTTTATTTTTCTCAGATGATTTGTCCTCACTGGCATCCCTGCTTCGTATCTTATCCAGGGCTGGAAGAGAGCTCATATTGATAAGGGCTCGTGTAGCTGTCATTTCATCCAGCCAAACCACATTACCTAAAATAAAATGTACAGATTGTACATTTCTTCAGAGCAGAGATTGCATCATATTAATTCGATAGCCTCACCAAGCTACAGACCAGCATCAGTAAATGCATGAACAAACTAATGAAGGGAAGGATAGAAAGTTGTAGTAAAACCTCATTGATGAAATTAGCCTAGAGCTGCATTCCCAAATGGGGTTCCACAAAATTATCATTACATATTCCATGAAGAAAAGGGCTCTGTATAACCACCTGACACATACTGAGTGCTGCATGGCAATTCTTGATGATGATGGTGATGATGACTGATGTCCAACAAATTGGGAATATCCTTTATACTACTGCCCCTTACAGGGAAATGTAAAATGACATTTCCCCCATTGTGAAGTGTGAGTGAGGAGCATATCAATGGGATACAGACAACGGAGGCTTTGTAGCAACTAATTTGTTTCTTTAAGGATGAGGGTTCAGCAAGAGAAATGTCTTGAGAAGTTTTATAGAAAAAAAAAAAACCAACTATTTAACTCGATTTTAAAGGGCATTTCTCAAATTTATGTTACTCATATTTCAGTTTGGGAAATGAAGGTCTAAAGACTCTCTTCTATCACTAACATGCCACATGGCCTGGGCATATAACTTCCCTTTTGTTTTTCAGTTTCTAATAAATGTACAATATGAAGTAGTTGAACTGGAAAACTCTAAGGGTCTCTCTTCTCTAATATTTCTTAGCTACAGTTTTAATGATGTAAATCAGGGGTTAGCAACCTACAACGACCCGTATCCAGTGCACCACCTGCTTGGTTTTTTAATTAAGTCTGTAACTGTTTTATTTACATATAATCCACATACAATAAATTACATAGCTACCACATGCTTTTGTAAATAAAGTTCTATTGGAAACAGCCAGGCTCATTCATTTAATTACTTTCTATAACTACTTTCATGCTACAACAGTAGAGTACAGTGGATACAACAGACACCATATGGCCTGCAAAGCCTAAAATATTTGCTATCTGCTCCTTTACAAAGAAAGGTGTGCCGACCTCTGATTTCGATGGTTTAAGTTAAATAGGAAAAATCTTCTCCTCAGTCACATTTCTTCTTTCAACGTTGTTGTGTTGCCATCAAGCCGATTCTGACTCCTGGCAACCTCACATGTGCACAGACCTGCCCCACAGGGCTTTCAAGGCTGTCACCTTTCAGGAGCAGACTGTTAGGCCTGTCTACTGAGGCACTTCTGGGGGGGTTCAAACCGCCAACCTTTCAGCTGGTTGGTGTGCTCATCCATCTGTGCCACCCTGGCAATATACCATTGAAAGAAGGAGTCTTTCAATGAAAACACTGAATCAACATCTTAAGGGTGAATCCAGGGGAACCAGGCTGCTACTTGAGGACACTGCCTGGTAGGGCAACAGTATGGGAAGCAGGTAAAGCCAGACTAGAAGTGCATCAGGACAAGAAGTTAGCAAAGTGACCAGGGGTGAGGCCAGAGAGGAGGGAAGCAAGGAAGTAAGTTAAAAATTACAGTCAGTTCACAAACTGGACAGCTTGCAGGTTAGGGCAGCCAGGTGGTATTCCAGAAAACACAGTTCAAGGCAGGAAGAGGTAACTGGTCTAACGTCAGAGAGTTCTGGTCTAGTAATAGGCCAGAGGAACTGAAGCAGAGACAGCCCTTTGAATAATTGTATGGTAAGCTGCCACAACGAAGTCTAAAGCCCTGAAAACACAGCCCTAAGTCTATGCAGTTAGATCCATCCCTTTGTTGGCCAATGCTGGGTATTAAACAGGGCTGAATCACATATACTATACTTAGATGCCAGAAACCCTGATCTCCAACTCTGACCTGTCTTAGAATACCCATGGAGGATGAGCAAGCAGACTGGTTAAGGCATGCTGGTTCTCATCAATGGACAATGTTTTTGCTCTCCTGGGCTAAGGGCAGAAGCTAGGTGCAGGCAAGTAGTCTGGGCCATAATCATGCACCATCTTAGATCTCAAGAACTCTTAAAATCATAAATAGAAGCATATTCAACAGAAAATTTGGAGGTACTTACAGGAGGTATCATCCAACCATTCAATGTGAGCTGGAGGATATTCTTTAAAATAGGAAAAGATATCCTGGGTACTCATCTCATCTACGCCACAAATGTAGATTGTCTCCAGTCTCACTTTGGGGATTGCTAGAAAAACAAGATGCAGAAAAGATGACAGGCTTTCCCCACTGCCTAGCCCACTCCACCGGTACCCCTTTAAAGCAGTTCATGTAACAAGCGTTCAGTAATGAAGTATGTTGAAAGAAACAACAATTATTCCAAAGGAAAATGAGACATAACAACAAAGTAAACAACTTCAAGTTCTATCACAGAACAGCATTAAACACCTTAACTCAGAACAGGCAGAAGAAGCTAAGAAAGAGGAAACAAATGGTGTTGGTAAAATACACCATACCGCTGTCTTACATTAATCTGTAATGTTCAAAGCAATAATAAACCCAACAGGATTATGCATTAAACTTGACAAGCTGATTCTAAAATTTTTAAACATATGAAAAGAGAAATGTGCAATGGTCAAGGCAATTCTGAAAAGAATAAAGACATACTGCCCCTGCATATATCAAAATATAGTATAAACTAGAATAAAGAAATCCTACAAATCAGTAAGTAACACAGCCTAAAATAAAAATGGACAAAGGATATGAGCCAGCAGTTCACACATGCAAAAAATACAGAAGCCCAATAAACATATGGAGAGGTGGTTGACCTCATTAGTAATCAGGAAATGCACATTAAAACAAGACACCATTTTTAACTGACCAGATTTTTTAAAATGTATGCCTTTTAGGATCAAGTGTTGGCAGCATGGAGCCAAAGAGCCACTGCCTCTATGGTGGGAGTGTGAACAGGCATAGCCACTCTGAACGGTAATTTGGGAGTGTCTATTAAAAATGTAATTTAGCATATGCCCAAAAGCCTAGGAATTCTTCTCAGTAAACTTGTTTCCATCAAGTTGAGTCTGACTCATAGCAACCTTATAGGACAGGGTGGAACTGTCCCCCATAGGGTTTCCAAGGCTGTAATCTTTTGTTGTTGTTGTTGTTGAGAATATACAAGGCAAAACAAACACCAATTCAACAGTTTCTACATGTAGTAACACTGATTACATTCTGTAAGGTGTGGAAACATTCTCATCCTCTTTTTCTGAATTGTTCCCCCTATTAACATAATTCACTGCCCTCTAAGTTTCCTATCTAATCTTTCAAGTTGCTGTTGTCAATCTGATCCCATACAGATGGTTTTTAAAAAACCATAATACTCAAGGCAGACATTTTTCACCAGTTAAGCCAAACTACTGCTTGGTTTTAAGAAGACTTCAGGGGATATTTTTTGTTTAAGGCTTAAAGATCATCTCAGGGCAATAGTTTCAGGGGTTCATCCAGCCTTCACAGATCCAGAAGTCTAGATTCCATGAGAATTTGAAATTCTGTTCTACATTTTCCCTCTTTTGATCAGGATTCTGATATAGAATCTTTGATCAAAATGTTCAGTAATGATAGCCAGACACCATCCCGTTCTGGTCTCATGGCAAATGAGGTAGCTGTTCATGGATGCTCTTAGCCATATATTCCATATTCTACTTCTATTTCTGACACTCCTTTTTCCTCTGCTGCTTGGGGCGAACAGAGACCAACTGTTGTGCCCTGGATGGCTGCTTGCAAGCTTTTTAAGACCCCAGGCACTACAGTAATAAACTAGGAGGTGGAACAGAAGCACAAAACAAGTTACCAGGCCAATTAACTGGGATGTCTCATGAAACCATGACCCTAAACCTCCAAACCAAGAAATCAAATTCCATGAGGATTTTGGCTGTATATAAGCAGCCACAGCAGCTACTCTTTGTTGTGGTTGTTGTTGTTATAAATATGTTCGTCACACAAATTTTGCCAATTCAGTTTTTTACAGGTATACAAGTTATTGACAGCAATTGTAATAATTGGCTCTGCAACCCTACCCTTAATCAATATGACTTTTCCATCAGTGTTAAACCCCTCTTCCTCTCCCGTCCTGTCCCTGGTAGCCACTAGTAAACTCTGCTCTCAACACATTTGTAAGACTATAATCTTTATGGAAGCAAACTGCCATATCTTTCTCCAGTGGCGTGGGTGGTGGGTTGGAACCACTGACTTTTCATTTAGCAGTTGAGTGTTTAACCACTGGGCCACCAGGGCTCCTCTTCTCCTCAGTATCTACCCAAAATAAATACACATAGGTGGGTACACAAAAAAGGCTCACAGAAAGATGTTCACTGCAGCATTATTTATAATAACGCAGTAGCAATGAGAGTAATGGATTATGGTTTATCCACACTATAGGATATTATATACTTAAAAAGAAGCTCTGGTGGCATAGTGCCTAAGGCATTTGACTGCTAACCAGAGGTTGGTGGTTCAAACCTACCAGCCATTCCATGGAAGGAAGACGGGGCGATCTACTTCTATAAAGATTTACTGCCTTGGAAACCCAGTGGGGGTTGATATGAGTCAGAACTGACTCAATGGCAGAGGGTTTGATTTGGTTTTGGTATATACTCATAAACAGTGAGACAATTTATTAGATGTCATGGAACTATCTATCCTAAGACACATTGAGTAAAAAAAGGTAAGCTGCAGAAAATTACACACAGTATGATGACATTAAAAAATAAAAAACATAGAACATCACCACACATCTTCTAAGGGTACATATTTATGTATACAAATACCTAGAAAAAGGTCAAGTTGAATTCAAACCAAACTAATAATAGTTGTTACCTCTGGGGAGGGAGAAACTTGAGGGCTGTGGTCAAAAAGGAATCTTAGCCCTACTAGGGTTGTGTTTTAAAGAAATATTTTAAGTATATTATCTCATTGTAACCTTTTCTTTTGTGAAACATGCAAATACATCAGTAAGAATTTTTAAAATGATCTTTAAAAAGCTGTATATCTCCCATGTAGCTTTATGCTTAACTTATTTAAAAGAGCTAAGGCAAATGTATAAAATCATACTGTGTGCAGTGTAGTAAATTACTTAGTATGGCTTTTCTACCTGTAAGTCATTGTAAACTCAGTGGTAGAATGAGCAACTGAGGAGCTCCTGAGTGTAAATGTTATCTACCTGGGTTATTTCTGTTGGGTGTGGCACAATGCAATGTTATAGGAGGCTCACTCTCAGGTGCTTAGAATTCTGTTGTTATGATTGGTTGGTTTGGCCACTCTGCCAAGATCAAAAGGAGGCCTCCTAGAGGCAGAACTCTCTCTGACTGCTGGTTGAGGAAGACGTGCTGCTGAAAGAGACACGCGCTCCTGAGACACGCTCCTGAGACACACACTGCTGGGAAAGAGACGCAAGAGACACGCATTGCTGAGTGAGACACCGAGGGACACGCACTGCTGGGAGAGAGACTGTGAGAGACTGTCGGCTGAGGGACGGTGGGCTGGGAGAGAGATTGAGCATTCTTCCTGAACTTGAATTGTAGCCTGGTGCTTCCTTAATAAACTCCGTAATCTGTGAGTTCTGTATGGCCACTGCAGTGAATTATCGAACCCAGGAGAGAGATGGTGGGTGCTTTGGGAGGAACGGTTGGTGAAAGAGCTGGAGGGAGGCAGCATGTCTGGCCTCTCAGGAATAGGCCTTAGGCTACTGATGGTGATTCTGCCTTCCTCTTGCGGGGTTCTAGGAGGTCAGAATATGTGGCCTCCTTGCCCTTTTTGCACTGTGTAACCTCTCCACATTACATTTCTCTCTTCCCAATTTTGTCAAGAGTTCAATGTCCATCATTTCTAAGCACGCTTTTATACTTTATGTGCCACTTTTACTGAAAACACACTTTAAGTACATCTTCAAATGTGAATATTTTCAGATAGAAAAATAAAATAAATGTTTTGGACATTCCATTCTGAAGAGATGTAAGAGGTGGGCTTGTTGGGAGCCCATGGCAGCATGGCCAGCTTAAAGCAGGCAAGTCCTTCTCCTGCCAGCCTAGATTCATGAAGACAAAGATATCATCAAGACTTATGAATCCCCGCAAGTCCTTCCTAGTGAGGAGCAGGGCCACAGTGAACATATGTCCCAGTCTGAAGCAAACGAAACAACATCTAGCCTGTTAGAGTAACTCTTATATGCAGGATGAGAAACAAAAAAGTTTAGCCCAGGGAGCAGCACTCTTAGTTCCTCCAGCTGAAAGCCATGACTTTGAAAGAAAAAGAGCCTACAGATGCTTATGTGAAAGGTAACAAGAAACAAGGAGAACTCCTGGTATTAGTGGAGGGATGAGACTGAAGATCAGGGAAAAGGAATCTGGGAGGAGACTTGCTGATCATTTAAGAAGGACTTAATAAATGATCAAGGTAAATATCAAAATCATCACAGTGTTGTTCCAACAAAACACTACAACCATATTTAAAAAAAAACAAAACTTTAGGTGAGGAAATAGTTTAAAAACAAAAGGGAAAAGAGTCTAAGGAATAAAATGTCTGCCTATATTTTAACAAGATACATATATGCCTATATTTTAACATGTTTAAATACACGTCTATATTTTTACTAGAATCTAAAATCGGGCAATGGACAATCTTGTTCACAAGAAGCAGGTAAAGAATAATAATGAAAAAAAAAGATACAAAAGCAGTGTCACTGTGGAGATGATGAGTCCCAATCTGCTGGAGAATGAGGAAGGGACGTTCCCAAGAGTACCAAACCGACTGTGGCTTCACCCACTGGAGATGGGAACTTCCTTAGGCTTAACCTCTGATGGAAGAGTGCCACAGGAGAACACTCAGTACTTCCTCCCCTGCTGATATCACTGTTCAAAATAAAACAAAGCAACAACAAAGGCTCCTAGACTTATGCCCAATCGAGAAAGGGCTCATTGTTGACATGGTAGTGAACAGAAGCACTGGGGAGAAAGAACTGAACATCACTGAGTGTTGACTACGAGCTGATGGTGAGGGTTATCACATTGGATTTCCTAACAGGGAAAGAAGACAAAGAATGGCAGGTAGTGGGACACAACACTCAAGTCTTTAGGAAAGCAGACTTCAGAAAATGCAGGAAAAAGTAGCTAGTCCCAAACTCTCAGATTAGAAAGAATGAAAAAGTTGGAAGACACTAAATGTGGGTAAGTCAGAGCACCAGAGGTGATCTCAAGGAAACGGAAGGTAAGAAGAAATGGGATTTACAGGTTTGCAAAACATAGATGAGCAAAACTCATCACAGAAGACATACAGGAGAGGGACAAAAGGTAACTTCCTAACAAATTAAGAGAATGGCACAAATCTGAAAGACTAATCTCGGGCCATACAGCAATATAGAAAATGCAGATACTCCTTCAAGTGAAAAGGAAAGAAGCAGTATGACTACAAAAGGCAAAAACAAAAAGAAAGTCTACCTCCAGAAGAGATTAGAAGGAAATACACCAAACATTGCCACTGACCACATTTGAGTGGTAGACTGTGGGCAGTTTTCCTTTCACTCTATTTTCTAATTTTTTTTTTTTAGGAGGGAGGTGAACATGAATTGGTTTTATAACATCTAATGAAAAAAAAGGTTACAGTCCAGAATGAACAAAAAAACTCATAAAAATGCTGATGGGGTTTTATTTATTTAAGTGTTTGGGCAATACTGCTTTGAGAAGATGACGCAAGAAAAAAGGTAAGACTGCTGATTTTTTTGCTATTCTACTAACCGACAGTACAATAGCTATCATTAAGAAAGACTCAAAACTCAAGACTGAAGACAACAGGTCAAGAATTAATTTAAGTAAGATTCAAATCTTCCAATCCAGAATTACATCCCAATGTACTTACTCACACAGCTGTGATTTCAGAATCAGGCAGTAATCTGTGAAAGTCACAGGGAAGAAGAGAAGTGCCTGAAAGCCTTGAGAAGGACTAATTCTGTGCTGATTTTAATGAAAGGGGAAAAGGGAAATGCCCAGACCACAGACTCAAAAGCTTAATGCCATTCTCAGAAAATTCTTAAAATAGCTTATTAGACAGAATCCATCATCCCTGAAGAAATCAAGTCTTCCCCATTGGAAATGACATAAATTCACTAAGAAGCAAGCCACACTTTAAGCCAAATAAAAGACAGGCATATGAGCTGAACATTTACATTAGGTAGATACACTCCTTGGAGAGATCAATCATGGGAGAATAGAAAGGCTGTGTATGCACAGGGAGACAGCTTGGGGGACAGGAGTACATGGGAGGAAAGGACACAGTGAAGAGGTAACTATGAGGAAGAAGTGGGAGGGGAGCTGTTGCATTATGGGAAATTACAGTCAATATCATGAGACAAAATATATGTAAGCTGCTCTATGAAAAGTGAATTTGCTCTGTAAACTTTCACCCAAATCACAATTAACAAAAAAAAAAAAAAAGTAACAAGCAACAGTAACTCTATTTCTTTTTTTGAGGAGATTACTAGGCTATAAAATCCAAAGAACACCATAAATGGTATTCTATCTTGAGTTCCTTAAGGTATGTAATCAAGTTCCTCATGACAATAAAATGAAATACGTGCCTAATGATAAAAGAACAAAACTAATAATTAATGGATCAATGTTTCACGGCACGCTACAGGATTATCAATATTTATCAACAACTGGATAAGGATCCAGAAGCCATGCCTAACAAGGCTGGAGAAGACACAAAGTGAGGATTACATCTAAAATAATGAAAATAGAAGTAGGGTGAAAATTAACTCAATAGACTGAAATGGAGTCTTGAAATCAACAAAATATAATTTAGTAGAAATAAGGGTATTTTAAAAGTATCTTGGTACAGGATGAGAAAGACTATTTTGATGAATGTTATTCCTGGGGGAAAATCCTGGGTGGTTTGGTCAGCCAGAGGTGAATACAGCATAAGAATATGAAATGGCTGGGAATAAAGATAGTAGGAGCCACATTCCTGCCATACTCTCCATGAATCCAACCATACCTAGACTCCACACCTCATTTTATGAAGGACATTTAAAACTGGAAAGTCTAGAGGAGGGAGACCAGAAAGCCATTTCATATAAAGCTTAAAGGATGGGCAGAAAGCCTTTACTTCTATCACCTAAGGGTTACCATGTCAATGAAGAAAGGACTTCACAGCGTTATTCTAAGAGCCATTCACTAACAAAGAGACAGAAATGATTAGAAGGCAATTTCTGCTCAATACAAGAAGGCATCCAAAAACAAAGTGGGCTGACTCATAAATAGTTCTCATGCCATCCTTGAGAAGCATTCAGGCAGAGGCCAAAGGACCATTAAGAACTTTGCCAAAAGGCCTGTAATACTAGGCAGGTGGTTAACCTACATGGCTTCTAACATCCCTTCCAATCATGAAAGCCTTGTCTTGGGAATAAGGTGACCAAAGCTGCTGGAGTCACTCTTAATGCAGAATGGCGCTGGTCTTCCCAAACTGTGTCCCTGAATGTTGGCTGAGCAGTTAGGAGCATAAGCTTCAGTCAGGCCAGCCTTCAAACACCAACCTTGCTACTTACCTAGCTGGGCTACCCTGGACAAGTATCTCAACCTCTCAGAACCTTGGTTTCCTTATCAGTAAAATAAAAATAGTAACATTCCTTCATAGGGTGGTTGAAAAGGTAAGTTAACCATAGCAAAGTGACCAGCACACAAGCAGCATTTAACAAATGGTATGTTTTATTATTGTGGTTGTTGCTGCTAATGTGTTGTCGTTGTTGTTATGTGCCGTCGAGTCAAACCCGACTCATAGCGACCCCTCCTTGGGTTTCCGAGGCAGTATCACTACGGAAGTAGGATTGCCCAACCTTCCTTCCGAGGAGTGGCTGGTGGGTTTGAACTGCCAGCCGTCTGGTTAACAGGCAAGTGTCTTAGCCACTGAGCTGCTGCTAATAAAAATAAATAATTTAACACCTGGTATGACTGCAGAAGTCAAGATGCTTGTTCTAACTTCTTCATTTTCCCGAAAGATTTAGAAAATGGAAAATACCAGATAATGACAATAATAACTAATAATCATTGAGCACTTACTACGTTCTAGGCACCATTCTAAAAATAACATTTTGTTAGAGTATGCCAACAGTCCTTTTAAGAACTTGCCCAAAGTCACAGAGCTAGAAGTGACAGGTCAGGATTTGAATCCAGGCTTCAGAAGCCATGCTCTTAACTACCACACCAATGGTTCTCAATCCTGACTGCATATCAGAATCACCTGGGGAGATATAAAACAGTAACTATCTCCGAGCACTATCTAACCCTCCCATTCTGATCCAGGATAGGTAGCCATATTTCTCTGAAAGCTGCCCAGGGTTCAGGTACACTATCTTAGGCCATGCTATCTCCTGGATGAAGAACAGGTTGTAATGAGCACACTGCCCCATATAACATCCCAGGCAGAGCCACTGCCTACTCTAGGAATTTCTTTAAAATCACGAGATCAGGTTTGCTTTACAAAAAAAAAAAAAAAAAAAAGGCAAGAAAAATTCAGAATTTAACCCAGACAGCAATCTTATTTAGATAGACACCATGTTCCCATCTTATACACCAGGAGACTAAGACCTAAAAGGTTCAGTAACTTGCCCATAGTCAACGAACCATGACTAGATTCCAGAAGGGTTATAGGTACTCTTAAGAGCTCCAACAGAGGTGGGAACAATTTCAAATGGACGACTAGGGATGCTTCATGAGGAAGTAGCATCTGAATCAGCTGATGAAGGCATGCCCAAGACCAGGGGCAAGAAGGCACAAGGAATAGGACTAGAAGCACATAGGCATGGTGAACTTTTAAGGCAGAGACGTGAGAGGACTCAAAGGCCTCCGTGGGCCCAGACATGCAGGTGCATGAATGGCAAACTGCACACCTGTCCCTGGCCTCCCCAGGACTTTTCCTGAATCAGAAATCCATTTAAGCAAGAGCCTGGAGCCACAGCCTGTGAAGGGAAGCAAGGTCCTATTTCCAACTTGAATTAATGATGCATGAAAAAGTAAAAGTAACTTCTCCAGTTGAGCTTTGCATCCAAGTAACTATGCCCACTAGGATGGGCTGAGGAGGGACATGGTTTGGGTCTATTATATCTTATTATATATTATAAAGCAAGACTTTGGAGTGAGATAAACCTGGATTCGAATCCTGACTCCACCTCTACGTTGCATGACCCTGGGCAATTTATTAAATTTCTCTGAGCCTGTTCCCTCTTTTGTAAAACAGGAATAAAAACTATATTCCTTATAAGGTTGTTGTGAGAAATGAATAAGTACACATGCAATGTGAACACAGTGCCTCGTAGCTATTCATTCATTCAACATGCTTACTGAACTTTTGTTCTCAACCAAGCAAGCCTAGAGAAACTCACAGCAGAGCACAGACCTGAACATGTATCTGAGGTCTGCCTATCAACACAATAGAGGGAGACCTTCTGCATTGATAAATTTACATTAGACTGGAATAATAAATACGGCTGTAGATTCACTCAAAAACTAGTGATAGTTTTCCCTCTTATTTATAAATTGTGTGTACACACACACACACACACACACACATAATTTAAGGTGAGTCCGAGGGAGCAAAAAACTTTCCCTAACAAAAAACAAAACTAAAATCACAAGCCAAACCACAGAATTATAAAACCCAGGGCAAGATTAGCTTAGGGTTTTCTGACAACAGTGTTACTGTGTTGTTTATGTGTCATACATTCAGATAGAGAAGTATTAATGGTTTCTCCCCAACCCCAATACTGCTCCAACTCCCCTAAAAGAAGGTCTGTGAGATACATCTTCCTTACATTTAAAGGCAAAGAAAAGTTAATACCTCTGATAAAAGCAGAAAAAGAGTAAGGATCTGTAGCAGCTCTGGCTTTCTCTGGACCTACTCAGACAATTTAATCTCATTTTCTCCAGTTCTAACATCTGAGACACAGCTAACAACATCTCAACTTTACACAGGTGACCTGAGAAATGGAGACGGCACACGTTTCTTTCTTTGGGAGTATTTGGATGAGTATGGGACAAGCAAAACAAGCCCGGAAGCAGGAGGTGATGCTCAGGGAAAAGTCACTCTTAGGGAAATTCCCCCAATATATCCTGTACCTTTCTTCATCATGTCTCGGTCCAAGGCTACATTTCTTTGGGCAAGATTTACTTCTGACCGAAAGTGGAAGCGTTTGGCTCGCTGTTCTTTCTTTTCAATTGCTTCCTAGAAAGTACAGAAAAAAATCAAAGTAGTGAAACACAAGGGAGGAAAGTTAAATCACAAACACAACGTGATGCATCAGTGATAACCCTAAAATAAATTTTGAAGGGCAACATTGTAGCTTGAATAATTCTAGCAGAGAATTAGATATTCACATTCCATACCTGGGATGGGATACACTGTTATAATCTGGTAATAATCTTCATGATGACATAGTGCCTATCACAATGCATAGGACATAGTAAGAGCTCAATAAATTATTTGTTGATGGAATGAATAGTATTTTAGAGCTTGTGAAACCCTCTGACATTTATTATTAACAATCATGGGAAAAAAATTACAACTAAGCAATTGCATCATCCCAATCTTCCACGTGTAAAAACTGAGGCATAAAAAAGGGAGGCACTTCAGCTAGAAAGGGGTAGATCTGCCGAATCCAGTGCTATTTCTAGGAGCTCCCCCACCTCCAGCACCACCATTCCACATCCTCTGTATGCATGGTAATCACACCTATCATGCTCTTCCACATCAAGTCTGCCTGAGCAGCCATTCCCTGAAGCTAGTTCCCTGTTTAAAAATAACACTGATGCCAAGAATCTCTCTCCTCCATTTTAGCCCTGTCTCTGTAGAATTGCCAGTTTTCATCTTTAAGTGACTTGAAGCTTCCCTGAAAAACAAATAGTCAGCTTTGTAAGTTTTTTCCAAGAGCTAAAATAATCCGGGTCCAACCATGGGTTTCTTTCTGATAGCTCTTAGAACCCTTGGCTAATTTTGTATTGACTTTGCCACCCTAATTGAAGGTCTGAGTTTAGAAAGCTTGTGGGGACTGGTAAAGCAGCAACACTTCTGTTATTTCCCAATAGCTAAGCTAATTTTCTTCACTGAAGTCTTCCTAGTGCAAACAACTTATCTATCTTCCTTTGATAATAACTTAAGTACCAATTCTGGGACTACTACCCTTTTTCCTATGTATTTATTCCATATAACGGCAAACTCTGTAGGATTAAGAATAGTACAATCTACTTTTCAATTACAGCAAGAAAACAATGCACTTCATTGCATATTCTTGCTTGTCTAATAAACGATGATCAGTTCTCTTTTGGCCTTTAAACAGTGTGAGAAAGCATGAGATGAGATCCAGATAAAATATCAAAAGGTAAGGATGACATATGTAATTTTTATTTTTGCTTTTATGCATCTAATACAGTATTATTATTTAAAATTGTTATTCATAATTTACTTCAAATTTGATTGCATGCATTAAAATCAGAAAGAATATCTAAACTAGATACAAAGCAAGAGATATATATGGACCGCTTATAATAAGACAAATAACAGGTTTGGGTCTGTGTGACATTGCAATGGAGCTGGTAATCTAGTTAATAGAAATTACTAGTTAAAAGGCAACACTCTCAGGTACTGAGACTAATTTAGTTACTTGGCCTTCGGAGTTTAGACAGTCACGCAATCAGAAACCCTATTTTTCTAAGCCTGTACCCTGTGAGAAATAAAGACATTTATCAAGGGCCTACCATGTGCCAGGCACTTTTCATCTTTTGTTTCATTTAAAATGGACACAGCACACATTTTGAAAGAATTGACATAGTATTAAAAAGCATTGCCAGCTTTTTCTTGGAAATGGTTAAGTACAGGCATCTAGGTACAGTGGTTTTATCTTTCTGTGGATATAGCATTGCCTGGATGTCTTGGGCATGCATGAACACTGCTTTGCACAACATGCAACTTAAATAAATAAATAAATAAATCCAGGAACAAGGGGGAAAAAAAAAGAAGGTAAGAAATAGTTACAGCTGTGTTATATCCTGGGGACCAAGTTCCTAGGATACTTATCAAACTGAATAAATCATGGTCTGTTTTACCTTGGAGGTGACATCAATTCCAGTGATGAAGCTGCCAGCCTTGTTTTCATATCTTCTACTGGTGTCCTAACACAAAGGGGGGGAAGGGTGAGAAATGCTGCCAGCCACTGAGGAAAACCCCATGATATAAGACAGCCTGACAACTAATTCTTTTGGGACAATCATTTTACCAATATCTCTCCCACCCCCAACAACCCCTTATTATGAGGAAGCCTGTCCCAGTGACTCTTTCTAGATCAGAGCTTGTGCAAAACCTTGTGTAATTCCACCAACTGATGATATCCATGTAAGTGTGACTCTGAAAGCTTCGGAGAAAAATGTCGAAGATGAGGCGCAGTAACTTCTTACCTCCCCAACCCAGACCGGTCAAATTCCCCATGCTAGGCCACCAGATGGAGCACAAGTCTCTACCAAAATGCAGAAAGTCCAGATTCTCCTAGAGTTCATGGGGAAGACAGCATAGTGCAAGGAAAAGAAGATGGGGTTTGGACACAGAGGATTAAAGTCGCAGTTGAGAGGTTCACTAATTACACGACACTGTACAATTTGTGGACCCCTCTGGGCCTCAGTTTCTTCCATGGTACCTGCCTAGCCTTCATGACCTCTTTCACTACTCTCCCACTTACGCTACAGAACTTTCCATTTCTCTAATATAACATCTCTTTCCCATTTCAGAGCTTTTGCATTTGCTGTTGCCCCTACTGGGAACACTCTGTTCCAAATCTGCACATTATTGGCTCCTTTTTGTCATTTAGGGTTCAGCTTAAATGTCACTATATCAGAGGGCTTCCCTGATCATCCTATCACATTCTGCACCCTGCATTCTATATCCATTAACATGTTTTGTTTTCTTCACAACACATAATACTACTGGAAATTATTTGTCCATTTGTTTATTACCAGTGTTCCCCAACTAGAACATAAACTCCAGGAGGGAGACTGATCTTGATCTTGATCAAGCACCTAGGACATTGCCCGGCACACAGTAGGGGGTGCAACAAATAGATGCTGAATTGAATAAATGAAAGGATGACAACACCAACTTCACCACAGCAGTGCTATTTAAATAGTGTAATGTGGTAAATGGTAAACTGCCATCATGTTCATTGTTGTCATTTTTCCCATAACTTCAATTTAAAGCAAGACATGCTCTTATGTGGTAAAAAGTTGTTTATGTTAGATGAGAAATTAAGTACATGAGAGGATCATCCAGGCCTGAGATCAGCTGTCTGAGAACCGGACATTGGACTACCAAAGCACAAGCAAAGCGCCTCTCCTTACCCCACCGTGAAAAAAGGGAGGCCAAGGACCACTACTGGCCCAGATACTTGGTTTCATTAGGGGTTAGATGCTGGGGCGACGATGGCAGATCCTATACCGCAGTGGAGCTGCGACGGGGCAAGATGACCCTCAAACCACTACAGAAAATCCAGTGAGTTTCTGCTGCTGACAAACCCAGTCCTCCCAAGAGAAGCAGCGAATGCCATGTTTAACACATCAACGACACCAGAGCAGGACCCACAAGAGATCTGGATGCAGGGGCCACCCAACAGTTCCTTCTGGGCCGCTCCTGGTTACGTTCCCGCCCGCGGCTTCCCCCATTATCTCAAGCCCAACCCCTCCTCGCTCACTCGCGTCCACAAACAGGTTCAGAGAGGCAGCGCAAAGGGGTGTCCTCAACTATCCCCCAGCTTTCTCCCATCTCCTCCAGCCTCCTCTACACCCACTTCCGGGCGCCCGGCGTCCTTTCTCTCGCTCCCCTTCTTCAAGCCTGGCGCCCCCGCCCCCCGGGCGCTCGCTCCCCTCTCTCCCCCTCCCTCTACTTCCCCGGCCTGGTCGCCGGTCGTCTCCCGCTCCGGCTCCCTCGGGCGCCGGCACTCCCTCTGCGACCTCCTCTTCGACCCCCGCCCCCCGCCCGTACCGGGATCAGTTCCTTCAGCGAGCGCCGCACCGGTACGATTTCCAGTTCGCCTTCCTCCACCTCCATGGGCTCCGGTTCGCCACGCTCCAAACCGGATTCAGCCTCTGGCGAAGGGAGCCCCAGGACTGGCCCCACCGGGGCCTCCCCCTTCACAGACACTCGCAGGCTCCGTACGGCCGCCATCGCCGCCCGCGGGCCACACCACTGAGAGCCCGCCCCGCATACCCGCCGGCTAGAGCGCCGCCACCACCGGCCACAGAGGAGCTGCCGCCGCTACCCAGAGTATCGCCTATTCCTCCAGAAGGTAGTCCTTAGCTCCGCCGCCCCCTGGTGTTGGAGGAACCGCCGCCCGCTGGGGCGGGACCTGGTGAACGGGAGGCGTGATCGAGTGAAGATGGGGGCAGGGCTTGCTAGAGAGGATGGGACTCGGAAGAGACCTGTGCTGTCTGGGGTTAGAAAACAGCTATGCCTTAACCTGTGCTAAAAGCTAAGTTTACTGAGAAGTCACTATGTGCCAGATAATGTTCTGTGTGATTCAATTCTTGTAACAACCCTGTGAGGTAGGGACACCTGTTATTATCCAATTTACATAACAGGAAACTGAGGCATCGAAATTTATCCAAGGGACATGCTATTTTAGGGGTAAAACCTAGAATGAGATCCCAGAATGAGCTTCCATTCATTACTTCTGTGCAGTCTGTATATTGCCTTGACAACCTTTGTCTCTTTTTAATCTCCCAATAATTGGCCCATCAGACATACCCCAAAACTAAGACGCCCAGAGCACTGTGACCTGCCCTGAGGCCAGAGGTTGAGCCCAAATTTCCTGATTCTTAAGGGCTCTATGCACTATAGACCTCTGAGCATGGTTTCCTCTAGACATTTCTAACAATAACCTGGTTGAGGGAGAGAAGATGTCCTCTAGGTTTCCGGCGCGGGACACTAATCAGATTTTGCTTTGGATAATGGTTTTGCACCTTCGTCCTGGTATAAGTTTGGGCAAGTCTGGTCCTTTTCTGGATCCCAGTTTGCCCATCTGAGGAGAGAGCAGGGGGGACTCTAGTGTCTCAAAGGCCTTTCCACCTCTGATCATCTGGAAAAAAAGCCAAACTCTGCCACCAAGTCGATTCTGACTCATAGCGACCTCCTTTGGGTTTCCGAGGTGGTAAATCTTTACGGAAGTAGATTGTCCAGTCTTCCTTCCGTGGAGTAGCTGTTGGGTTTGAACCACCAACCTTCTGGTTAGCAGTCAAATGCTTTAGGCACTATATCACCAGAGCTCCTTGCTCTGACCATGATGGAGCAAATCATTATAAACCAAAGGAGAAGATGGTCAACATTGGACACCTGGGTTCCAAGCTGTATGGCTCTGCCCCTTACACCTTATTTGACCTTGGGCAAGCTACTTAACCTTAGAAGGCTCAGTTCCTTCATCAGTAAAATGGGACAATATTACTACATCTAAAGGAGATTGTGAGAATTAAAGGAGATAATTATATGTAGATGTAGATGGTATAGTGCCTAAGGCATTTGACTGCTAACCAGAAGGTTGGTGGTTCAAACCCACCTGCCACTCCTCAGAGGGAAGACTGGGCAATCT
>NW_006921629.1:12936592-12937554 GCF_000298275.1 Orycteropus afer afer
AAGAAAGTTTGTGCTGCGGATGGCCAGCTTTAAGTGATAGCAACAGACCCCATAATTACACCTGTTTTCTAGACTATCTGGGGTGAGGGGAGGGAAGAGAAGAGGGGGAGATGGGGAGAGAAGGAAGCAGTCCTTCCTCAGCAAAGTAAAGCCTTGCTGCTTAAGAATTCAATTCAGTCCTCACTTGGGCATTACACACCGCAGTTCTGAAGAGAACCAGCCCCCTGGGGGAGCTATAGCTGGCAGGTGAGTTAAGAATCCAGGGCAAGCCAGAGCATCAAGCAATCAAACCACAGGGCTCCTAGATTTCTCTCGGGAACCACCCTTTCTGCCTTTCACATTTGATCACCACACTCCCCTCCCACTCCTCCTGCCCTCTGTGCCGCCTGCTGAGGTGAGGCCACAGAGAATCGTTAGCGATTCACGGAGCCCATCCACAACAGAACAAAATGCTGCCTGCCCCTCTGCAGATCACACTGATGTGATTCTCAGAGTTTGCACTGGCTGATTTTCAGAAGTAAGTTGCCAGGCCTTTCTTCCTATCTGTCTTAGTCTGGAAGCTCCACTGAAACCTGTTCAGCATCGTAATGCAAACCACCACTGATGAACGAGTAGTGGCTGCTCATGAGGTGCACTGGCTGGAAATTGAACCCAGGTCTCCCACATGGAAGGGGAGAATTCTACCACTGAATCTCCAGAGTCCCTATGTCTTGGTTAACTAATGCTGCTATAACAGAAAAACCACAAGTGGGTTGCCTTCACAAGCAAATTTCTTTTCTTACAGTTTAATAGGGTGAGATCTGGTAGCATAGTGGCTAAGGCTCTTGACTGCTAACCAGAAGGCTGGCGGTTCAAACCCACCAACCACTCATCGGAAGGAAGATGGGGCAATCTACTTCCGTAGTTATACAGCCTCGGAAACCCAAGGAGGGGTCGCTATGAGTCGGGTTTGACTCGATGGC
>NW_006921629.1:12938804-12984523 GCF_000298275.1 Orycteropus afer afer
AGTTGGATCCAACTCAACAGCAGTGAGTTTGGTTTTTGGTATGGATTTCCTATAACTTAGCCTCTACCCTTACAGAGTAGTAAAATTCCCTAATCAATAGAAAATAGGAAGTCAAACGAGGTACAAAAAAAAAAGTTTCCTTTTTTGTTTTCTTTTTTTTTTTGGTAGCTGAAATTGGCCACTCCTTCTCCTTTTTCCCTTCCTTTCCTGTCCAGGGAGGAGGGGAATAAAAATGGAACCCTGCCCCTTTTGGGTAACAAAGGGAAAAGTCATTAAAAGGTAATTGACACTCCTGAGCTCTGGTAGTGTAGTACCTAAGGCACTTGACTGCTAACCAGAAGGCTGGCAGTTCAAACCCACCAGCCACTCCTTGGAAGGAAGGTTGGGCAATCTACATCCGTAGTCATACTGCCTCAGAAACCGAAGGAGGGATCACCATGAGTCGGGTCCGACTCAATGGCACATAACAACAACAAAGTGAAATCAAACGCCTTGGAGGACTGCTTAAGTAGGTCTACTGACCTGAGGTGATGCCCTGCTGATTAAAGAAGAGATGTTCTTCAATGTGCTTTTAAATTTGACACACACACACTCCACTCCCCACACTCCCCAGTTCATGTCTATCCTTGGAACATGAGCAGGTTAGTAGTTTAAGAAAAGTTTCCACAGTTAAAGAAAAGCTCTCAAGGCAGCTAACCCTAGTGGGGGAAGCTATCTCTATGCCCCCAAGCCCTTCAAACCTAAATTCTTGGAAGCATTACCTTCCCTCACTTTCTCCATTCCCCTAACCTTCCTTAACCACTCACCATCATAGTCAATGATGGCCACTCCTTGGTTCTTGAAACCCCACACTCTTCCATCAGAATAACACACGTATTTGGTTTTCCTCTTACCTATCAGACTGTGCCTGCTCCAGTATCCTTATGGATTCTTCCTTCTCAAACAATAACAGTCCTTCAGGGCTTAGTCCTGGCCTCTCTTCTCACTCCATGCTAGCTCCCCATGCCTGCTGCTCAGCACCCATGGCTTCTCACTTCTCTGAGCTCCAGACGCACATGCCCAACTGCCTACTGCACATCTTTCTTTGAAAGTCTCAAGACACCTCAGACTCATCCTGCCTAAGACCCGATCCTCCCTTCTGAGCCTGGTTCATTCCTGTGTTCCCTACTTCCCTGGCCAGCACAATCATCAATCCAGATGTGGAAGTCTGGAAGCGAGGAGTCATCCTTCACACCTTTCTCTCCCACTTCTATACCAGTCCACACATGGTCTAGTCAATCTGGCCTCCTCCATAACCCTCACGTCTATCTGCTTCTCCATTTACCCACTTAACTACCACCCTTCAGTTACTTTCCATCCCAGCCACTATCATCTCTTGTCTGGACACTGTAGTGGCCTCCTCACTGATTTCTTTGTTTTCCTGGTTCCTCTACTCCCATCCCTCCTCTACACTGTAGCCAGAGTGGTCTTCTCCGCACACATTATCCAGCCCCTGCCCACCTCTCTAGCTTTATCTTGTGCTGCTCTCCTTCTCACTCCCAACGTCACCACTTCAATTCTTGGAAAGCATCATGTTCCCTCTTACCACAAGACCTTTGTACAAGCTAGTCTATCTGCCCAGAGCTCTCTGAATTCCCCCTTGGCCTAGTTAGCTCCTTCTCAACTTCAGGTCTCAGCTGGGGCTTCCCTTCCTCTGGGAGCCCCCCAATGACTCTCACAGGCCACCACAACCTTTTCCTATATAGCACCCTATCACTTCAAAATCATCCACAATTCTGCACGGTGACTTGAGTGTCTGTCTCCTGTGCTGGACTGTGAGGGCGATGAGAGCAGCAACAGGGGTGCTTTAGCTCTAGGTTAGGGCTGTTCATGTCAACCCTGGCTGTTCATTAAAATCACCTGGGAAGCTGTTAAAATCCTGACAGCCAGATGACATTCCAGCCAATAACGTTAGCTGTGGTCAGCCTCCCTGTTTCAGCTCCTACCTTTCCCCTCTTCACTGACTAGGCCCCCACCAGCTCCAAGTCACCTCCTCCTGGAAGCCTTCCTTGTCCACAGCCCCAGAGGCACCCCTGGTGTGGCCTGGTGTCTGGCTCATCTCCTACAAGATGGAAACTGGGGTCCAGGAACCAAAGCCTTGCCCATTCACAACTTCCATCTGCCCACTATTCCATCACGAAGACCATTCAGAGTATCTTTGGGGTCCAGGCATCAGAATTTTTTAAAAGCTCCCCAGGGGATTCTTGCTACTGCTTTACATTGTATGGGGTTGGAGAGAGGAAGAGGAGGACCCTCTCTCAGCCTTGGGGTGAAGCTTCCCAAGAGACAGGGGAGAATATTGGTACAGATGGCCTTAAAGAACGACAGGGGTACCTGAGGGCAATGGGTATCCTCTCCCTCTGTGGAAACAGCAGCCTCTTAGGGGTGGTTCACTTTGGGTCCTGGAGGAGATCAAGTATGGAGAAGTTTAACCAGTGCCTCCTGGGTTCCAATTCCCGACTGATGGAGACCTAGTTCTTTTTTTTTTTAGTTTTTATTGTGATTTTGGTGAAAGTGTACACAGCAATTTCATTTTCCATACAGCAGTTCGTACTCATTTTGTCTCATGTCATTGACTATATAATTTCCCACAATGTAACAGCTCTCTTCCCACTTCCTTCCCATAGTTACCTCTTCCTTGTGTCCTTCCCTCCCATGCACTCCTGCCCCCACCCCCCAGCCGTCTCCTTGTGCATACACAGCCCTTCTGTCCTTCCATGATTGATCACTCCAAGGAGTGTTATCTATGTGATACAAATGTTCAGCCCATATGCTGGTCTATTATTTGGCTGAAAACCATAGGAGTGGATTCAACTCCAGACCTGAAGGACAGCTAGGGGCCAAAGTCTAAGGGGTTTCACCAGGCTCTATCAGACCAGTAAGCCTGGTCTTTTTTTTACAGTTTTGAGTTTTGTTCCACATGGTTCTCCCACTCTATCCAGGATCTCCTACACAGATCCCCCTCCAAGTGCAGACCTATTCCTTTGTGTGTAGACCTGTGCATAGGCCAGGGTAGAGTGACAGGCCAGAGTCTCAGGGAGAGGCCTATGGACTGGGGATCACAGGACTCTCAGTGCAGACAGCATCAGCCAACAGCATGGACCACCGCTAGGACAAACAGCGGTCAGTCCTGCTGGGACGGGACAGAGGGAGCCGGCCTGTAGCGGGGAACAAAGAGCCTTGAGGGAGGCATCCAGGAGTGACGATAGGAGGGGCACCAGCCTTTGGAAAGCCAAAGGGGCAGAAATCTGCATTATACCCTCGAGGGCAGTCTGAGCAAGTCCATCAGCTGAGGAACAGAATATGGAGGACTAGAAAAGGCCGAAAACTGAAAAACAAACCTGGCGTAGTGCCTAAGGCATTTGACTGCTAACCAGAAGACTGGCAGTTCAAACCCACCAGCCACTCCTCGGAAGGAAGATTGGGCAATCTACTTCAGTAGTGATACCACCTCAGAAGCTCAAGGAGGGGTTGCTATGAGTCAAATCCAACTCCACGCCAGTGAATTTTTTTTTTTTTTTTTTTTTTACTGTCATCAAGTTGGTTCTGACTCATAGCAACCCCCATTGAGTTTTCAAGGCTATAAATCTTTATGGAAGTAGATTATCTCATCTTCTTCCCATGGAGCAGCTGGTGGGTTTAAACTGCTGACCTGGTATACAGTCCAGAGAAGGAGCTTTCCAGGGGTCAGTTGGAGAGCACAAGTTCCCAGAGGGAAGGCTCCATTCTTATGATTCAATTGAGAGATACTCTGAATGGTCTTCATGGAATACTGGGCAGATGGAAGTTGTGAATGAGCAAGGCTGTGGTTCCTGGGCCCCAGTTTTCCATCTTGTAGGAGATGAGCCAGACACCAGACCACACCATGGGTGCCTCTGGGGCTGTGGACCAGGAAGGCTTCCTGGAGGAGGTAACTTGGGGTTGGTGGGGGCCTAGTCAATGAGGAGCTCTGGTAGCATAGTGGCTAAAGCACTTGACTGCTAACCAGAAGGCTGGCGGTTCAAACCCACCAGCCACTCCTCGGAAGGAAGGTTGGGCAATCCTACTTCCGTAGTGATACTGCCTCGGAAACCCAAGGAGGGGTCGCTATGAGTCGGGGCCAACTCGACGGCACATAACAACAACAACAACAAGTCAATGAGGAGGGGAAAGGTAAGAGCTGAAGCAGGGAGGCTGACCACAACGTCAGGATGAGCTGATACAGGGACTGGCAGCTGCTCAGGGAGTGAGAAGACTCAGACTTTGTCTCTGGGACATCCTAACTGGAGAATGTGTGTGAAGACCCAAAGGGCAGAGCTGGGTCTGCACATCTAAAGAGGATGGGTCCTTGGCAGTGAAAGCAGGGTTTGCTGTTTGGTCAGAGGCTGTGTGGAAGGAAGGGGTGTGGCCACTTAAATGTGGAGCGGAATGTCAGGGTGCCCTCAGAGGCCCAGCATAGAGATCTGTCCTCTGCGTAGCAGGGACTCTGCCAACGAAGGCCAGGGGAGGCTTTTGGTCCTGGGCCCTGTGGGTCAACTGAGGCCCAGGAGCAGACCAAGAGGGTCTGAAGTGGTGGCGAGAATTCTCTTAAGCAAGAAGTGTTTTGTGGGTGAGACCAAGGACAGGTTCCTCCCAGCCTGAAGGGGAGGCTGTGGAGTGTACCTACCCGTGTGTGGTGAGGGTGACTATGAGCTGTAGGGTGTTTATATGGGTCCCAGTAGATGTCTGAGAGAGTTGGAAACTCTCAGTGACCAGGACCACCCCTCCCTCCACTCTTAGACTATGACCCACAGGATGATGGGGGGCAGGGGATTGGGGAGTAGAGACCAGGCAAAGGACCTATGGGATCCAAAGCCTAAGATTCTCCCTGAGAGGAGCCAGGGCCTCTTGGGGAACATCCCAGACTATCCCCTAAAGCTTTTGGTTGGGTGCCCCTGGAGCTGGACTCAGCTCCTCTGTGTGGTTAGGTCTGGGGGTGTGGCCTCCAACTCTGATTTTCCCAGTTGTCCCTCCCTGTGTGTTCCATTTTCCTGGCAGCTGTGGTGGGAAGATCCAAGTGGGGGTTGTGTGGGTGAGTGACCTGAGCTCTAGCCTGGCTTTTCTCTGACTTGAGACTCTGGGTCCCAGTCAATGCTTTCTGAGCTTTACTTTCCCTACCACAATGGGTCCCCTTGAGTGGTTGTCACTGTGGGGAAATGGCATAATGCACCTAAATGTTCTTGGGGATTGAAGGCCCCCATGGCCCTTTTCAAAGCTCTTAAGCATGATCTGGCCTGTCAGACCCAATAGCCTGGGGTTTGGTGACCCTTCTGATGAACTAGACTGGGGACTTTTTGGACTGCAAAACAGGCCCCAGCAGGTGGGGCTGACTTTGACAAGCAGAGGCAGGGATTAGGGGAAGGCTGGGTCCTGGAAGAATGGGAGAGCCTGAAGCACCTTGTGGAGTGGGGGAGAATGGAGTATGGGTGGTTGAAGCATGAGTCAGGATGGCGTCGAAAAAGGCCGGTGGGGGCCAGAGGGCAGGGGCCCCTAATGCCAGGCTGAAGACCATGGGGGCAGATAAGGATTCTGAGGATGTTTCAGAAAGATCACTCTGGTAGCTGGTGAAAGGATGGACTGGAGGGGGTGAGGACAGGGGTTGGAGACCAGTGAGGTGAGTGACAGTGGAGTCTAAAATGGAGGGACTATGGTGGTGGGATGGGTCTCGGGGTTTGGGGAACTTCTGCCTGGCCGCTAGCATCCCACCTAGAGAGGGCTTGATGCAGCCTTCATGGGACTTTGCAGGATGATCAGGAAGCAGGCAGGAGCAGCTTTGGTCTCCGCTTCTCTGATGGGAAAAGCAACCATCACACTGGGCAGCCTCTGGCTTGGTTTCCTTCCTGGTCTTCAGTGCCAGGCCCTCTGGGCTCATTCCACCCAGCTGGCAGCTCCACAGAGATGGGTGAATACTAATCATGCAGGAAGTGGTGAGCTTGTGGCTGCCTTGGCTGGTTCCAGGCAGCCTGAGAGGCACAAAGTTCTTTGTTCTTCTTTCACGGGTCTCGTTTGCTGAGTACTTACTATGTGCAGTGTCAGGTGCTGGGTGCAAGGCCTTCCTTTATCCTCACAAGAACCCCATGAGGAGGTGCCAATATTATCTGCACTTTACAGATAAGGAAAACTGAGGCTCCTCCAATGACTTGTCAAAGGTCACAGCTGTCAAGTGGCTGGTTTTGGATTCAAGCCCAAAGCTGTCTATCCACAATGATGACCTCTTGTTATCACTACCATGGAGGAACCTACTGTGGTGGGGAGCTGCGGTGTTCAGAAAGCCTGTACCAGTGCCCAAGGCTGAGGGAGCACAGGAGGGCACTGGGCCCAGGTCACATAGGGACTCCCTAGGACCTGAGGAGGCTCCACAGGGGCTTCTGGCTGAAAAGCAGCAATGGCTCCCACCTGGGCCAGACCTTAGCCTCCTGAAAACAGGCACAGCTCCCAACCGAGCAGCCCAGTTGCTCCCCAACACCCTGCTCTTCCTGAGGAGAAGTCATACCACATGCCCAGGAGCCTGAGGCATCCTGGGCTCTACCTCTCTCATTCCGAGTCAGCCCTTCTCCCCTCATCCATTGCCCCCAGACCTCTCTCCACTACTGTCCTGCTTGGGGACTTTGGGAACCACAGACCCTCCCAGAAAAGTGAGCAAAGCCAGCTAGTGAGAAAAAACATATATCCAGATGTGGAACACATACACAGAAAGAAAAGGGTTTTGTTTTTTAACTCAAGAAAGGGCTTTTATTGTTTTTAACTCACTTCCTGAGAAGTTAATTTTTAAAACACTCTTGCAGAGTTTGTTCACTTGTGCTACACTCAGAAACAATGCTGCCAAGCAAAACCCCAGCACTGGGGAGAGCACCCTGTCTGGGTTCTGATTAGAGCATGAAGCCTGAACTTGGGCTGTTTCACCCACATCCACCCCTGAGCTCTTCAAGGGGCAGCCCCAATCCACAGAAACTTCCACGTGTCAGAAAAAGATGCCCAAGGAAAACTTACTGATCTGTGATTGGTTTCAAACTCGCTTCCCTTTAACTCCATAAAAGTGTTATTAAAAACAGTACCGAATTATTTTTAAGCCCTGGGTTACGCTGCCTTTGCCATAGTGCAGAGGAGCGGGAAGAAATGTGGACCCATTGACAATGGGCCGTGTTCTGCTCATAGCCTTAAATAGACATAGAAACTATATTACAGATGCATGTACCAGTGCAAGACATGCGAGTGTGCTGTGTGCAACAGATGGGCACGCACATGCATGTGTGCGTGGAGGCGCGACGTACACCCACAGGCACAGAGACGCGGCAGGACTTGGTAGGGAAAGATCTGGCCTGGGGCATTTTCCTGCCCAGCCTCCCCTCCCCTCTCCAAACTTAAAACTCAGGCAGGTGCAGGCAGCTGAAATCCTTTTGTTTGGCCCATGTATCAGGGGAGGTACTGAGTCTTATTCTCTTTCCCTTTGGGGGTCAATCTCTATGAGCGTTTGGTCAGTAAACACCAAGCCAGACAGGCGCTGATCCCAGAGAGAGGACAAAGTCAGTTTTAGAATGGCTGTGTCTACACACATGCTTGAGTGTTTCAGCTTTGAGCAGGCTGAACAGTGACCATCTCCGGAAGTGAGGCTTTGGTAGGGGAGGCCCACCTCTCCATGGCCAGTGTGCACACCACTCCAGGTTCCCACTTCCAGTGCCACCCCCAACCTGGGCACTTTGTCCTGGTAGGAATGTGTGGGCAGTTTCTAGGGCCAGACAGGTAGGCCAGTGTAGGATCAAAGACTGAATTCCAGTTATTTCAGGTTGCCAGTCCACGGACCTGGGCCAAGGTCCGCCCCTGGTGTCTCTTCTGTAGCCATGACTCTGGAGAACCATGAGGGGAGGGGGTAGGGAAGGTGTTGCGCCCTTGATTCAGGCCTCTGCTCAGAGCTTGATGTAGTTCAGCCCATTCTCTGGATGGTGCCAAGTGCAAAACAGTCCAGGAAGTTCAGTCCAGTCCACTTGGCTGCCAAATATGGGTGGGGTGTACTAGGAGCCACCCAGAGCTGTAGGAAATCTCATTAGATGTTCCCAAGCAAGGCTTGGTCACTCAGCAAAACCAAAAGATAACAAAAACGGAATCTGAATTCTCCAATACTGGTCCCCTCCACAATGCGGCTTGGGAATAGCCTTCGAGGGTCAGATCCTCCAGACCAGCAAAGAGCTCTGGCACTGTCACCCTCAGGTGGGCAGGTGACACCTCTCTGTGTGTGACAGCTGAAAGAGGCCCACCTGGCCCCCAGTGGGAGGTCTGCAGTTGCGCTAAGGCAGGCTTCCATCTGCCATCTTGGTTTCTAGCCTCTTGCCCCTGGGCCTTGTCAACCAGCCAGATGGGGTTTCTGAAGCATCACGGGCATCAAGCATCCCCTCGAGAGCCAGGATGAGGACAAAGGCCTTGTGGGAGCCCTGCCTGACCACGCCATGCCCTCAAAACCACAGGTAACACACGTTCTAATCCTGTCCCTGGACACGCGCGTGGAGGTCATGCAGCACGACAGGGGGCGGGGGGCTGGGAGAGGGGCACAGACCCTAGCCCGCTGCCTGCAGAGGCGGCTGTCGGTGTGGGGGCGGTGGGCCTTTGGAGGCGCAGGATGAGCGTGCTGCCGGGCGGCCCTGGGAGCATGCAGGGGCTCAGGATGCAGCCTCGTCTTCTTGGACGCCAGGGAGTTCCGGGTTCTTCCCCCCTTCGCCATACCCTTCTTTCCTGTTCAGGAGACACCAGAGCAGAGGGACCTCAAGGGTCAGAACACACATTCAGGGAGACACACCTGCCTGCTCGATGTCTCTCACGCACACTCACATAGTGTTTCATCCTGCATGCTCTCAAATCCACTCTCACTCTTTCTCCCACACTCAGCCCTCAGTCTCACCCCTGCATCATGGCAGTCTCGCCTCGCAGGTCTCTCTGCCCCCAGTCTTCTCTCACAGCCCTTCCATGTCCTCCTATTGCTTCCAAGATGAAGCGTAAACTTCCAGTCTGGCCTGTGGAGCCCCATCTGATCTGACCCAGCTGACTTCTTGCCTCCTTGGAGTATCAGCTGGTCACAGGCCCTCCATGTTGGCTTAGATCAGCCCTCAGCTAGCCCCCAGTGGTCTTGAGCAGAGGGGCTTTTATTTTTCATTTTCTTTGCTTTGTTCATAGCCCAGAGTCTACCAGTCTTGGCATTCTGTCACATACTCAATAGATTCCTGTTTCTGATTTTTATCCCTACTACCTCTCTTTTGAAAATGACCAATGAATGGGTTTTGAAAAGGGCCTTTAAAAAGGACCAATCCCATTTAACTCTACTATAGCATTTTGGCAATTGTACTCAAGTGTAAAAACCAGAGTCTATCCAGGACAAACGCTGGAACTCCACAATGATGTAAAGCCTGCTTTTCACAATTAAACTGGGGATGCAGCACTATAGACCTCTATAGCTGGGAAGTAGTAAGCCCAATCTTCTTTCAGTTCAGATAGGGAAACCAGCCTGCATGTACCTAAACCTGTAACTGGCTTGTCACACCACTAGGGGGCCCTAAGTCTTAGGCACTGAGCTAGAGTGACCAGATGTCCAGGTTGCTGGGCATGCAGTCTTGGTTTATGCCTATTGTCCTGGCATAATTATTAATAGCTTCCCTGTGACACTGATGAGGATGATGGAAAAAATTGGGAATGGGTAATGGTGGCATTTGAACAACATGATGAACATAACGTTACTGAACTGTCCATGTGAAGATTATAGAAATGGAAAATGTTTTGTTACCTGTATCTTTACCACAATAAGAAAAAAAAAAAAAAGTGGCCCCATTTAGATGCTAAATTATATATGATCCCCTTATGCTGAGTCCAATTTCAGCATCAGACACATGCTGACCCAGATGAGCCCGGGGACCCTGTCCCTCAGTCACCTCACTGAAAAGATGAGTAATCCACAGCTCAGGCATCACCAGGGTTTCTCCTAGGCAACGCCCACCCCAGATTGGACAGGAAGTTTGTTGTGAGGAGGGAGAGAGGGTGGTATGTGGACAATCCTTAGCACAAGCAACGCCAACATGGCCACTAAGATGAGCTCCTCAGAGGTGTCGGGTCCTAACACCCGGGCCCCTGGACAGGCACACATGAAATGCATTTCTTGAGAGGTCAAGGTACCTGGGCAATGTCCCATGCTCACCCCTCTAGGAGAATACACCTCCACTGCAAAGTAGGCTGGGAGGCCCAATTCCAGCCAACCCACTGCAGCTCCCCTTATGGGTCAAAGGAAGGTGATGGACATCCCAGGACCACATTCTGATCCAGAACCCCTCATAGTTTTCTCTCTGCAGTTCCGTCAAACTCCAGCAGGCCTGTTGGCATCCCAATCTGATTTTTATTTTAGTGGAAGGAGGTAAAAAAAAAAAAACTAGACAAGGCTCACAGAGGGTTGGGAAATGTTTTCCTGGCCTCTCCTAGGAGGTGGTGAACCCACATGCCTGGTTCACAGCAGATACTCAACAACTAAGGATTCTTAACCCTTGACCCAGTCAGCAAGTCTGTCCACACTTAGCTGCCAGACAAGTGTTGACAAAGCACTGACTGGGCATGCAGTCTCAGCAATGGTAGAGGTAGCATGGAACCCTCAGGAAAGCAGCACGCCCCCAGGGCTGGGGAAAAGCAGCAGAAGTGCCCCGCCCCCCCATGAACCAGCCATCTGCAAGGAGCAGACATGAGGCCTGTCTGCAAACCTCTCTCTCCCAGGCTGCCAAAGGCTGAGAGAGCAGCAGATCTAAGGCCTCAGAGAGGTGGGCTGGGACCCAGTGGGGGGCTTTCCTGCCTCATCGAATGACTGGGTGAGCTTCTCATCCCCGGAAGTGTGTGAGTGAGGGATGCAGGACAGGAGACTGGAACAAAAGTTTAACCAAAAAGGTCACTTCTAACTTTAACTAGCCTTGAGGATAGAATGTGCCAACGGGGCCCTACTCTGACACTTGGCCAAGTCCCCAGGCTCTGGGCTCAGCCTGCACAGCCTACTGACAGTGAGAATGGGGAGAAGTGTTACAATCCCCCCCACCCCCACTCCAGGGAGCACCCTCGTGCAGGCCTCAGCCTGCCAGTACTTACGTCACTAAGTTTCCTGGAGCAGACATGGACCGCTCTTCCCTCCGCGCTTGGGGCTCAAACGGGTTCCCAAAGGAACGCTTTCTTAGCATGGACTTAACCAGGATCTGGGGAGGACACTTCAGCATGAGAAACACGGGCCTACCGTCCCCCAGGCTTACCAGGCAGCTCATAGCCTCTGCTCTGACTCCCTGAGAGGGCTGCTGGGCGAGCTCCGCTGAATGTCCCATTTAAATTGGCAGAGAAAGGAAGGGAGAACATTCCAAGCGGGAGAAAGAGCATGGGCAAGAGCACAAAGGGTGATGTTCAGGGTGTCCTTCAGGAAGGGCAAGGAGCCCAGTGCAACCGGGCATGGGGAGCAGGGTGGTTAGGACCAAACCAGGAAGGATCTCGACTGCCAGGCTAAAAGCAGGGGATTTATCCTAAGGGGAGGGACATGACTGAAAGTACATCCTAGTGACAGTGGCAGGATGAGTGAGAAGGGGCTGGGAAAGGCAGCACAGAGAGCAAACTGCCACAGCAGCCCAGGAAGAAATGTTCAGGGGCAGCGAAGCCCAAGGCACTACACTAGGGTGACCAGATGTCCAGCTGCCTGGCACACTCCTAAGTTTACACACTGCGGCTCTCTGATTCTGTCCTCCTCTCCCAGCAAGGACAATTCCATACCCCTGCCCATATATACACAAACTCACACACACATGCATTGTATCATGGGGGCATTCATTTGTTCTTTCATTCATTCTCTCAGTCAACAACTATTAAGTGCCTACCATCTGCCAGACGCTATTCTAGGCACTGGGGCTACATTGGTGAATAAGTGAGGCTTTGCCCTCATGGAGCTTATATTCTAAATGGGGGACAGGCAATAAACAAGACAAATCAGTAAAACAGATCATAGTTAGTGGTAGGGGCTAAGGAGATGAAAATAAAACAAGGAAGGGAGATAGGGCATGACAAAGGGAAGGTTAAAATGTTAGCCAAGGGCCCAGGGAAGACTCTCTGAGAAGGCAACTTAGGAGTAAAGACCTGAGGGAAGGAGGAAGGGATATCAGAGAAGGAGCATCCTGGCAGAGGGAAGAGAAGTTCAAAGTTTCTGTGACAGCAACTTCCATGTAGTTGGAGCCACATAGTTGGAGCTGAGCAAATGAAGGGAGTAGTAGAGGATGAGGTCAGCGGGGAAATGTGAAGACAGGGTGTGTAGGGCCTTGCCAGGCAGTCTTGCTGGAGATTTTCCTCTCAGTGAGATGGCAGCCTGATAGAGCAGGATCAAAGCTGACAAGGGCCATGCTGCTAGAACCACCTGGCTGATGTGAGCATTAACTATAGTGGGGGAAGGGTAGGAGCAGGAGGACAACTTGGAGGAATATTATAATGGTCCAGGGGAAAGACAATGGTGGGTAAGTCTAGAGTGGTAGCAATGGGGACCCCATGGGGGTTGACAGAACCCAGGGTCCCTCACAGAATTAAGTAAGCAAAAAACCAAACCCCCTGCCATCAAGTCAATTTCAACTTATGGTAACCCTATAGGACAGAGTAGAACTGCCCCATAAGGTTTCCAAGGCAATAATCTTTAACGGAGCAGACTGCCACATCTTTCTCCCAAGGAGCCCTCCATCCACCCACAGGGTCCAACACAGAGCAAGCGTCAGGCGATGCACACCTCCTCAGGGCCCACATCTGCTGGGACACGGGAGCCTGCACCCTCACTGTCTTACCACTGTGGTCCAGCTGGGAATAAGCTTGACTGAGTTTTTCACCTCCTCCTCAGTCACCTCCACCACGCTGCAGTGTTCTTCCTCTGAGGGAAGGGGTTCCTCCCCATTCTTGGTCACCCAGGGGTGCAACTACAGAGACCACGAGGGGAGGGAGGGGTCAGGACCATAGGTAGACAGACACCCAATCAGCAAGGGACCCAGGGCATGCCATCAGCAATTGTCCCTGAGAAGGAGTCCAAAGCCTACAAACCCCAAACCCAAACCTAATACACGTATGTCCTAGTACAGAAAGGGAAAGTGAGGCCTGTTTCCCGTGTACTGGTTTGGTCCAACCCAGCCCAGCCCAGCTCAGCCCGGCCCAAGACCTCTCGTTTCCCAACCTTGATGTCTGACACCCCAATCCTTGTTTCGGGATTCTTGTCTAGCATCTTCAAGATTAGGTCCTTGAGCTCTTCACTGACCTTTGGCCTAAAGAGGAAGGAGGGAAATGAGGGCAAGACAGCAATGAGGGCCCCTCCCTTCTCACCTCTCCATCTCCACCTGCTCCGGGGAAGGATACTCCAGGAGCTGACCAATGTCCCCTGAATAGCACACACTAGGGCAGACACACAAACCCCCGGGTCTTGGATGGGAAAATGGGGTTCCAGGGAGCAGGAGGGATACCCCAAGGCCATGAGGGGAGAACTTTTAGAAAAAATACATAGAAATCCTTCTTTCTTGAGTAGGAAGTTATCTCCCTCAGGGGGCAGAGATCACAAACACAAACCGAGTTCCATGTGTGTTGGACACCCCTTGGGGTGGCAGATGGTGAAGACAGTCGAGGAGGTGCTTTATGGGATACCAAAGGCTTTCCTCCCACTCCATATGTCATCCTTTCCTCTACTTCAAAGGTGGCCAAGAAAGATTCTCTCTCATTTGACAGTGGAGGAAACTGAGGTCCAGAGAGGTCAGCTGGTTGGCATACTGCCGCCCAGAAGAGTGTGGATCTTGTTTAGCATATTCAGGATTCCAGAAGAAGCTTTCCCTCCTTTCTCCCTTCCTTCCCTCTCTCCAGTTTCTCCCTTCCTCCTTTCTTTCCTCCTTCCTTCTTTCCAGACTTCCAGGAACAAGAGGAGAGCAGGACTCAGCTCCACATCAAGCCTGGATTGTCTCTGCCCAAACTCCAGTCTTTGCTATCAACGTTCTTGGCAATCCACCCTGCCAAGCCTCAGAAGGCACTCACTCTTACAACAGTTGACCTTGGGTTGCCTCTGCTGTCCTAGATGCTGGGGAGAAAGATATCTCTAGCAGGGGGTACACCAGAAGGAAAGGCAGGAAATTACAGGATAAGCAGGAAACGGACAGAGTCCAGTTGGCTAACACTTAGGGGAAGGGCGTGATGTGGGGCCAGATCAGCACAGGCTAAAACACAGAGGTCCTTGGGTGCCAGCGACAGAGCACTGAGCTTTGCCTGTGGGCCTTGGGAAGCCTTGGAAACTCTTTAAGCAGGAGATATGGTCAGATTTGTTGTGCTTTATCAGGGTCACCTTGGCCTAACTGGAGTGGCTGTGCTGGAAGGAAGCCAGCAGCAAAGAGACCACAGGGGAGGTGGCTGGGTAAGTCTGGAGAAAAGGGCCCAGGTCTGAACTAGGCAGGGTGGGTAGGTGGCGATGGAGACAAGAGATATATAGGAGGTAGACTCAGAAGGTCTTGGGGACCAGACAGAAAGTAGGTGTGAGGGGTCGGGAGTCATGGAGGGCAATGCCCAGGTTGGTTTCTGACCTGCCCTATGCACTCAAGCAGAAGACAGAAGACTCTAAAAGATCGGGAGGAGACGGGGGCTCAGGCTGACTACCACAGCAGGCAAAACCCTGGTCAGAAAAACCATGGGTGAGCAGGAATGCCTCCCAGGAAGCCCCGCCAGACCCAGAGACCTCAGTCACAATGGGGGAGAAGGGAAGGAGAGGTAATGGCTTTGAATCCACTAACTTGGAAAGCCTCCAGTTTTCTGTTTATTAAATGAGAGAACAGACTGGCATCTTAGACACCCCCCATATGGGGAAGGTGGAGGTTCCCCTTCAGTACAGGGGCTGCGTGGGGTTACTGCCATTGGCCACATGAAGTCCCATAGTTAGGAGGGAATGTGTGGCCTGGGTAATCCCTGCCCAACTCTGGCCTCAGAGTTCTAATGTATACAATGAGGTCTGACCCAGACGTCTTGGAGACCCTCACATCTACAGTCCCCTATCCATCTGTTCCATCCCGCCCCCCAGAGAACTCCCACCTCCCGATCTGTAGGCTGCGTGAGGCCCTTAAGGGGCAGAAGCTCTGCTAATACTCAGATATCCCTCCCTGGGGTAGGTGGGAGTCCCCTTGGTGGACAACTCACTCCTCAGGAAACACCACAGCTGCATTCTTGATCTTCCTGTGCAGGGCCAGAATGTAGTCATCGATAAATGGGCACTGTGAGTAGAAAGGCAACAAGGGATACAGGTCAAGGGCCTCAACCTGCACTGGGGGACCAGCCCCCATCCCTTGGTAGGGCCAAGGGTAGGTGACAACTCTGGGCTTCCTTAAAGTGGAAAGGACCTTATCTAACTTCAAGACCTGGCCCATAGTAGATAGATACTGAGCAATCCTATTGAATGAATGAGTTGCTGAGGGCGCTATAAGGCTGGTATACCAGTTGGCCTTATAGCTGTCAACAGCAAGGCCTCTACTCTCAGGGTCCACAGCCTGGGAGTGTGTTTACTGAGAGTCCCTCCTGCTCCCTAACACCCCAGAACCAGAGTAGGAACACTTGTGGACAGAGATCTTGGCCAAGTCAATTTTGGTTGTCTTCAAAACCCAGCCTGACCCAGAGTAGGGGCCAAGGACAAATTGTTGAATGAGTGAATGAATGAATGGCATCAAGGGAAAGAAGGACAGGGAACATTCTAGCTGGAGATGTGGCAACACCATCATCGACATTTCCCCTTTGGCTGGCTACTGTTCTGGGATTCTTTCACACAAACACTCTCCCCTAAGGAGACACAAGAGAAAAACAGAAAAAGCCTCTTCTCCCTTGGTCCTTTCTGAGCCAGGTGGGCTTTTTCAAAAGCCTACACTTAAGGCCACACAGGAATGGTATGCCTCCCTCACCATGCCTCACTCAGCAGGGCCCAGCCAGGGGTCTGGGCCTGCCCCAGCTCTGCTAGCCCACCCAGCACTCACCTTCCCATAGACAAAGCAGTACAGCGTGATCCCAGTGGCCCATACATCCAAGGCCTATAAGGAAACACATTCATATCAGTCCCCCAAAAGAGTACCAATACCCCTGTCCACCCTGGGAGCTGAGAGAGATGCATGCAGGGAACCCGTCATCGTGTATTCACTCAACAAACACTCATAGGCTCCTGCTCCATGCTGGGCCCTGTGCTGAGTGCTAAGGACACAGTGAAGACCAGAACAGGGGTTCTGGAGTTGAGTCCCCTTGGGACAGGCTCAAACCAGAAATGGTTCCAACTCAACAGGTGCAACACCTCCTTCATCGACAGGTCACATTTGCTGCTCCCATTACAAAGACGCACCCCAGAAACAATGGTATATATTGATAGAACTTATACTCATCAATCCAGCTCTGGCTTCAAGGGGTCATCCTTTCTCCTAAGAATACATTGGAGAAACCACTATCTATCTTCTTCCTGAGACCAGAAGCAGCCCCTGCCCACACCAGGACCTGGCCTCCTGGGCCATCTCTATGATTCCTCAGATCTCCCAAGCAGTGGTCGGGCCTCCTGCACACCCTGGGTTCTAATTTGTGCTCCTTCCACACATTCCTCCTGTAGATCCCCACCTCTCCTCCTAGTGTCCGCTTTCCCTCTTATGTGAGTCATTCTCAAATCCCAAGCTTTCTGTTTGTCAAAGATGCATCATCTGAATCTAATCAGGGATCATCGACACATGCAGACAGACATTCTATAAAATAACAGGCCTGTTCTCTCTCTTTTTTTTTTTTAAAGTCAAGGTTGTGAAAGACACACACACACACACACACACACAAGCCAGAAATTTCTCCAGCTTCAAGGACACCAGAGATATGACAAGTGAATGATGCAATGAGTGGCCCTGGATTGGATCCTGGACCAGGAAAGAAAAAAGTTACATAAGAGATTACTGGGACAACTGACAAAATTTGAATAAGGCTATAGATGAGATGGTCTTTTTACCACTGTTAGTGATTTCCTGGTCTTGATTACTTACTTATTGAAGTAATGTGAGGGGATGTCCTTATTCTTTATTATTTAGTGACAAAGGGGTATAGTGTCTTTAACTTAACTCTTGAATAATTTGGAAAAATGTACTATGCACATGTATAGAGACAGACAAGGAAAAAGTAAGGGACAAACTGCCTATAATTGGTAAAATATATATGGGAGTTTTTGTACTACTCTTGCAACTTATCTGTAACTTTGAAATTATGCCCAAATAAAAAGTTAAAACAAAACTCTCTATCTACTTATCTGACTTCTCTACGAGCTCCAAACCCACACACATGTTCAGAAGTTTCTCAACCATTGCCTCTTTGGCAGGGCAGGTGGCAATACTGGGGGCAGTCAGCACTCCACAGTTAAGAACAGGCATGTGCTCACGGGAACATGCTACAATGTGCTCGGCCCCTACTCAGAAACCTTTACCTATCGCCTTTCACTTAGGAGAAACCCCAGACTTCCAGGCCCTGTACGCTCTGTCCCAATCTCACCATGCTTCCTGCCCCCGGGCCCCTCTGTTCTCTCAGATATTCTCTGGGTGCCACCTCCTGCTCAAATCTTCATGTTCTTCAAGGCTCAGTTGAAATGCTGCCGTGTCCAGTAAGTCTGGGGGAGCCCCCTACTTCCCCCTGAATATGAGATCACCTTCCCTCTTCTCCAAAATGGCAGGAAACAGAGCTAGTTTGACTGTCTATGCTATAGCCCAGGCCAGAAGGCGGCCCAGAGCAGCTGGCAGTAAATATCTGTAGGGGAAAATTAGAGGCCAAACCCAGGGATTTTGTCAGATTCTAAGGAAGAATGTGGAAGAGGAGACAGTGACCACAAGGTCTGAGACCACAAGGGCCCTGGCACCTTGGGCCAGAAGCTGAGTCCCCACTACTAGCTGTTCAGCCCCTCCACCTGAGCCCCAACCCGGCCCAGGCCCTGGGAGCCACCTTTCCACTGAAGCTCTGGCCAGAATCAGAAATGGCCTCGGGGGCCATGAACGCTGGGGTGCCGGCCGTGCTGGACAGCTGAGCATCATTCCCCTCAAACTGGTTGCTGACACCAAAGTCGGCGATCTTCACATGCCCATTGTCCCCCAGGAGCAGGTTGGACGGCTTGATGTCCCGGTGGATGATCTTCTGGCAGTGCACTGCAGAGAGAGGCAGCTGGAGCACTGGTCTGGCCGGCTGCTGCCCAGAACCTACCACTGCCCTCACCCAGCCAGGGAAGCCCACCTCAAACTCAGAGCTGGGACACCCCCAGCCCATGCACACCCAGGGGACTTCAGGGTCATCTGGGCCACTATGCAGATGAAGACACTGAGGCTTGGTTGTTAGGAGAGTCGAGTCTAGAATTTTTGGAGTCTTTGGACTCCAAGTCCAATGCATTCTTCATGGCAATGAAAACACCAGTAGCTGAGAGGGTTGGTCAGAAAAGATTGGCGCAGAGGTCCTATCTGCACAGGCCGTCTCTGCCCTTTCACAACCTGTGGAGAGGCCCTCCACTCCAATTTTCAGGCTCAAAACCTATCAAAAACGTTCTCCAGTTCTACCATCCACCCTAGGCTGGTCAGAGATGTCATGCTTCTGGGACTGAGGGTTGGGTTGTGGGGAACAGGGTATCCTACAGAGACACTGGATCATCCCCTAGGAACTCTGAGCTGATGGGGTTCCAGAGAAGGAGGGTAGCTAGCCTGGAGACTGTTGGGGTGAGCTGGCCTGGGGTAAGAGTTGGCCTTCTCTAGTAGCCTGGGAGCTTGTACTGCTTCCTGGGTTCCAGCACTGCTGGGATGGGACAGGAAGCTCAGGCCGAGATGGAGACACTGACCCCACCCCATAATCATCCACTTGTGGAAGGAAGAAGGAAGACAGAGGGGAGAGGAACAAGGCTGGGGGTTGGGGAAGTGATAGTATCATAAAACAACAACAACAAAACCAACCAGCCTTTAGTGACTGCCTCTTTTGAACCAGGCTCACACACAGCATTTCACACGCACCCGTCAGAGCTCAGAGGCTCAGAGGCTGTGTATTTGACCATGGAAATAGTTTCAAGTTATCTCAAACCCTGGCCTCCCCTATGAACTCCAGGCTCTTTATCCATTTGGATGTCCAACAGACATGTCCAAACACCCCCCCCCTTCCATACCTCTAGGCCCTTGCTAAGAACTTTATGCAAAGCCTTCCCCTCTCTGTGCCTCAATTTCCCCATATGTACAATGATCTGAGGCCATTGGTGAGGCTCAAGTGAGATAAAGACAGTCCTGGTTCCTGATACTGCAGGTCACATCTCAGCTGAGACTCCACCCTGTCCCACCAAGAGAGAATATGCTCATGACCAACCAAGCTAAGATTCTGGGCAGCAACCCCTTTCCCCAACCCAGGCCAGACCCCTAGATGTCTGGAGACCTGCCTCTCTAACCAGTACTGGCCAACCTACCTCCTTCAAGCCTCCTCCCACAACCACTGCCTTAATCCAGGCCTCACCATCTGTCCCTTGGGCTGTAAAAACAGCCTCCTCCCTGGCCAGCTGGCCACTCCTCCCCCTAGAGCCTGGATAGACACAGCTGTCAGATAGAGCTTTCTAAGACACAAATCCTGTCACATTCCTCCACTGCTCAAAGCTCTTAGGGCTTATACTCCTGATGAGATGGCATCCAAAGTCCTCTGTGGAGGCATCTCCAGTCCACACAGTGGAGCCTGGCCAGTGTTTCCAGCTTCCTCCTCCACTGTCCCCCTATGTTCTGCCCATTAGATGTTCCAACCAACCTGAACTTCTCCGTATCCTAAACAGTACGTGTCTTCCTCCCCTCTGTGCCTCTGCCAAGCAGCTCTCTCTGCCTGGAACATTCTCTCCCACCCCACCCCCCATACCTGCCTAGCTAACGCCTACTCATCCTTCACCACCCCAGTCAAAAGTGGCTTCCTTGGAGAGGCCTCCACTGGCCTCTGGGTGGCTTTGTCTGCCTTCTCGATACCCTAGCGGCCCCTGCACCTCCAGGCTTGGAAGGCACTACACTGTACTATCTGCCTGTCCCTCCTATTACACCATGAGATCCCTGAGGTCAGTCCTGGATCTCTTGACATTTCTGTATCCCAGTCCTGCACTTAATAAAAGCAATAACCCATTGCCATCAAGTCAGCTGCAACTCATGGCGATACCATGTGTTACACAGAACTGCTCCACAGGATTTTCTTGGTTGTGGTCTTTATAGAAGCAGACTGCCAGGTCTTTCTTCTGCAGCACAGTGGAGTGGGTTTGAACCACACACCTTTCAGTTAGCAGCCAAGTGCAAACATTGGTGCCACTCAGGGACCATTCAGCATCTAGTGGGTACTCAATAAATGTTGCTCAACCAATGAATAAATAAGGGAATATCAGAGAGAGGGGTTAAGCTAATACCCTCCCTCTTGAGTGCCCATCATCTTAGGGCCTCTACCAGGGCAGAGCCTTCTCTGAGCAGCTGTAACTAAATCCACGTCTCCTGAGGGCCCACGAAGAGCCTAAGCTTGCTAAAAACTCAAAGCAGAGTAAACAGAATACCCACTGCATGTTGCCGAAGACCACGTACCACGAAGAACCCAGAGCTCGCCCAGTGAAGTCAGCCACCACCCCTTCCCCTTCAGAAGGCTTTTGGCCCCGCCCATGTTCAATACCCCGCCCACTCGCTGAAGCTGATTGGCAGGCAGTCAGCACTGACTGACAGAAAGGGCTGAATGCTTGGTCAGTCTGGGCTCCGCCCTGCTCCCCCTTCCCCTACTCCAGAGGCAGCCCTTCGCTTACAGTACTCAAGGCCCAAGATGATGTCCCGCAGGTAGAGACGAGCTTGGTCCTCGGGGAAGGGCTTGTCGCAGGGCACTTCCATGACCGGCCTATGGGGAGGCATTTGGAGGAGGGAGTGTTGGACAGGAATCAGGATGAGTACAGCTCAGCTGATAACTGATGACGGGGAACAATAGGGGTAGCCCATTCAGACCCCATGGGACCTCCTAGGAACCCTCTATGCTCCAGCAAGCCCCTAGAATCCAAGATTTTAGCTGCTTCTGCCATAAAATAAATACTTGAAAACACATGGACACAAATGCCTTTTTTTTATCTTAATTTCTGATTGGCTTGGTATTCTTTCTTCTAAATACTTAATGATCTGTGATCAAACAATTGACAAAACGCCATTTACATTGTGGACCCAGTTCCAACAGAAGATCATGAAATCGATTTATGGGTGGCAACTGATTTTTTGTAACAAAACAGAATACATCAGAATGTATCACATGTAAACACAGTGTGGAGGAGCACAAGAGTTAAAGGCAACAAAGTAAGTACTATTACACCCCCAATCCTGCAACAGCAGTAATAACAATAACAATAATCTATAAGTGGAGACATAGATACTCAACCAGCTGAACAGATGTGGGAAGGCTAATGGGACTATACCTACGAATACATATAGATTTGACACAGGATATTTCTACATATGTATTTATATATGCTGCAAATATACCCATGAATATAGTATAGCATACAGGGGGCAAAGTTATGGAAACTTTTTAGCCATGACCAAACACTTTGAGGGAATGAGTCACTGGGCCTGGAGGTCAGACCATAGTCTTAGAGGATACCAAAGTCAACTGGCATAACATAAAGGCAATGTTCTACATCCTACTTTGGTGAGTAGTGACTGGGGTCTTAAAAGCTTGTGAGCAGCCATCTAAAGGGCAACTATTGGTGTCCCCCCAGTCGGAATAAAGAAGAGTAAAAAAAAATCAAAGCACAAGGAAACAATTAGTCCAAAGGGCGAATGGACCATGTGAACCCTAGTCTCCACCACCCTGAGACCAGAACTAGATGGTGCCTGGCTACCACTGACAACCATTCTGAAAGGAATCACAATAAGAGATCCTGGATAAAGTAGGAGAAGAATATGGAACAAAACTCAAAATAATTAAAAAAGAAAAAAAAAAAAAAGACCAAGTCTGATAGAGACCAGTGGAACCCCCAAGACTATGGCTCTTAGACACCCTTGAAACCTGTAACTGAACTCAACCCCAAGGCTCAGCTTTTAGCCAAATGACAGACCTGTAAAGCGAATACTAACACCAAGGAGGTACACACCATATGAGATCAAAGCGTAGCATCTGCCCAGAGATGAAGCTCAGAAGGCAGGACGGGATAGGAAAGAAGGACGAATGGAAACAGTGAACACGGGGAGAAAGTGGGAAGAGGGCTGCTTCGGTGCAGGGACTGCAATCAATGTCACAAAACAATGTGTATGACTGTTGAGTGGAAAACAAATTTGCTCCGTAAACTTTCACTCAAATCACAAATTTTTTTTTAATGTATTACATGTAATAAGGATATAGGATACACATTGGTTTGTAAAACTGGTTTCAGTTATAGATAAAGGAGGCAAGGCAAAAATTCTATTTCTTGTTATGAATGGAGGTCAAAAAAGTTTGAAAGCCCCTAAGTCTTAAAGGGATTGCACTCTTCCCTCCCCTACCCCCAAAATATCGGTCTTTAAGAAGCCCCACAGGCAGGGAGAAAAGCTTCAGTCTATATTCAAGACCTTGGCAGTTAGGCTACTGGTCCCCCTAACCCTGTGCCCTCTATTCCATGTCAACTGCTCTGTAAATGCCTGAGAAGGACAGGAGTGAGAGCCTTAGTTTCCAACAGTGACTGACTGTCTGTGTGACTTTGGGAAGAAAGATGAGCAAAGCCCTGGGGACTGGAGCCAGGAGCCCTGGTTCTGGCATAAAAAAGCTCTCTGAAATCGGGAGATTGTTGATCCTTAGTTTCCCCACTCAAAAATGGGAGAGAATAGCACCCCATGCATCCAACTCATGAGCTTGTTGTAAAGATCAAAGAACCCTTTGTGATCTGAGTACAGGTAAGAAATGTGAGTATCATCTCCACACTTTTGTTTAAGAAATAGTATTTCTTTCCCTTCTCCTCCATCCAAATCTTTTTTGCAGTTCTTTAAGGACTACCTCAAGATATACTTCCTGCTGGAAAATGAATTTGCTCTGTAAAGTTTTACCCAACTCACAATAAAAATTAAAAACAAACAAACAAACATACACTTCTTCTTCCAGAGGTCCCCCTAACTATTCCAGCCCCATTGACTCCAGCCTTCAAAGAATAATCCTTTTGGTCTCTCATTTTCCCCCAGACTGGAGGTCCCCAAGGGCAAAGGCTGGTCTCTGTTTCCTCTTAGAGCAGCTGACCCTAGAACTAGGGACACAGGGAGGGAGAGGAAGGCCTAGACTCAGACTTGATCCACCTGATCAGGACAGGAACTCACCCCTTTCTCAGAAGGTCAAACACTGAAAGAAAAGAAATGAAGGTAAGTTACGAGCAGACCGGCAAAGCAGCCAGTTCTACAGGGTAGGAGGGGAAGCAGGCATGGAGCCACACTTGAGGATGAGACAGCACAGGGGTCCCAGGACATCAAAGGAAGTAAACGGACCGGCCTCTTCTGATCCTCAGGTGACAGGTGAGGACCAGCAGCATGGGCCCCTTTTATAAGAGGGGAAACTGAGGCTCAGGGCAGGGACAGAAATTTTCCTAAAGGTCTTAGCAGGCTGGCAGGTTGGAGATGGAGTGGAGACTAAAGCCTTGGCCTCTAATTACTAAACTAAGGCTCCTTCTGCCCTATTTCCTGGGGCCTCCTTTGAGCCCAGCTCTAAGCAGGGCCCAGAAACTTAAATAATAGCATTGATAAAAATAAAAATGAATATGCTTTACATAACTCATTCACTCCCCACATTAAGCCTGTGAGGCACGCATCAGTATGCCCATTTTATAGCAAAAAACACTGAGACACAGGGATATCAGACAGGTCTGGGAATCCACACCACATAGCCCACTTCCTGCAGAGGATTCTCCCTGGGTACAGAGCCCAGATCTGACCCACCATCTCTCTGATCACTGCCAACCTAGCAGGGAGTAGGGCTTGGGAATATCTGTTGAATCTAACTGAGTATCTGATCCTAGTTTAGGTGGGGCTGGGCAGGAGAATGCAGGGCTCGAGCAGCACATGTGTTTTATATCTGCCCCCTGGGAGGTCAATCTGTTCACCCCACCCACCTAAAGTGTGTCCCAGGAGCCCTAAGACCAGCCCTGGGTGAGCTGCTGTGGGAATGTGCTGGACCACTCACCCAAATAGAGATTGTCCTCAGCTGGGTCATCCAGGACCTGGTCAGAGAGGAGCAGACATGGGGGTGGGGCTTGAGGAGGCATGGGGTAGCGATGTCTTTGCCAGCCCTGGAAACCCTAGGTTGTTCCTGCAGCCACCCTGGACAATGAGCAGGAACTGCACTGGCACCACACAGATGGGACTTCAGAAATCAAGCCTGGCCTTCTCTGCAGCATCCAGACCTTCTCCCCTTCTGCCATGATGGGGAGCTTACTTCCTGCCTATGGGGCAGCACCTCATTCTCAATGAGAGCTTGGGAACACTCCTGGCTAGCCTGAACTGATCCCTGAAGACTCCCTGAAGCCCCCACCTCCAGTCTGGCCATCCCCTTGGAGGCCTTAACCACATCTGCTCCCTCAACAGGATCCTGGGCCTATGCTGAGCACCCCTTCCCCGACCCTACACCCAGAGGCTGCTTCCACAGGACACAGGCACTTGTTCCCATCCACTCAGTACCACATCCTACCTCGATCAATTTGACCACATTCATATGGTCCAGCTTCTTCAGAATGGCAATCTCCTGGTACACCCTCTCCAGGGGCAGCAGCTGCTTGGCGGGTCCCCCCAGTGAAGCCTGTGACCCTCTTGGGGGAGGGCGACCTGCAACCAGGATGAGGAGTCAAGCCCCTGTTCCAGGAGGCCGGGCCTCACCATGGGCCTACAACCAGCCTCAAGCAAGAATCTTGCAGAAGAGTGGTCTTGTCCCCAACCCAACACATTCCCACTTCCAGGCTGTCCCACTCAGTTTGTTCATGCTGTCCCACTCAATCACTAGTCTTAACAAAAACTAGGTAGGACCTAGGCTTCCTCCTCCTTTGCCCCTACCCGCAGGCTAGGAGCTCCCAAGGACAGGACCAGATAGATAGATCAAGTAGATACATACGTGGAAAGCCATATTGCTTCAGTAACTTCTTTTTGGAAAGAACTTTCATTGCCTGAGGGGTGGAGGGGACAGAAATGTCATCTGTGTGTAGCCACCAGGGTCTAGGCCAGGCTGGCTACATGTGGACTGAGATCCAGAAAGATCCATAGGGTACTTGCCACTGGCACTGAGGGAAACTCTGGAAGTGACCCAAGTGTGCATTAAACTGGGTGAAGAGATGGCCATACCTCAATCCAGGTCTTACTCCTATTCCCCCAATAAGCCTTTCCAGAGTTTTCCCCGCAGAGCCCAGACTCTGCTAACATACCCCCAGAGACTGAAATCTCACTACCTTTGCACACCCCTAGAGACAGGGAGCTCACTCCCATCAGAAGAAGCCCTGTCCTCTGTTTTCCAGGCACAGAGTTTTGCTACACCCTCAACCCTCAGCTTCTAGGGCCCCACTGGGACAACACCTCCCTCCCATGCCCAGACTCACATAGTGTCTGTCTTCACTCTCGTTGTAAGCCAGCCTCACCACGCCATAGGCACCCTGCAGATAGGCACTGGTCAGCCCTGCCTGGACAGGACAACTTCCCCTGGGACTAGCTCAGAAAATCAGGAGCCTGAACTGCTCTGGCCCCTCTTCCCCTATCCTGGCCACCAGCTGGCTCAGGGGCATGCAGTTCAGGCAGATGAAGAGGGGGTTTCTGTGCAACGGCCTCTGTCCCTGCTGGGCTCCACACAGTTCCATGCCTCCTCTGCCCCTCCTGTCTCCCATCAAGAGCTCTGGGGTGCCAGGAATCAGGAGTTACCTCCCCGCTTCTCCCATTGGTTCTCTACAGAGAACAAAATTATCTGCATGTCCAGAATGAGGCTCTCCTGGCCCTACCTCACATTCCCACCAGGAGAGAAGGTATATTGCAAAGCCAAGGATTCTGCAGCCTGCCTCCATGAAGTGCCAGGAGAAGCCCTCACTGCCCTGGCCTGCCCCAGTCCTACCTTGCCAATCTCACTCTGCAGCTTGTACTGGTTCAGTTGCACACAATCCTGGGAGAAAAAGAGAAGCATCAGGTGCAGCTTGATTCAGAAGTGGCATGGCCCCCACCGCAGAAACCTGTTCTGACCCAATCCTGGCTCCCCATTCCCAGACCTCAGCAACCTTTCAAGTCTGGATGGGGAAACTTGGTGCAAAACCACTGTAAGTGACAAGAAGCCCTGGATAATGTTTGAAAATATGAATGGTGACCAAGGCCATGCTTTGTCCCCTGGGAAGTGGTAAGAGAAATGCACTGACTTCTATTGGACACAGGTCTGTGAGACCCCAATCTGTAAAGCACCTCAGTATTTCCAGAAGCAGCTGAATGGGGAGGTCTGCATTGCATGGACAAGAAAGATGAGCAAAGCCCTGGGGGCTGGGGGCTGGGGGCTGGAGCCAGGAGCCCGGGTTCTGGCATAAAAAGCTCTCTGAAATCTGGAGATGGCTGAGGACCTGGGGGCACTTTCAGATCTGGGTGGCAATGGTAGGGCCAGCAGGAGCTAGAAGCTGGAAACATGCAGGCATGAGGGCAGTTCTGAGTCAGGACAGGTCGAGGTGGCAGGATTAAAGGTGACAGGCTCAGCCTGGTGTCAAGGGATAGCATCATTTATCTCCAAGTTTCTAAGGGAACTTCACGCGGGCAACAGAGGGGCCTGATTTCTAGGCGTGGGGAAGGGTAGGAGTGGTGGGAGTTATAGAAGTCAGTCATTGGCTCAGATGGATCTGCCTTGGGTGGGAGGCCATACTATCAGGTAGCAAGCTCCTCAGCCCCACAGAAGTGCAAAACAAGGCTAGATGGATGCCTAGCAGGGATGGGAGCAGAAACGGGTCTTCACTGAGGCCAGCTAAGGAGCTTGTGAGCAACCCCCAGCCCTGCCCCACCAACCTCTGCATCTGAGATGGCCACGTGGTGGGACTCGATGGTAGGCCTCCGCCAGGCCCTCGGGGAGATGTGGCTGGAGGGCCCTGTGGCATAAGGCCCAGCCTGGGCCTCGAGGCAGCTCCCTGCTGGCCGCTCCTGCAGGGAGAACTTCCGAGCTGAGAGGGTGGGCCGGGCTGGAGGGGGTCTCAGAGCTGCGCCCGGAATCACAGAGGCAGCCCTGGCCCGTGGCGGAGGGTCCACACCATTCCTGGCAGGCTCAGGGACACCCTTCACCTCCTCCAAGTGGGCCACATCGATAGCTGCCACCCGCTCCACCAGCTCTGACCTAGGGTCCTGGCAGCAAACGGCTGGGCCCCCTTCCATTGCCTCAGGCAAGACAATCGTCTGCACAGCCTGGTAGGGAACCTGAGAAGAGAAGGCAGAGAAGGCTTTGCTCCTGGATGCCGGGTTGGCCAGAAGGTCGGAGTCCAGGTCCTTCACCCCATAGCCACACCCTGTGGGGCTCACCTCCATGCCCTTCCTGGCTGTCCCCTCTGCCTGGGTTGCCAATATCCATACTTAGATATCTAGTGCTACTATAACAGAAATATAAGTGGATGGCTTTAACAAATTTATTTTCTCACAGTTTAGGAGGCTAGAAGTCAGAAGTAAGAGTGCTGGCTCTAGGGGAAGGTTTGTCTCTGTCAGCTCGGATGGAAGGTATTTATCTCTTCAGCTACTGCTTCCTGGTTCGTCACCCCATCTCTCCCTCTGCTCCATTCGATTCTTTAATCATCTCTTTATATCTCAAAAGAGATTGACACAAGATACACCCCACACTAATCCTGCCCCATTAACATAACAAAGAGCCATTTCCCAATGGGATTATAACCACAGGCATATTGTTGTTTGTCGCCACTCATGGCAACCCTATACACAACAGAACAAAACACTGCCTGGTCGTGTAACATCCTCACACCTCACAATCAATGCCATGCTTGAGCCCAGCGTTGCAGCCATTGTGTCAATCCACCTCCTTGAGAGTCTTCCTCTTTTTCACTGACCCTCTTCTTTACCAAGTCTTTCTCCAGGGACTGGTCCCTCCTAATAACTGGCCCAAAGTATATGAAGTAAAACTCTCACCATCCTGGCTGTACTTCTTCCAAGACAGATTTTTCATTCTTCTGGTGTTCATGGAATGTATATTAAATATTCCTCACAAACACAGTAATTCAAAGGCATCAATTCTTCTTCAGTCTTTCTTATTCATCGTCCAGCTTTCACATGTACATGAGGTGACAGAAAATATCACGGCTTGGGTTGGGTGCATCTTAAGTCCTCAAAGTGACATCTTTGCCTTTTAACACTTTAAAGAGGTCTTTTGCAGCAGATTTCCCCAATGCAATGCATCATTTCGTTTCTTGACTGCTGCTTCTATGGGTGTTGATTGTGGATCCAAGTAAAATTAAATCTTTGACAATTTCAAACTTTTCTCCATTTATTGTGATGTTTCTCTTTGGTCCAATTGTGAGGATTTTTTTTTTTTTTTAATGTTAAAGTGTAATCTATACTGAAAGCATTTGATCTTCATCAGTAAGTGCTTCAAGTCTTCCTCACTTTCAGCAAGCAAGGTTGTATCACCTGCAAGTATTTATTAGGATGAAAGGAAAGACAATATACCAAATCGAGTGACCAACACAATAATGCTAAGGAAAGGGAAGACACAGAGAGGTGCGCAGGAGTACAGACAACAAAGATAAACACTTTTACATACACAACACCATGTTATTAGTGATGATAAACATTAATCCACGGGTAAACAGATAGGCAGACAGGCTGAATGATCAGGTATGTCTAGGCAAAAGGGAATATGAATTTCTAGCAGTTCTCAGTCAATATAATGCTGCCACCATTTTTCAATGATCTTCAGCAAAATTTTACTTGTGTGTGATACTAAGAATAGTTGATAATTTCCACATTCTGATGGATCACCTTTCTTTGGAATGGGATCTCTTCCAGTCAGTTGGCCAAGTAGCTGTCTTCCAAATTTCTTGGCATAGACAAGTGAGTGCTTCCAGCATTGCATCCATTTCTTTAATCATCTCAATAGGTATTCCACTGATTCCTGTTTTGATTTTCACTAATTCCTTCAGTGCAGCTTGGACTTCTTCCTTCAGTACTGTTGGTTCTTGAGTTCTTGATCATATGTTATCTCCTGAAATGGTGGGAAATCTACCAATCCTTTTTTGGTACAGTGATTCTGTGTATTCCTTCCACTTTACCTTGATGCTTCCTGAGTTGTTCAATATTTTGTCCTCAGTGTTGCAGCTCAAGGCTTGACTTTTTCTTTCAGTTCTTTCAGCTTGTGAAATGCCAAGTATGTTCTTCCCTTTTGGTTTTCTAACTCTGGTCTTTGCATATTTCATTATCATACTTTACTTTGTTTTCTTGAGCTGCCCTTTGAATTCTTCTGTTCAGCCCTTTTACTTCAGGCATAGAGGTTAGGATTTACAACACATACTCTGGGAGACACAATTCAGTCCATAACACAGACTCAGGTTTGTCCCCTACTAAATGACGGAATTCCAGGAGGTCATCTGGCTCTGCTATACGCCAGCCCTCTGGACTTCAGTGTCTCCATAGAACCGGCACTTTTGCCTTGCTGCCATCACAGGGAAGCTGGGAGAATCCGATACTCCCAAGTCAGGACAGACAGACAAAGGCAGAACACAGAAGGCCCAGCACCACTGGGAGGGACAAAGTCCAGGGTTTGCCCAGGCCCCTGCCCTACATGTAGCACAGTGACTCACCATCTCCAACCTTGGACAGCAAAGCATACCAACACTGCCCCACAGCAGCTGAGCTGGGCACAGGCACTTCATGGTCTCCCTGATGTTCCAGCCCCACTCACCCCTCTCACTGCTTCCAACAAGATCTCCCTGATGCTGCATCCTCTCGCACTCCTTCTCACCTCCCCCAGAAAATCCTCCCTGATCCTCCAGCTTCACACATATCCTCCAGAAAGGTCTCCTTGATGACCTAGCCTCTCTCACTCCCTCTCACCTCCTCTAAGGAGGCATCTCTAATCCTCCAGCCTCTCTCACTCTGCCTCGCCTCTTCCAAGGAGACCTCCTTGATGCTTCAGCCTTTCTCACTTGCTCTCCCTCCTTCAGGGAAACCTCTCCAGGGACACAGGGTGAGGATGCCATCACTTCTTTCCTTGCCCCAGCAAAGCTTCCAGTCCAGAACAGGGTCCATTAGAGGAGAGAACAGCTGCTTTGGTGGCTGTCAAGTGAGACTTCACTGAACTAAGAAGTCGTTCTTTATTTCTCCTAGTTTTTCATTTCAGCTTATTCAAGTGACCAAAATATTTGTCTTAATGTGCTGATGCTGGGATGCTTCCTCTAGCCTGGCCTCACACCCATCCAGGCCCCAAACCAGGCCCCAGGTCAAGGACTAACCTCAGACTCCAGCCTTAGTCCTCACCTTCAACCACAAACCTGGACTAAATCTTGGTCCCAAGATGAACCCTGACACTCAGATTGAGACCCTACCTCCACCCTAGGCCAAGCACTGGCCCCTCCGGCCTGACACCCCTCCCCCATTCTGGGCCAGACTAGGAATCTTCTCAGAAAAAAGGAAGCAAGTGCAGATCCTGACCCTCTGCACTTCCTGACTGATGGTAACTTCCTCTGTCCCCACATAGCAACTTTGAACATCAGTCTCTTGCCTCCGCTCCACCCCTCACACTCTCTTCATCTTGCTTTGACAGATATCAGGAGGCTGAACTTGCTGCTCTGTCTGCCAATCTGCTGTGGGACCCTGAGTAAGCTCCTTCCTAGCTCTGAGCCTCAGCCTCTCCATCTGTACTGCAGATGCGTTACCTCCTCCAACTCCCCTAGGGCCACAGCAAGGCTCAGAGATGGAGTGTGGGTAAGGGTGCAGTCTAGACCCTCTGTGTCTGGCACAGTGTTGAATGAGTGGAAATGTGGAGATAGTGACACTGATCTTGACATGCAGAAAGGAAGACAGAGAGGATGCATCCTGGCAGTGGGGAGAGACATGGAGGCTGGACCTAGAGAAGTGAGAGCTGGAGCACCAGGGAGGCCTCTCAGGAGGAGGTGGGGGGACAGGGGTGGCCAATGAGTCTAGAGTATTAAGGAGACCTCCCTGGAGGTAAGAGGGGTGAGAATGTGCATCTGGGAGACCACTCTAGAGGAGGTGACAAGGGGTGTGAGTAGGGCGGGAGCATAAGGGAGGTCTGGGGACCAGATGGCCTGCAGGAAGGAGGAAGCTAAAGTTCAGAAAAGCCTGGCCCTCCTATCTCTCTCCTCCTCATAAGGAGCTCATCCTTCTGTCCCTCCCTGTCACTCTTGAGGCCCCAGGTGTGGCTGTCTGTTTCTCCCAGCAGAATGTAAACTCCAGGAGATTAGGGATCATGTCTGGTCTTCAGCAGTGCCTGGCACACAGCTGATAGTGGCCTTTCAGTTGGTTCCCAACTTGTGGCGACCCCATGCATGGCGTGAAATGCTGCCCAGTCTTATACCATGCCTATGACTATCATCCCCATGCTCAGTTCTGGATCAGACCACTGTGATCCAGAGGGTTTTAGTTGACTGATTTGAGAAAACAGACTGTCAGGCCTTTCTTCCTGGTCTTAGTCTGGAAGCTCCACTCAGCATCATAGCAACACGCAAGCCTCCACTGCCAGAGCAATGGTGGCTGTGCGTGAGGTGCACTGGCTGGGAATCAAACCTGGGTCTCATACATGGAAGGCAAGGATTCTACCACTGAACTACCATCGCCCTGTGGCACATAGCAAGAGTCCAACCAGTATCTGTTGAATGAATGAATGGTTGTCATAGTGATCACATTAGATTGATAGCAAAGCAGGCTCAGAAAGGAGACCCCAACAAGCCTCAGGCCCCACCCCAAGTCAGAGAATGAACATTAGTGCCCGAAGTTCCTGCTGTTTGGTTTCAGGTCTCACCAGGCTGCAGGTGAGAGACTGGGAGGAACCACAGAGAGCCACAACAGGCAGAGGCCACAGGCTACTGTACTGGCCTATAAAATTTGCATATCTGCATATCATTTCCCTGATGTGGTTATCACAGAAAGAGGAGGGCGTGGCATCCTCCTTTACCTCCCTTCCCTCATCTTCTTAGGTGGGGAAACTGAGACCCAGCAACGGGCAGGGACAGGCCTGGGGTCCAGCCCCGGGTCCTGTTACCTGGGTTAGCAACCAGGCTCTGAAGCCAGGCTGCCAGGGTTCAAGTCCAGGCTCCTCCCTTTCCTGGCTCTGGGCCAGGGGGCTGACAGCTTCACCACTGCACCTGGGTATTTCCTTGTCTACAACATAGGGCTGAGGGTAGGTCTCACCCACCAGGTGGCTGTCAGCAGTAAGGGAGTGGACACCTGCAGAGGGCTCAGAAGAGACCTGTCACTAAGGAAGCGCCGTAAAAGTGAGTTGTTGTGTTACTGCTGTTGTGATTGCCTGGGACAGGCTGCAGCCCAGATGGATGTGCGGGCAGGCGGGAGGCGGCTGTGAGGGCTGACGTCAGGCCCTCCTTCCCTCCCTCCTTCCCGCCTGGATCAAATTCAGGTGACTAAGCAGTCAGCGAGGGAGGTGGCCGGGGAGCCCCGAGGTTCCTGCCGCGTGTCCAGGCGACAGGACCTGGCGCCGAGGCTGTGCGTGTGAGGGCATGTGTCTGGCGCATGGGCCTGGGGTGGCAGCGAGCGTCTCTAAGTGGGTGTCTGTATATCTGGTGGCTCCACACACAGGAACATATCTGCCTGGGGTCAAAATCTATCCATGTTGTCTGTGTGAGTATATGAGTGTTGTGGGCACTTGTTTGCCTTTAGGTCTGCATGTGCATGTACCCCAGAAGGGACACATTGGGGGTGGGCTTGCACCTCCTGGAGGTCATGGAGATTTAACCTCAGGTCAACTCAGTCCAATAGCCTGGGGCTGCCTCCTGGGCTGGGCAGAGGTGTGTCCTGGCCAGGACCCAAGCCTCTCTGGAGGCTTACCCAAGGGGTCTCTCAAGGCCCTTCCCAAACTGAAGCTTCAGTAGACACTTTGCAGAAACTGACTCAGCAGGTCACTAGGGGCCACCTGGACAAATGGAAGTGCAGAGAGACACAAGGCCAGGACTTCTAAGAGCACAGGGAACCTCCAAGGACCCAGCTGAGTCCTGCCAGTTGGAAATGGTTTTTGTACCAGACTCAAGCCTACCCTATCTTGGGATAGCTACCCCAATCCTGCCCTCCCAGGCTGGGGCTGTGTGCCTCACACGTGACTCAGACAGAATGGCCACCATCCTGCCAACTTCCAGGGCTAAAACAATGAGAACAATGAGATTATAGACACAGAAGCACTTTGTGCTAGAGAGATGTAGAACTGGGATGTATCTCTATTTAGAAGCTCCTGAGACAGAGCCTTTAGTTACAAAATATAATCCCTGTCTGCTCCCTGGCTCTGGGAAGGCCTATCACAGACATCATATACTACCCCTTACTCCCTGGCTTCTCCTCCCAGGCTGTGTCTAGCCACTCCTATGATATTCAGGCTCCTGGCTCCAGGCACCTGCCTGGCCTGGCCTCTTCCTCAGGATATGCCCCCATCCACCTAGGTCCCTCAGAGGAGGCCCAGAGCAGGACAGATCAGGCAGACTCTGTTTGCATCTAAGATGGTTCAAGCACTGCTGCCTGGAATGACTTCAGGCAACGATCAGGCCTCATTCCACGTTCTGGGGGGCTGTCAGGGCCAAGCCAAGGCAGGGGACCAGCTACAGTCCAGGCAGAGAGGACAAGAGGTCCTGACTGATGAGGACTAGCCAGAAAGAAAAGCAGCAAGGAGGTGGCACTACCACTCAGGCCAGATGCAGAAGGTGGCCCTGGTGTCTCTGGGCTGCCTCACAGAGCTGTGTTTATGCTCCTGACAACTGTCTGGACAGCCCTGGCAACGGGTGCCCTCCGAGGCTCCCACCCCCACGCGGATGACTCAGTCCCCTTGAGGGAGGCCCAGCGTCTGGTGCCAAGTCATGCTTGAGGATGCCTGCTGTTAGGATGCACCCCCGACCATCCCCAGGGGAGCCCTCAAGCACCAACGTGGGTTCTGTGCCTGTGTCTGACTCAGCACAGCGACCCTTCGCATATCCTCTTGTCCAGCCATGGAGGCAGATGGTCCCGAGGCTGCATTTCTGCCTTTACCTCTACACTTCATACTCTATACCAGGTCTGTGTCCCCACCCAACTCTCCAACCAGCTATCTCCTACCCCTGCATGCTTCCCCGGCAGTTCAGACCCCAGAGGACCCCAATTCAACTCAGCATCTTCCTCCAAACTTCTCTTCTTCCTCTATTCCAAACACAGATGGGTACCACCATCCTCCCTGTTTGTACCAGACCCAGGCCAGACTCCCAGGAACCCTTCTGATCCTCCCCAACCCTTGCACCCCCAACTCCAACCTACACTTACTCTCCACTCTAGCCACACCACCCTACTTGAAGCTTCCAGAACACGACAGACAGTGTTTTGCTGCCAGGCCTTTCTATAAGCTATGCTTTCTGCCAGGAGCACCTCCCTCTTCTGTCCTGCCTGGGGGACAGCTCTGAAATCACCTCCTCTGGAAACCTTCCCTGATCTTCACACTGTTGGGTGAGGTCACCAAGTCGAACCCCATAAAAAAAATCCACATTCTGACTTTTTCCTCTCCTTTCCCACTGCTTCCTCCACTCAGCTCTCCCTGCCTCTAGGCTCACACCCCCATGTTACCCCACCCTGTCCTCCACACCAGTTGCTAGAGGGAATATTTCTAACATGCAAATAAGGTCACAGTTCTTCCAGACCTGGTCTTCCAGGCACTTTGCATCTGGGGGACAGAGGAGCGGAGACCGAGCCTGGGACCAGGGACTCACAGGCTGGGAAGCAGCCAGGACACAGGCTCCTGGGACGCAAATCAAGTCACTCATTCATGCAACAAATATCCATTGAGCATCTACTATATCCCAGGCACTGTGCTAGTGTCGGGAGATAAAACAGTGAACCAAAAAGACAAATCCCTGCTGTTACACACTCTAATTTCTAGTGGAGCAAAAGGCAACAAACAAGAAAGCTGTAACAAATAGAGGATACGTCAAGTGGCACCTACTATAAAGAAAAATAAAGCCGTGTAATGAAGGGGAAGGGGCTGGCGATGCTGCGTACATACTGTGGTCAGGGAAGGCCTTTCTAACGCAAGATTTGAGCAGAAATCTCAAAGAACTGGGGAAGAGCATTTCAGGTAGAGGGGCCACCAAGTGCAAAAGGCCATGAGGTAGGATGGTGCTTATTCAGATGTTTAAGGAGCAGCAAGAAGGCTAACGTGGCTGGAGTGGAGGGTCAAACATGAGAAAGGTACCCAATGGCAAGCAGAATTGAGTCTGTAGAGAAGGCCCAGGCATTTACCGTGCTTGGCATCAGGGAAGGCTTCCTGGAAGAGATGGTATTTCAGCTCTTTCTTGACCACTGAGTAGGATTTCAAGAGGGGAGGATAATGGAAGTTCACATTGTGCATTACAAAGAGTCATTTCCTGGCTGGGACACAGGGCTTGGCACAAGGGGTTAAGGGGTCTTGTGGATAGAGACCACCAGTACCAGTCAACTTCAACTCATGGCAGCCTCATGAGTGTCAGAGTAGAACAGCACTCCATAATATTTTCAATTTTTCAAAAGATCATCAGGCCTTTCTTCTGATGCATGTCCAGGTAGTCTCGAACCTCCAACCTTCTGGTGAGCAGCCAACTGCATTTACCATTTGCACCACCTAGGGACTCCCAAGACCAGAAGGCCTAGGAAACTAGAGGAGGGTTTTGAGCAGCTCAGTGACTCAGTCAGATGAGTTTTAAAGCGATCCTTTCCACTATTGTGGGGAGACAGTGTGGGATCCCATGGAGAAGGCATGAGAGCTCAAGCCTGTGGGCCTGGTACACAATGGGTGCTCAGTCTATACATGCTGAATGAAGGAGTGAACGGATGGGGGGATCTTCAGCGCATCTTCCTCCGGGATCCTCAAGGACACAAGCGTGTACTACTTCCACACTTGTGCGCCCACTTGGCACAGGTACACAGTCCTGTGACCTTACCCCACACATAACCTTTTCTGCACGCTCGGGTACCTTCAAGACATACATACACCCCTCCCCTGACCGGAGCACGCCTATGTCCGCGTGACCTGCCCTCACACACCACTCCACCCAGTAATACTCCCCCCTCACACACACAGGCACACTCCAGGGTCCACGTGACACACGCACACCCGCTTCCAAACACCACACACAAGTCCCCGCGCACGTGTGCACCCTCCGAACCATCAGTTCTGGCCCACTGGGCCCCAGAAGCCGCAGCGACCGCCTCCATTGCCCCTTCTCAGCCCAGGGACGAGCGCGCAGCTAAAGCCGCATCCCCCTCATTCATCCTCCCTCATGCGCTCCCCACCCCCATCGCCCTCAGGGGAGGACCGTGGGAAGAGCGCTCCGTGGAGATGCACACGTGGGTGCACTCATCTGGGCCCACTCGGCACAGTCAAGGCCTCCCACCAAGAGCTGGGGCGGGGGCGGGGGGGTAGTCCGCTCCGTGTGCACGCAGTCCCGCAGACAAGAGCAGGAGAAGGACCGGGCGGGGCGCTCTCACAGATGCGGTGCCCGCTGTCGGCGCAGATAGAAGCAGGCTCCAGAAGGCACCTGGTAGATCCAGCCCCGCCACAGAAAGAGCAGGATCCCGGCACGGACCAAGTCCGGGCTGCTCTCATAGAAGCGGCCTCACAAATCATCCCTCTCCCCTGCAGGCTCGGAGCAGATGTTCCGGCGTTCGTGCCCTCCCGTCTTCCCACACCCGCTCCCGCCCAGCTTCCCCTCTCCGTCGACCCCTACCTCAGCGCCAGGAGACAGTGTCCGTGGCCCGGCAAGCGGCCAAGCTCGCTCCCGCGGCGCGCGCCCTACCCAGCCCGCCTAGCCCCGGCCAGGATCTTAGAGCTCAGACAGCCGGCACCGCGGCGCGCGGCAGTGCTCGCCCCCCAGCCAGCCGCCGCGCCCGGCCCGCGCTTATTGGTCTGGCTGCACGCCCCCCCGCGGGTCGCCCAATTAGAGCCTAGGACTTCCGCCACGCCCCTTGGGGGAGGGGCCGCGACGGGCTGAGGCTAGGGAGGGGACCCGCCCAGTGCGATGGGGTTAGGGCTCGTCACGCCCCCGGCGCCGCTGTGCTGGCTGCCCTGGGACACCTGAAATCCCTCCAGGCCTGGGCCCCTTAGCAGAGTCAGGGGCTACGAGTGCTTATCTCCCCAAATCCTCTGCCTTCCCCCAGCCTGGCCAGTCTGGGACAAGAGCGCCACCCCCCAGGGGGTGATACGCGGTGCGTGCTAGGGGAGGGGCAAGGCAAGGTTTGCGACAAGGGTTCAGGCCAAGGCCTAGACCGAGGGAGAAAGGCCTTGAATGGCAGGCTCAGTTTAGCTTTCTTCTGATTAGGGGCAGGGGGTCAATGAAAAGGTAGCAAAGAATGCCAAATGCAAAGATCAGATTCATTTTTGGGGCGAGGGCACTGTGAGTAGGTGGCAGGAATTGCCTAGAGGCAGAGGGAATGGAGGGGACTCACCTAGACTTGGTGACCTTCATGGTGGCTGTTCCTAGGGATCTTGCACTCCCTCCTCGCCTGGTTACCTCATCAACTTTTGGTTCAGGTATATTAAGCTCTCCATTTGTGGATCCTTCTGGCATCTCACCCCACCACTTGCCTGGACAGGGCCCCACATCTCTTCCCCAAAACCTGACCTCCTATGTCTCTATCTCAGAAATTAGAGCCAGAGCCTGGGAATAACCAGACTACCCATTTTTTATCTCAACCAGTTGATGACTAAGCCCTGCCCATAACCCAAACCAAAACCAAACTCACTGACATTGAGTCGATTCCAACTCAAAGTGACCCCCACTGGGTTTCCAAGGTTATAAATCTTTACAAAGACAGCCCCATCTTCCTGGTGGGTTAGAACCACCAACCTTTTGGTTAACAGCCAAATGCCTTAACCACTACACCATCAGAGCTCCTTAAGCCCTGCGCATGCTACCTCTTAAGTATCTCTAGGATCCATCTACTCTTTCCACCCTTTGCTCACCCTCCCCTAGCACAGGCCACACCCATCTTGTACCTAGAATGCTGCAACAGGTGCCTCTTCACTGGCCTCCCACTTCCACTCTCACTCTGTTAGCCTTTATCCACCTGGTAGCCAGAGCAATCTTTCAGAAACACAAGTCCAACTAGTCAGTTCTTGTTTATGAATCTTTAATGGCTTCCTATTGCCCTGAGAATGGGTCAAATCAAGTCTTCCATGACCTCACTCCCACCTACCTATCTAATACCTATTTGTCTTTTAGGACTTTATTCAATGTCCCTTTTGCAGGAAACGTTCCCCCATTGCCTCCTCACTGTCTACCATGAGTTAACTGTCCCTCCTAGGGACTTCTTTGTAGCCAGCATCTGTTTACCTGTCTGTTCCCCTCTGGACTGGTAACTCCTTGAGGACGGGAACTGTGCGTGACTCCTCCAGCAAACAGCTTGACACATCTTAGGTGCTCAATAGATGTTTGATGAATGAATAACTGGTTGGGTGTGGTAATAGAGTATTGGATATGGGGCGGGGCCTGGAGTTCAGGAAAGAGGGCTGGGCTAGAGAGACTTTGGGGAGTCATCAGAAAGAACCCATATTGTAAGCAGAGCCATGGGAACGGATGAGATCAACCAGAGCAAATAAAACAGGGACTAAGGACAGAGCCCTGAAACACTTACATTTAAGGGGAAAAGAATTCCGAACCAGGTAGGATCAGGTTAGGCTCGGGTAACGGAAATCTCCCACAAAAGCCTGCAGAAAGGTGGTTGTGGGCTAACATGGTAGCTCTGGTCCACAGCCTATGGACTTTGGGGCTCCTTCTCCTCTCTGCTCCAGCAACCTGGGGGTCTTCATGGTTCAGGACGGCAGCTAGAGCTCCAGCTATCACATACATGTTCCCAAGCAGTGGGATGGAGAGGAGGATGAAGAACAAGAAGGATCTGGACCACCTCCCTTGTAAGTCAAGTTCCCAGGTATCACATGACACTTCTACGTACATCCCATTGTTTAGAACTTAGTCACGTGACCAGACTCAATATGAGTCTGGGAAGTCCAGCTTCCATTCTGAGCAGCCACATGCCTGGCCAGGAACCAGGGGTTGTATCACCATAGGGAGAATAGCTATCTGAGGACAACTAGCTGACTCCACCATTGACAACGTGGCTAGATTGAGGACAGAGCACTGCCAAGCGCCAGACCCTGCGACATCTCACCCCAACCCGAGGAGAGGCTATTATTATCCCTGAGTCACAGAGGCTTAGAGAGTTAAGCAACTTGCCCAAGGACACACAGTATGCTGCAATTCAAGCTTGTCTTTTCCCTGCACATCAGGCTGGCTGGAAAATCAGGGGAGGGTGGGTCCTAGGAGCTGCTGGAAGGAAATGTTTCAATGGGGAAGGCTTGGTCAACAGTGTCAGATGCTGAGAGGCCAAGCAGGATAAGGGCTGGTGCCCTTGGCAAGGGCGTCTAGAAGCGGGGGAGGTGGAAGGCAATCACAGAGAGTGAGGACACAGAGGAAAGTGTAGACTGGTCTTTCTGGAAGGGTGGCAGTAGAGGGGGAGCAGGCAGAGCTGCTGGGAAACGAGGGAGAGGAGGCAAAAGAGGGGAGGAAATACAAGGGTGGGAGAGAAGAGAGGAAGGCCGAGAGGGAGATGGCTGGGTTTGGCGTAGATGGGGCGGGATACGGGGGAGGCCTTTCCTACTCTTCAGGTGCAAGAGCAGGTAGATGTGGAGAAGGAAAGAGGACAGAAGAGGGAGTTCCTGACTCATAAAATCTGAGGGCTGTTCTTCACTGGGAAAGGGGTCAGGCAGCTAAGGGCCTGAGGAAGAGGGGAGCAGCCACTGTATCAGACAGCCAGTGGTCATGCATGGCTATTTAAATTAAAGTATATAAAATTTAAAAGTTCAGTGGTTCTGTTGCATTAGCCACATTTTAAGTGCTCAGTGGTCAAAAAACAAACCCAATGCCACTGAGTTGATGCTAAGTCATGATGCCCCTCTGTGTTATAAAGTAGAACTGCTCCATACTTTTTTTTTTTTTTCTGTAATCTTTATGGAAGCAGATTGCCAGGCCTTTCTCCTGTGGTACCACGGGGTAGGTTCAAACCACTAACCTTTAGGTTAGCAGTCAAGCAGAGACCCTTTGCACCACCCAGGGACCTTCCGTATGTGGTTAGTAGATACTAGATTGGGCAGCACAGAGAGAGAATGTTTCCATCACTGCAGAAAGTTCTGTTGGATTGCTTTGGTCTAGACAGAGCATGCAATACGGGGCGGGGTGGCGGGGTGTTTGCCCAGAGCTGCTGGGGCTGGAGATGCTTCGCTTCAGCCTAGAGGTCATGCCCACAGTGAGGCCTCTGGAGAAACCTTCCAAGCTTTCTCCAGTTAAACCCTCCTTCCCTCTTGGGAGGTCCCTCCTGGGACAGCCAGCCCCCTTCTCACCTCTACTTTCCGTGAGACTACTCCTGGTGTTCTCTACTGGCCATAGCACCAGGCCTCCCAGAACCGTAGGAGGGGCTTGTGGAGGATTAGAGAAGTCCAAGGTTCAGTGCTGTGCCAAGATAGCAGCCCACGGACAAAGGTGAGCTGACTCCCAGCACTGACCCTGCTGGGCTCAGGGCATAAGAATGAGCTCACCCCCAAAGAAGAATGAAGAAAACCAAAGATGCATGGAAACAATTAGTCCAAGGGACTAGTAGACCATGTGAACTTCAGCCTATATGACCATGAGACCAAAACTAGACAGTGCCCACCTACCATCAGTCAACTACTCGGAAAGGGATCAGTGCAGGAGATCTGGGATAGAGCGGGAGAACAATGTGGAACAAACTCAAAATCATAAAAATGACCAGGTTTACTGTTCTGATTGACCCTGGTGAGACCTTGAGACTGTGGCCTCTGGTTACCCTTCAGGTCTGGAATTGAACTCACTCCCATGGCTTCAAGCCGAACAATAGGCAGGCACATGGGGTGAACATTTACATTAGGTAGATACACGCCTTAGAGTGATCAGTCGTGGGAGAACAGAAGGGCAGTATTTGCACAGGGAGATGGCTTTGAGGGGTGGGGGGCGGCAGGGAAGTATAGGAAAGGACACCAGGAAGAGGTAATTACAGGGAGGAAGTGGGGAGAGAGCTGTTACATTGTGGGGAATTGCAGTCAAGGTTATTAAAATATGTATGAACTGCTGTATGAAAAATGAATTTGCTCTGTAAACTTTCACCCAAATCACAATAAAAATTTTTTAAAAAGTGCGTGCGCGCACACACACACACACACACGAATGAGCTCACCCAAGAGGGACCTCAGAGATTTCTCAGCTCAGTCTCCCATTTCACAGATGGGCACATTGAAGTTCAGAGAGAGCCAAGAAGAAAGTACAGAAGGCAGAGATTTATCCTCGTTCCTTTTATTATACTTCACCCCTCACTTTCCCCAGATCTTGTGTTCAGACAGGGTCAGGCAGGTCTTGGGAGCTGGGGTTGGGCCATAGGCAGGGAGCCAAGGATCTGACCGAAGCTCCCACCCAGATGCGAGGTAGCTGAGTAAGGATTCTTGGATGGAAGGCATTGTCCTAGCCTGACACGTGAGGAGGAGCATTTCCCCATGGAGGTCACATGGGATGGACCATGTGCTTGTGCTTGAAGGTGTAGGTCTGTCTGGATGGTTGTGTTTGCAGGGGTCAAGCTCAAGTACACAGTGGGGTAGGAGGGGTGTGTGCATGTGTGTGGATGTGCACATGAGAATGTGTACACGAGACAATGTGTGACATGTGTGGAAACCACACAGATGCTTTGACTGTCTGAGACCCTGCTCAGTGCCCCCACCTGCTGGGTGATACAGTCCCAGGCCTAAGTCTGCACCTGAACAGGGGCTTAGAGTCAGAAAGTTCTAGGGCAGTGGTTCTGAAACTTAGGTTTCAAAATGGCCCAGGGAATTAGCTAACCACGCCAATCATGTGGCTTAGCACTCCAGATTATGGCCCAAGAAGTCTGGAGGGGCCCAGGTACATGCTGTGTGGCTTAGCTCCTCAGGGAAGTCTGAGGCCAGGAGAAACAGGGCTCAAGCAGAGCTGCCCAACAGAACTTTCTGTGATGATGAGAGTGTTCTCTGTGGTCCAATATGGCAGCCACCAGAAGTTCTCATTTTATTCCTTTTAAATTAATTTAAATAGTCACTGTGGCTAGTGGCTGCCCCATTGGAAAGCACAGATGTAGACACTAAGATGGGAATAAATACTAAGGGTCCAGAGAGAGCAGTGAAAATCTAGGTGTACCTGCCAGCCCCCGCCCTTCTGACCAGGAGTGACTGAGGCTAGAGTGGGGCAGCCTTGGAGGTATTTGGAGTTGGAGTCAGAGTCCAGAATCACATAGGTCTCTCTTCAGGTCCACCCTGAGCTTCAGGCGGCCTGGTGTTTGACTGGCTGAGGGGGAAGCAGAGGTCCTCGGGAGACCCTTTGTCCTGGCTAAGATGCCACCAGAGCCCTGTCCCGACGCCTCATGCTACATCCAGTCAGGGGTCAGGGGCCAAGGGTCAAGATGTCCTCATGTTCTCCTGCAGGTCCAGGATGGAGCTGGTGGCTGCGAGGTCACGCTCATCCTGTGTATGTGTGTGAGACAAAAGTCAACTCTAGGGAAGCAGCTGGCACCCCCAACACAGATACATGGACCTGAAGCCTTTGAAGGGCCTGACTTAGAGTGTCCTCTTACCTTCCCTGGTCCCATGGCCTCTGCGTACTTGAACTTCTTCTGCTTGTAATAGTGCCTCTTGGGAAGGATGTGTAGCAGCAACAGGTCACAGAGAACTGTTGCCTAGGGGCCAGAGGGAGAGGAGAGAGCATGGCAATCGGGGTGGGGCAAGTATAGAGCCCTCTACATCCTACCTCAGTCCCAATGGACTGTGGAGCCCTGATAGAATCCTACCCTACTCTAGGCGTCAGGTTCTTCCATTGAGCTGCGGGGCTGGAGAGTGGATGAGGCATTGCAGGACCCTTGGGGGTCCACGACTGCCCACTCCACCTCTCTCCTGCCCTGGCTCTGGGCTTTGGTTTCCATGGATGTGCTGTAGGTATAGGGTGCTGAGGTCGGTAGCTATTGGCTAGATAACGATGGTCAGTTATGGACAAGTTTTAGAGCTAGTGACTTGCTGCTGCTACTAAGATGTAGAACTGGAGGAGGTGACCCCATCACAGTGACCCTATGACCCCATGACCCCAGAACTTACCACCCCGAAGATGCCAATGCCAGAGCCAATGGTGGTCATTGTGGGGATGATGTCAAACTTCCCGGCCTGGTGGAAAGACCAAGGGAAGAAAGGGTTAACAGCCAGAAGGGCCCTGGCTGGACAAAACCTCTCCCAGAATCTTTAAGGACAGGCCAGGCCAGGATAAGGAGGCTTCCCCATCCTCGACTGTACACTGTTCCTATAGCTTAGGGGCTCTGGCTCCGGATGGGGACCCAGCTGTTGGCCAGGAGACCTGGATGTTGATCTTAACTCTGCCCTCCTGGACACAGAGACAATGGAAAAGGAATGGTTACAGTTTGGAAAGCCTTGCCCTTGAATGATCCGCACCCCATATTATCAGAAGCAAGAACTGTTGAATGGGTCCCATCTGACTTCTGGTCGTCATAACCACAAACATGCAGGAACTGAGAGACTGTGTCTGCCTACTCCCTCTCCCACTCAGGCTGGACACTCACCTTACCACCCACCAAGATGTCAAAGCGAATCCCAAACACCTTGAAGAGGTGACGGTGGTTGGTTCCATTCTGCACAAAGTACCTGGCAAATCTAGGGGAAGAAGTGAGTTGCCGAAGAGAGTAATGGAACCATCTTTGGTCTGGTGTTCTCAGAGCGTCAGGGCTATAAGAGTGCTTAGAGGACCAAGAGTACAGCCCTTCTCCCATGTATTATGTAGAGAAGGTGACGCAGGGAGGGACAAGGTCTAGCCCAGGGTCACAAAGGACGAGTCATAGGGAGGATCTTAGGCTTCATATCAACAATTACAGGAAGCCGCACTCAACCCTTGACCCAATTCCTGATGTCAGCAATTTCCTCAGCCCCTCCTGGCCAGGTGGGCCTCTAGGGAATGGAGGCCCACAGGCAAGGGAAGTCAAGCCTTCAAGGTCTTGCTCCCTGCTGGCCCCCTGCTTGTCCAATCCCAGGCAGGAAGGGAGCTGCCCAGGCTCCTCTGCTCCCCTCCCAGGAACACCTGCTTTGCCCCAAGGGATTCTGGGAGCAGAAAAACCCAGTGGGCTCTGAGGAGGGTAGACCAGTGGGGGCCTGGCAGGCACCTGAAGTTGAAGCCTCGAGACAGATTTTTCTCCTCATACAGCCCGTGGAACTCATAGACTGGCTTGCAGTGTCTCACGTGCCAGTCCAGGTCACAGTTCCAGTCGATGGTGATGCCGACCACCCCGCCCTGCCAGCGACACAAGTATTTAAGATGCAGGGTTTCAGGATCATGACATTTCTGTCCTACAGCTTGTACCAGCATCTCTTGAAAAGGGAATACTTTTTGTTTGAGAAAATACACTGAGAAGCTGCTTCAGGCCAGAGGTCCTATCAGCTTTTCTGGCCTCACCTCCTACCCAGCACACTCCATGATCTAGCTTTCTGACAGCTTCTAGAATACACTGGCTTCTTCCTACCTCAGAGCCTTTGCACATACTGTTCCCTCAGTTCTCCACAAAGCTGGCTGTTTCATAGCATTAGGCCCCTTCCCCCAAGTGGCTTTCCCTGACTACCACCTCCAGTCTAAAGTCTGTGCCTGCTACTAGCTCAGGTTATACTTTGTTTCCTTCCAGAACATTTGGCACTTTGTAATCATATATATTTATTTTTGTGTGATTACGAACTCCTGAGTTCCTAACCCAAGTCACAGAGTAGAAGTCAAGCAAATAGTTGTGGAGTGAAGGTGTGACTCTAAAGACATAGGGTGGAAGAGAAAGCTGAGAGAGTGAAATTCCTCGGGTAAGACAAGAAACAGGACAAGGAAGGGGTGGAGAGGAGTTGGGGGGTAGGCTGAGCAACAGGAGAAGATTTTGGGGGAGTGAAGGGGCAGGGAGCTGGGCTGTTAGGTGGGAGGCTGCAGAAAAAGGGATGGGTGAGAAATTCCTGGTGAAGGATGATGGGGAGATTTTTAGGAACCAAAAATCAAACCAGTTGCTGTGGAGTTGATCCCAACACATGGGGACTTCACATGTGTCAGAGGGGAACTGTCCTCAGTAGGTGTGATGGTTACATTTGTATATCTACTTGGCTAGGCCTGGTTGAGTGGCTGGGCAGCTGGATGTAGTATTCCCCATGATGAGACTAGTAATCAACTCCATGATGGAATCTACTGTGAGCAGCTCAGTAGCTGCCTTTGGGTATGTGGTCTGCTTCCTGCATATAAGGAGAAGACTTGGGACTGGTCTCTAGCTTATGGCATGCTTGGACCCTGCATGTAGCCGTGTCGTTGCTCAGCAGCCTGCTATGCTCTGCTGACCTTGGGATTTACAATGGACTTAAATTAATGGCCTGCCGTGTGGTTTGGTAACATC
>NW_006921629.1:12985514-13051685 GCF_000298275.1 Orycteropus afer afer
AAAAAAAAAAAAGACCAGGCTTGCTGGATGATAGAGTCTGGTGAGACCCCTGAGACTGTGGCCCCTGGTTACCCTTCAGGTCTGGAACTGAACTCACTCCTGTGGCTTCCAGCCAAACAATAGACAGGCATACGGGATGAACATTTACATCAGGTAGATACACTCCTTGGAGGGATCAGTCGTGGAAGAACAGAAGGGTAGTGTTTACACAGGGAGACAGCTGTGTGTGTGGCAGGGGCAGGAGTACATGGGAGAGAAGGACTCAAAGAAGAGGTAACTACGGGGAGGAAGTGGGAAGAGCTATTACATTGTGGGGAACTGCAGTCAATATCATGAAACAAAATGTGTATGAACTCCTGTGTGGAAAATGAATTTGCTCTGTAGACTTTCACCCAAATCACAATAAAAATTTTAGAAAAGAAACCATATGGAGCACAATTCTACTGTGACACACACGGGATCACTGGGAATCCAGTCAACTCCACGGCAACTGCATTATTGTTGCCTTTACCCTACGATGGCAGAGTTGAGTAGTCGTGACAGAGTCCATATATGGTCTGCAAAGCTGAAGATAATTCCTGTCTAGCCCTTTATAGAAAATGTGCTGATCCCTGCTTTAGACAAATGAGTTGTACGTGGGTTTTTTATTTGTGTGTGTGCAAAGTCACAGGGAAGGGACTGATTTCAACCCCATGACTCTGGTACTATTGTCATCTCACTTTAAAAACCAATCGTCACTGAGTCAACTCTGACTGACGGTGACCCCATGTTGTGTCAGCCTGGAACTGTGTCCATAGGCTTTTCAGTGGCTGATTTTTCAGAAGACCACCCAAATGTTGGAGCAGAAATTAAGAGATTTGTTTAAGACCACACAGCGGGTTGGGGTAGAGCAGTGTTTGGGCCCGGACAGATCTGTGCTCCTTACGTTGTTGTTATTGTTGTTGCTGAGAGCTGTCAAGTCATTTACAACTGACAGTGACCCTTTGTGACAGAGTAGAACTGCCCCACAAGGTTTTGTTGGCTGTAATCTTTATTGAAGCAGATCACCATGTATTTCCCATGTGGAGTCATGGGGTGGGTTTGAACCACCAACCTTTTTGGTTAGCAGTTCAGTGCTTAACCATTTGCACCACCAGGGAGGGCTCCTTTGTGCTCCTTATGTTGTTGTTGTTGTTATGTGCTGTCGAGTCGGACCCGACCCATAGCGACCCCTCCTTCGGTTTCTGAGCCAATATCACTACAGAAGTAGATTGCCCCATCTTCCTTCCGAGGAGTGGCTGGTGGGTTTGAACCGCCAGCCTTCTGGTTAGCAGTCAAGTGCCTTAGCCACTATGCTACCAGAGCTCCCTGTGCTCCTTATAAGGCACTGCTTTTCTTGGAAACCCAAGTGACTGAGGATCTCAGCTTCCTGAATTCCCGGAATCCTCAGGAGTGAGAGATTGAGTATACAAAGGGACAATGGCCAGACTGTAGCTAACAACAGAACTCTGACCCACAGCCTTTGCAGCAACCAGTCCAGGAAGGCAAACTACAATATCTGCAGCAATTGGCCCCAAACTGCCAGGACTTGGCCAGTAACTGCTAACTTCTCTAATTTTTGCCTCTCCTCCCTGCTTCCAACTTAAAACCAACCAACCAAAGCCCAAAACTATGCACTCCTCTAACTAATCACATTCAGGATGCACCACTTGTAGTTAGCCTGCTTCCAGCTTCCCCACCCCCACCACTGCTAATCAAGGCATACATGAACTGAAAGAAAAACAACCAGCCCTCTTGCCATCAAGTCAATTCTGACTCATAGTTGACCCTACAGGACAGAGTACTGCCTGTCTACTCTGGGGTTTCCAAGGCTGTAATAATAACAACAACAACAACAACCATTACAGAAATAAACTGCTACATCTTTCTCCCATGGAGCAGCTGGTGGGTTCCAACTGCAGACCTTTCAGTTAGCAGTCCAAGCATTTAACCACTGTGCCACTAAAGCTCCTTAGACGTGCACAAGGCCTTTTCTTCTCTCCACTGTAAAGGTTCCATCTCCCCTGCCCGGATTAATGGTGGTCCAGTCCCTTGCTATGGCAAGCCTCAGCTACATAGCCTTTGCTTGTTCGCACTTGGGTGGTCTTTGTTTATTTCCACAGGGGGCCATGAGCTTTGAGACTTAAACTGTTTTTAGCTAATATTGAGTGAGACCTCAGCTGATATCCAGGTGACAATGTCTGCCTGCCCATGCCCATTCATTGTGGTCCTTCCTCTGTGCCAGGTCCATGCCAGGCCCTGCTGAGGACATAGGCTTGACCCTCTGCGCCCCCAGTATGAGGGGACAGGCGCAGACATACATTCAGCCCACACAAGGGAAGCTTCAGGGTGGGGGGAGATTAACCGGTCCTGAAAAGCCTTTAATGGTTTGATGCTTGTGGGTCCCCTCCTCCATTGTACCTTCTCGGCCAGGGAGTTAAAATTCTGGCCTGACTCCTGTACCACGTAGCCGAGCTTGAAGACAGGGCACAGCGGATGGGTGGTCTTGTGATACAGGCAGGTTTTCATGTAGGTGGCATCCACCTCCTCCACCAGGTTGCGTCTGTTGGGGCAGAGGGCATTGGCGGCCACAGTGTGCCAGCTGGGAGGGTGCCCACCAAGCCCCAAGCTCTGGGAATCCCTCCTGGACTCCAAATCGCCTACCCATGAGCCCTTGGAAACGGAAAGCAGCCCACCCCTGAGGCCAAGCCCAGGCTTCTGCCAGGAGTGAAACTACCAGGAATGGAGGAAGTCAGGCAGTGGAGGCCAGCTCAAGCACCCCGAGAGCCGCCTGCATCTCTGCTGCATTTCCCACGAACCTGTTGACCTTGAAGCGTGGAAAGCTGATGCTGTTCTTGATGAAGAGCGTGAAGTTCTCGGCCTCCTGGAGAAGGGCGGGGCTGGAGGAGAGCTCACTCACTCACTGCCCTTCCCCAGGAGGCTCTGTGTGCCCCACACAGAGCTTCACATGGTGAGGGTGGGTTGGGGGCGGGTGCATATGAGATCATCCGGTGGGGGGATGAGTGTGTTGTAAGGTGGACTCCCAGGCCCCTTGAGTAGGGATCAGGGGACAATCTGGCCTGGGCCTCACAGATAGGGTGGGGTGGGCGTCAGACATAGGGAGGCTAGATCCTTCCCAGAGCACAGATCCACATGCCCCTCTATCTGAGCTGGGGACCCTGCTCCCTGGAAGGACAGGGTGTTACCGAGGAACGTTGTCATCCACCTCCACAGGGCACCAGCCGAAGATCTCACAGGTGCGCACAGTGCTGTTGAAGGCCACACACTTGCCTGTGCGGATACCTAGAGCAAGGGAGGGAGGTCTGAGTGCCCACCCCAAGTTGGGGTGCAGAGGAGACCCCCATGACCCACCCTCTAGAACCTGAGGAATGCAGCACCCCAGGGAAGGAGCCTGAGGACACATGTGGCTGGCTCTGGGAGAGGGCAGACCAAGGTCAAGGTGGCAAGAGGTGACAAGAACAGGAAGGATTTCCTGGGGAGGGTACCTGGCGTATGGAGAGAGGCAGGTCAGTGGAAGGTGGCCCTGAAGGGCCACTGGACTTGGAACTGAGAAGGGCCGTGGAGGCTGACCTTACCTTGGGCCTTCCTCTCAGCCTTCCCGGGGGTGCAGCCGCTGTCATCTGTGCATGTGCCCCCTTCTGGGTGCTGGGAAAGGGGAGAGCTGCTGGCCCCAGACCTCTTGGGTGGGGTCCTGAGAAGAGTCCTTCCCAGCCCCAAGGCCTTAGTGAGGGTATGAGGCAGAGTCTCTGACCCCTTTAGGGGTGATCCTGGCTCACAACCTCTTCATCTAACCCCCTTCCATACTGCTCTGTCGAGAGCCCCACTGTCTCTTGGCCACTGTCAGCCAGGGCAGGAAAGTGAGAATGGGTGGGCACTAAGGCCTAACATCCACCTCGGTATATGGAGGGGAGGAGGGAAAGTTCTCAGCACTGCCAATGACTGACTGACTGTTACTTTGCATGACTCTATGTCAGAAATTCTACCATTGGAGTCCCTGGGTGGTACAAACACCATTGGACTGCTAACCAAAAGGTTGTCAGATGGAGTCAACCCAGAGGTGCCTCGGAAGAAAGGGCTAGTGATCGCCTTCCAAAAAATCAGCTACTGGAAACCCTACAGAGCCATGAGTCAGTGATGACTCCCCAGTAACTGGTTGGCCTGAAATCCCACCACTGTGGCCCCTGCGGAAAGCCTCTCTGGCTTCACCTCCAGTGCCTGAGGGGACCTCCTCTCTTATGCTGATTTCCCTGTAGGTCCAAGAAGGGGGAGCAGTAGTCCTCACCTCTGCACAGTGGCCTTGAGCCTGCTGGGGAGTCAAGATGAAATTGGTCATGACCACAAAGGAGCTGTCCCCCTGGAAGTGAGGGACAGGGGAGGATGGAACAGGGCTGTGAGCTGGGAGAGCAACCCAAGAACCTGAACACTGCCCCAGCCGGCCCCTAGAGCTCCCCTCCAGTAGCCTCCATATCCCAGGATGTCAGTTTGGGAGTGGCATTACAAAGCCACTCTGCCAGGAAAACAAATTCACAGGGAAACCGAGGCCCAGAGAGATGGACTGGAAGTGGACTAGTCCCCAAGGGAGGCTGGCAGAGCCCGACCTAGTTCTAGGCCAGGCCTGTAGGTAGAAAATATATTCCAAATCAGCTCACCTGGGCTGGGAAGACGTAGTCAGCCACGTCCCAGACCTGGGGCCTCCGGCCTGGGAGCTGGGTCACAGCCAGGCCCTTGAGTTTCACAGACACGCTACTGATGAGGCCGCTTGAGGTCTGGTAGCCCTTCTCGTAGACAAACACCCATCTGCAGGGGGTAGAGGGGGCAGAAGGGAGTTGTGGTTCTGGGCCAGGGCTGGGAGGCAGCATTGCGGCCATATGGGCCTCTACCCTGGGTAGCGTAAAGGTTAAGCAATCAACTACTCACCAAAAGATGGATGGTTTGAACCCACCCAGAGGAACCTTGAAAGAAAAGCCCAATGATCTGCTTCTGAAAGGTCGGTCACAGCCTTCAAAACCCTACGGAGTGCAGTTCTACTCTATAACACAAGGGGTCACCATGGGTCAGGATCTTCTTCAAGTATCTTAGTTTTTCAGTGCTGTTGTAACAGAAATACCACAAGGGGTGGCTTTAATGAACAGAAATTGATTTCCTCACAATTTAGGATTCTAGAAGTCTGAATTCAGGGCGTCAGCTCCAGGAGAAGGCTCTCTCTGTCTGCTCTAGGGGGCAATTCTCGTCTTGGCTTCTCGCCTATTCTTCTTGACATTCCTGGAGATCTCCACAGGGCATCTATCTCTCCGCCATTTGTGTTTGCTGGCTTCTGTGCCTAATCCCCTCTTTTTATATCTCAAAAGTGATTGGGTTTAAGACACACTCTACACTGAAACGGCATTAACATAACAAAAGCTCTGGTACCAAATGGGGTTTTAAAAAAATATTGTATTGTGATTTTGGAGAAAATTTACATAGCAAATTAGGTTCTCATTTAACAATTTCTATGCGTATTATTCAGGAGCTCTGGTAGCATAGTGGCTAAGACACTTGCCTGCTAACCAGAAGGCTGGTGGTTCAAACCCACCAGCCACTCCTCGGAAGGAAGGTTGGGCAATCCTACTTCCTTAGTGATACTGCCTCGGAAACCCAAGGAGGGGTTGCTATGAGTCGGATTTGACTCGACGGCACATAACAACAACAACAACAATGCGTATTATTCAGTGACGTTGGTTACACTTCTCACAGTGTGTCAGCATTCTCATTATTTCCATTCTGGTGTTTCTGTTTCTGTTGATGTAGTGTCCTTGTTCCCCCTTACCTTCTCATCCTTGGTCTAGTGTAAATGTTGACCATTATCCAAATAGGATTCTATCTACAGGTATAGGGGTTAGGATTCCAACATACATTTTGGGGGAACACAATTCAGTCCATAACACAACAGCAACTAGTTCTGGCCTTTTCTGGCACCAGTGGGACATTTGGTGTCCTTTCTCTCCCCCAAATGCCTTCCTGAACCAGTCTCTGCTCCTAAAGCTACCTCATGGGCTGGATGCACCATTCTTTTCACTCTGAAAATACTCATTCGTTAGAAGACCCAGTGAATGGCTCTTTCAGATGCTTTCCAAGAGCAGGGCTTGCTGGGGCTTGGAGGCAATGGTCTAGAAGCCAAGCTTTTCAGAGCCCAGCCCTCTTTCTTTCCTAAGGTCCTGCCATAAACAAACAGCAGAGTGCAATGGCTGAGAGCTGTGTGGTTTTGGGTAAGCTATTCAATCTCTCCATGCCTCAGTTTCCTCATCTGTAAAATAGGCATAATCACAGTAGCCGTAGTGTCGATATCAGATTGTTGTGAGTTAAATGAGTTAATAAGTGTTAAAGTACTTAGAATAGGGACTGACATCAAGTAAGTGCTAAAAAGAAAACCAGTTGCCATTAAATCGATCTTCACTCATGGCAACCCCATGTGTGTCAGAGTAGAACTGTGCCCCGTAGGGCTTTTAATGGCTGATTTTTCTGAAGTAGATTGGCAGGCCTTTCTTCTGTGGTGCCTCTGAGTGGACTAGAACCCCAACCTTTCAGTTATGCCCGAGTGCTTCACTATTGGCACCACCAGGGACTCCTGGGTGTGTTACATGCTGTTCTTAGGTGGCATTGGGTTAGTTTGACTCATAATGACCCTGCGTAGAAGATAATCGAGCACTGCCCAGTCCTGCGCCATCCTCACAATTGTTGCCATACTTGAGCTCCTTGTTGCAGCCACTGTGTCAGTCCATCTCACTGAGGGTCTTCCTCTTTTTCACATGATATCCTTTCCAGGGACTGGTCCCTCCTGATAACATATCCAAGGCATGTGAGACAAAGCCTCTCTGTCTTTGCTTGTGAGGAGCATTCTGGCTGTATTTTTCTCCAAGACAGATTTGTTTGCTCTCTGGCAGTCCATGACATATTTAGTATTCTTCACGAACACCATAAATCAAAGGCATCAATTCTTCCATTTCCTTATTCGCTGTTCAGCTTTTGCATGTATATGAGGTGCTAGAAAATACCATGGCTTGAGTTAGGTGCACCTTAGTCCTCAAAGTGACATCTTTGCTTTTTAACACTTTAAAGAGGACTTTTGGAGCAGATTTGTCCAATGCAATGTCTTGTCCTTTGATTTCTTGACTGCTGCTTTGATGGGCATTGACTGTGGATCCAAGTAAAATGAAATCCTTGCCAACTTCAATCTTTTCTCTGTTTATGCTTATTGGTCTGTTTGTGAGCATTTTTGTTTTTTTTTATGTTGAGGTGTAATCCAAAGGCTGTCGTCTTTGACCTTCATCATTATGTGGTTCAAGTCCTGCTCACTTTCAGCAACCAAGGCTATGTGATCTGCATATCACAGGTTGTTAATGAGTCCTCCTCCAATCTTGATGCCCCATTCTTCTTCAGATAGTCCACCTTCTTGGATTATTTGCTTAGCATACATATTGAATAAATATGAAAAGACACAACCTTGATGCACACCTTTCCTGATTTAAAATCACGTAGTATCCCCTTGTTCTGTTTGAATGACTGCCTCTTGGCCTATATACAGGTTCCTGATGAGCACAATTGAATGTTCTGGAATTCCCATTCTTCACAATGTTACTTAAAATTTGTTATGTTCCACACTGTCAGATGCCTTTGCATAGTCAATAAAACACAGGTAAGCATCTTTCTGGTATTCTTTGCTTTCAGCCAACATCCATCTGACAACAGCAATGATATCCTTCGTTCTACATCCTCTTCTGAATCCTGTTTGAATTTCTGGCAGTTCTCTGTTGATGAACTGCTGTGACAATTTTTGAATTATCTTAGCAAAACTTTACTTGTGTGTCATATTAATTATATTGTTTGATAACACATTCTGTTGGGTCATCTTTCTTTGGAATGGGCACAAATATGGATCTCTTCTAGTTGGTTGGTCAGGCAGCTGTCTTCTAAATTTCTTGGAATAGACAGTGAACACTTCCAGCATCGCATCCATTTGTTTAAACATCTCAATTGGTATTCGATCAGTTCCTGTTTTGTTTCTCACCAGTGCCTTCAGTACACCTTAGACTTCTTCCTTCAATATCATATCTTGATCTTATGCTACCTCCTGAAATGATTGAATATTGACCAATTCTTTTTGGTACAGTAATTCTGTGTATTCCTTCCATCTTCTTTTGATGCTTCCCGCATTGTTAAATATTGTGCCCATAGAATCTTTATATATTGCAATTCAAGACTTGAATATTTTTTCAGTTCTTTCAGCTTGAGAAATGCAGAGCATGCTCTTCCCTTTTGGTTTTCTAACTCCAAGGCTTTGCACATTATAATACTTTCCATTGTCTTTTGGAGCTGCCCTTTGAAATCTTCTGTTCAGCTTTTATCTCTCCATTTCTTCCATTTGCTTTAGCTACTCTCCACTCAAGAGCAAGTTTCAGAGTATTTTCTGGCAACTATTTTAGTCTTTTCATTCTTTGCTGTCTTTTTAATGACCTTTTTCTTTCTTTATATATAATGTCCTTGATGCTATCCCACAACTCATCTGGTCTTTGATTATTAGTGTTCAAGGTCAAGACTGATCAAATCTGTTCTTGAAATGGTCTCTAAATTCAGATAGGATTTACTCAAGATTGTACTTTGGCTCTTGTGGACTTGCTTTAATTTTCTTCAGCTTCACCTTGAACTTAATTGATGATCTGTTCTGCAGTTGTCCCTTGGCCTTGTTTTAACCAATGATACTGCACTTCTCCATTGTCTCTGCCCATAGATGTAGTCAATTTGATTCCTGTGTATTCCATCCAGCGGGGTCCATAGCAAGTCACTATTTATGTTATTGAAAAAAGGTATTTGCAACAAATAAGTCATTGGGCTTGCAAAATTTTATCATGAGATCTCCAGTGTTGTTTCTATCACTTAGGATTTATTTTCCAACTACTGATCTTTTTTCTTTGTTTCCAACTTTCACATTCTAATCACTAGTAATTATTGATACTTCTTGATTGCATGCTTGATCAATTTCAGACTGCAGAAGTTGGTAAAAATCTTCAATTCTTCATCATTGGCATTAGTGTGGTCCTAAATTTGAATAATAGTTGTAGCAACTGGTCTTTCTCATAAGCATATGGATATTATCCTATCATTGACAGCATTGTACTTCAGTACAGATCTTGAAATGTTCTTTATGATAATGAATACGACATCATTCCTGTTCAATATGTCATTCCTGGCATAGTACACAATATGATTATCTGATTCAAAATGGCCAATACCGGTCCATTTCAGCTTCCTAATGCCTGGGAATCGATCTTTATGCATTCCATTTCATTTTTGATGACTTCCAATTTTCTTAGATTCATACTTTGTACATTCCACATTCCGGTTGTTGATGGATATTTGAAGCTGTTTCTTCTCATTTTGAGTCATGGCACATCAGCAAGTCAAGGTCCCCAAAGCTTTACTCCATCCATGTCATTAGGGTTGACTCTACTTTGAGGAGGCAGCTCTTCCCCGTTGTATTTTGAGTGGGGCTCATCTCCTGGGACTGTATCAGACAGTGTTCTGCTGCTATCCATAAGGTTTCCACTGGCCAGTTTTTTCAGAAGTGGATAGCCAGGTCCTTCTTCCTAGTTTGTCTTAGTCTGGAAGCTCCATTGAAACCTGTCCACCATGGGTGACCCTGCTGGTATTTGAAATACTAGTGGCATAGCTTTCAGAATTGCAGCAACATGCAAACCACCACAGTATGACAGACTGATAGATGAGCGGTTGGAAGTGTTATATTTCAGCCATACTGGTGGGGCTCTCAGTATGGCTATAAATAACACATATATCTGTGTGTGTGTGTGTGTTATATAGACGTTAGCTATTATTATTATTTCAGCTATACTGGGAGCCCCTGGGAAGGGAAAAAAAGAGTGCACGTGGCTATCTCAAGGGCTTGCAGCATCTAGCCCCACCCCCCAGCCAAGACCCCTGTGAGAGTGGCTCAGGCTGGAGGCCTCCCTGCCTCCTCAGGTAATTCTCTTCCTCCCTTCCCAATATCAAGAACCCCTGCTCCTTTGGGTCCTCCAGTTTCAGCCTGTGAGTTTCAGCATGAGCTGACTTCCCCCCTGGCAACAAGAGCTCTCCAGGCCCTGTCATCCCAGAGTCACTGCTAGCTAGTTATGCACTATCTCCCTGCACCAGGCTCCAGGGAAGCAGGCGGCTGATGCTCTCCTCTCCCCTGCCATAGCCCACCCCTTCCTTTCTCAAGTCCCTCCCCTAGCCTTGCACTAGGGTTGTCACTGCTGCCTCCTGTAGGTCTTAGATGACTGCAAGTGAGGCATGACAAAGGTCCTGAGTGGACAGTCCTGAGCCTGCCGTCCTGCCTCTGCTCCTGATCAGGTAGAGTGGGGACGTCAGCCATCTCCCCCCATCACCCTTCTTAGGTTCCTTCCTGCAGGAAGACCTCTGGCTCCATGTCCAAGCTCAAAGGGGTTGCTGGAGGGTGGTAGGGGTGCTGCTTCCTGACCTGACTCTCAGTACCACCTGCCCTCACTCTGCCCTAACATCTCAGCAGCATTTTCTCTTTGTTCAGTTCCAACTCCTCATAATATAGGTGGGGAAACTGAGGCCTGGGGAGGTGTCCGTCCCAAGAGTCAGAGGCCAAGCAGGGAGCAGACCCCAGGCTTGGGGTACCCAGCTCAGGACCCTGCTCGCTTGCTCTGAGCAGCACAGGCATCAGTGTGTCAGCCAGGGCCAAGGGGTCAGAGAGGAAGCTGGCCACACTGAGGCGGTACAGTGGGGATGATGGTGCAACATTCCTGGGGGATGTCTGCTTCTAGGGGCTGTGAGTCACAGGGGTCAAAGGGAAAAGTAAAATCTGGCAGCAATGACGTTGCTCCCGACCATGGTGCCGGGCCTGCCTCCCTCCCCAGCTGCCCTGATTGTCCCTCCAAATCCATGCCTTCTCTAATCTGGCTTTGATGTCACCACCCCCGGAGGGACATCAGGGCACCTGATGCCAAAGACGCCAGCATCTTCAGAAGCCTGTCCTCTTCCAGAAATAATTACCCCCATCTTTTCCACCTTGCCCTCAGCAACACCCTGTCCTGAGTCTTTCTTCTCTGATGACACCTTGTGGAAGAGGCTACATGGTGGAGTGGCCCACAGCATGGACTCTGGGGTCCCGCAGGTGGAGATTCAGGTACCAGCTGTGTGAGTTCTGGATAGAGACTGAACCTCTCTGAGTTCTGGTTTTCTCATTGGTAAAATGGAGGTGATAGAACATACCTCAAAGGCACTGCTGCTCCAACAAATATTTAGCAAGGCCCTACTATGTGCTGAGTCTTGGGCTGGACCCCAGGAAGGCAAAAGAGTCCAGGTAATTGTTTAGGGAGTATTGATGAGATCTCTTTATGGAAATTAGCACACTGTGAGGCATGCAGTAGGCACTTTATAAATAAACCTTCTATTTTCTCTGTCTTTAGTCCTCCTTCACTGATTCCTCTTTAAATGTTGATCCGCCCCCATAGCCCCGGCTCCTATTTCCAGCCCAGGTGGAACTCCACGTGAGCTGTCTCAGACACGTGGTGTCCCTCAAATTTCTACCTCCAGTTCTGCACCTTCCTCTGAGATTCAGTTTCACATGTTTAGCCATTCAACACATGTTTATGGAGCCTCAGTTAAGTGCAAGTGATGCATTTGAATTGTGGCAAAGAACACAGAAAATACCATGGATAGAAGAACAAATAAATCTGTCTTGGAAGAAGTACAGCTGGAGTGCTCCTTGAAAGCAAGAATGGCCAGACTTTGTCTCACGTACTTTGGTCATGTTGCTAGAAGGGACCAGTCCTTGGAGAAGGATGCCATGCTCAGTACAGTAGAGGGTCAGCAAAAAAGAAGACAACCCTCAGTGAGATGGACTGACACAGTGGTGGCAACTATGGGCTCAAACGCAGCAAGGATTGTGAGGATGGCTCAGGACAGAGGCGTGTTTTGTTCTGTTGCACACAGACTTGCTGTGAGTCAGAGCTGACTGATGGCACCTAATAACAACATTAAGTGCAAAGAGTCCTTGTGGCACAAATGGTTAAACACTCGACTACTAACTGAATAGTTGGTGGTTTGAACCCAGCCAGAGGTACCTTGGAAGAAAGCCCTGGCAATCTGCTTCCAAAAGGTCACAGCCTTGAAAACTCTATAAACCACCTGCTTTTGAATGGTTTCTGACTCATAGTGAACCCACAGGACTGAGTAGAACTGCCCCATAGGGTTTCCAAGGCTGTCAATCTTTATGGAAAGCAGACTGCCTCATCTTTCTTCCATGGAGCAGCTGCTGGGTTCCAACCACCAATGTTTTGTTTAGCAGCTCAGCACTTACCACTGTGACACCAGGGCTCCTGATGATAACTCTATAGAGCAGTTCTACTCTACAACCCATGGGGGTCGCCACGAGTCAGAGTTAACTAGTTGACAGCTGGTTTGGTTTTTAGAGGATTTACTATGTGAGATGTACTCTTCTAGGCACTAAAAACTCAGAAGTAAACAAAGCAATGCAAGCACCATCTGATGCAATGATGGATCTCTCCTCATCCAGAGCAAAGAAGAATGAAGAAAACCAAAGATTCATGGAACAATTAGTCCATGCGACTGGTACACCATGCGATCCTCAGCCTATACAACTATGAGACCAGAAGAACTGCCCGGCTACCACTGTCAACCACTCGGAGGGGGATCTATGTAGGAGATCCTGGATAGAGTGGGAAAACAATGTGGAACAAAACTCAAAATCATTTGGGAAAAAAAAAACGGGACCAGGTTTGCTGGTCTGTTAGAGCCTGGTGGAACCACTGAGACGGTAGTCCCTAGCTGCCCTTCAGCCACACCCGTGGCTTCCAGCCAAACAAAAGACAGGCATAGGAGTTGAACATTTACCTGAGGTAGATACACTCCTTGGAGAGAACAATCGTGGGAGAAAGAAGGGCTGTTTATGCACAGGGGGACAGCTCAGGGGGCAGGAATGCATGGAGGGATCGACACAGGGAAGAGGTAACTATGGGGAGGAAGTGGGAGGGGTGCTATTGCATTGGGGTAAATTGTAGTCAATGTCATGAGACAACGTGTGTGTGAAGTGCTGTATGGAAAGTGAATTTGCTCTGTAAACTTTCACCCAAATCATACACACACACACACAAACAAAAACCTAAAAAAAAAAAAGAAGAAGTAAACAAAGCAAACAAAAATTCTGCACTCAAGGAACTTATAAAAATGTCTCCATCTCCAGCTGCTTGATTTCCTCCCAACTCCAACCCAGACACCTCACCAGTACCTCAAACTCAACAGGACCCTTCGGAAAACCGTCTGACAGTTCCTAAAATAATTAGAGAGTTACCATATGAGCTCCTAGTTATATAACCAAGCGAAATGAAAGCATATGTTCACACAAAACTTGTAAACGAATGTTCAAAACAGCGTTATTCATAACAGCCCCAAAGTAAAAACAACCCAAGTGTCCATCACCCGCTGAATGGATAAACAAAATGTGGTCTATCTGTACACTGGACTGCTATTCAGTGTGAATAATGTACTGTATAATAACACTGTAATGTATTTGGTATGAATGAATACTGACAATATGCTACAACACCGATGAACCCGGAGACCATTCTGCTAAGTGAAAGCAGGCAGACACAAAAGGCCACAGACGATAGGATTCCAAGACATGAAATGCCCAGAACAGGCAAAGCAGGCTGTGGGGAGGGGGATGGGGAGCGACTGCCAATGGGTATGGGTTTCCTTTGGGAGCAATGAACATATTCAGGAATTAGATATTGATAGTCGCACAACTTTGTGAATATACTGAAAACCACTGAGTCACATGCTTGAAAAGGGTGAATTGTGTGTCAGGTGAATTACATCTCAGTGAAAAAGATAATCCAACTGGACCAACCTGAACTCCCCACTCCTCTGCATACAACTTCCTCCTCCTGTGCCCCTCACCATGGGGGATCCAGTCATGCCCAAAGCACACACTGATTTTTCAGTTATATACATAAGCTGATCGATATTCCATACCCCTCCTTTCATAGCCAGTGTGAATCTGGCATCTGTCACTGGGAATCAAAGGAGTCCTGGCTAATTTGTCTACAAAAGGGGCTACTCCTATAGGCCCCCGTCAGGCTGAGTGATCCCTTCATCCTCTTAGTCACCGAGAAGAGTCTTGAGCCATCCTCAGCCTCTCCCTGCCCCTCTGCCCCACCCTGTGCCCTCTCTCTGTCTCATGGAACCCAGCACAGACACAGGCACAGAGAAGATGCTATAGACATGTCCCTTGGATGAATTTCTCTCAGAGATAGTTTGTCTCTGTCCTTATTCCTGATGGAGTCCCTCAGTGGTGAAAACGGTTAACACGCTTGGCTGCTAACTGAAAGGCTGCAAGTTTGAGCTCATCAGTGGTGCCTGAGGAAACAGGCCTGGTGATCTGCTAGTTCTGTTCTGACACACGTAGGGTTGCTGTGAGTCGGAATCTAACGACCTTGCTTGATTTGCTCCGGGATCAAGACTGCAGAAGCACGTGACTTCAAGATCTCTGCATGGGGCCTCTGAGGAGGCCAAGAAGGTCCTGAAAGTGTGCTGAGAGCAGACTTGCCCAGCTTCTAGCCTCCAGGCCTTTGCCCACGGTGGGCTTCCACTACCATGTCACCTCTTCCAGGAAGGCTTCCCTGACCCAGCCTCTCTAAGTTGCATTCACAAACCCCTTGGGGGGCCCTCCAGTGTGCTACAGACGGACCTCCCCACTCACAACCAGAGCCCCACCCCGGGCAGGGACACAGCACAGAATGCCCCCAGCATGGGCCTGCACCACGTCAAGCACAGACTTTCAGGCTTAAAGAATATCCAAAGGTCATGGGCACCGAAGCCGACTCCTCACACCCTTTCTGTGACAGAGCTCATCACCTCCCAGGAGACCGTTGTAAACGTGACCATTTTAATTTGAGCCAAGTGATATCTTAGCTCAGCCCTCCAGGGCCTCAAGCCCATCCATTCCTTCTGCTTTTCCTGGACTTTCAGGAAGAGTGTGACGGATGAAGGCCATGTTTCCTTCTCTGGAATCTGTTTGGATTCTCAGCGTCTCAGTCTCTGCCTCTGTCTCAGCAACTCTCTCCACCTCATATTCTCTCTTCATCTGACTTGTTGCTGGCCTCCAATATTTGTCCCTGTGGCCAGTTCTGCCTCTGACTCTATCACCCACCCCACCCTCAGGTCGTGCCCCTGTCTCTCAGGTACAGGGGTCTGGCTCTTCCCTGATGGTCCCCTCAATGATCACAGAATCAGACATTGAGATAGATGCGTGGATAGGGTCCAGTCCCTCCTCAAGAAGAACAAATTGTTGAGCTTGGGTGCAACATCTTCAGATGGGTGTTTTCCAACCCCTTCCTATGGAACAAATGGGAAACTGAGGCCTGATGTGCTGAGGCTGAGTTCCAGGCAGCACCACTTCTTGGTCTGCAGCTGCAGGCTCTTCAGGAGTCAATGCAACACTAGGAAGTGGCCAGATGAGGGCACCAGAGACAACAGGAGCTGCTACCTACGTTGGAATCAGAAACCTAGGCTGGGAAGTGGAGTGAGGTAGAAACGGACCTGGCCTTCCGGACCAGGCTGCTGTGTGACTTGGGCAGGTCAGTGCCCCTCTGTGAGGTTGCTTCCTTTGCAGGACATCAAGCTTCACTTTGGAGCCATGAATACCTGGGTTTAAATCCTGACTTGGCTTCTTCCTAGCTGACCTCTTGTCACTGACACTCAGGAGGGTCACAACCATTTGGAACCTGAATAGGTTATCTTTGGAAGGAGGAGGGTAGTGAGGTCCCCATCATTGGAGGTATGTTGCTCAGGGCTGAAAGGCAACTTGCATGAGTGACAGGGCCTGGGCACCAAATACAAGTGGCCTGTCCTTCCACTCTGACACTGACCAGCATACAGCACACAGCACTGCTCACAGCTGCTGATCTGGAAGCGGAAAGAGGGGCCACAGTGAGGAAAATATGCTCCCAGTCTTTTCAGGCGAGGGGCAGGCTGGGCTTGAGCGGGCAACCTCTCTCCTCCAGGGAAGGTCTGGGGTGAAGCGAGTGGTGGTAGACTTCTAGACCAACCCTGGGCTGGCATCACACCACCAGCGCCCCCATTACAAAGGTGCCCCAGAGGTGGGAAAGAGGAAGACAACAGAAGTGGGGCTGAGGCTCGGAGGTCAGGAGGTCTCAGTTCTAAGCCTCAATTTGATGCTACTTGCTGTGTGACCTGGGACTCAGTTTCCCTCACAAGTAGATGTCAAAGTGGTCTGTGAACAGGGTGAAAGTCAGCAGCACAAAGGCATCAGAAGGCTGGGTCCCCGCTCTGGTTCCACCTGACCAGCTCTGAGGCCTTGGGGACAGGATAGGGAAGTCTGTTGTGGATGCTAGAGGCCCTGGGAGGGCCAAGACTACGTGCTTTCTGTTTGGACCCCTGGTTGGCACACCTTGGTTGGATCCATTTTACAGTCCTAGTTTGTTCCCACAGCAAAAATGGGGACATGGAGACCAGAGAGGCAGAGCCCTCAGGATCACATACCAAAGTCAAGCAGGGACTACTGGGCAGCCCCAGGCCCCCAGCAGGGGCTGAGTCCCCTTCAGTGTCCCTGGGGCCTCCAGGAGCCCTCCACAGAGTCATTGTGAGTGGACATGATGCATCACACATAAAGCACACACATCAGGCACTTGGGCACACAGCCACAGGGCACACCTGGGCGCACACCCCTGTGAGCACTGAGACACACTGAGCAGACATACCCACTAGGCACATGCCCAGGCACACCAGGGCACAAGGGCAATGGAGTCATGGGTAGGACACACACGTGCGCTCACGCAGTACACACACATGTTGCACAAGCACACTCACACACATGCAAGCCCGTCAGGCCTGTCTTGGCTCCCAGGCAATGAAACTAGGAGAGGGGAATCCCATCCTGCATCTGACCCTGCACTCCTGGGACAGTGGGACAAGTCCAGAGACACCCAGAAGGGAGCCGTCATCCCTGGGGCCAGAACTGACACCCCACCTTGAAGGCACCAAGACTTCAGGATTTGAGGGTGTCTGCTCTGTTGTGTGCCGTTGAGTTGATTCCAACTCATAGCAACCCCTATATGACAGAGTAGAACTGGCCCATAGGGTTTCCTAGGCTGTAATCTTTATGGGAGCAGATCATTAGGTCTTTTCTCCTATGGAGCAGCTCGTGAGTTCAAACCGCTGACCTTTCAGTTAACAGCAAACACTTAACCATTGCACCACCAGGGATCCTTTACTCTGCTCTAACCCACTGCCTTGAGTGGATTCTGACTCATCGCGATCCTATAGGACACAGTAGAACAGCTCCATAAGGTTTCCAAGGCTGAAAATCATTACAGAAGCAGACTGCTCTATCTTTCTCCTGGGGAGTGGTTGGTGGGTTCAAACCGTCAATCTTTCAGTTAGCAACTGAGTGCATAATCACTGTGCCACCAAGGCCCCTCTTCTCTGTTTCAGGGGCCTGAGATACAGAAGGGAAGGTGGTGGCAGAGCCTGTCCCTCTCTGATCTGTAAGGTGAGCATGGCTCTATATCAGTACCACCCTGGCTGGCTGGGAGGTCAGAGGTAGGAGGACCGGAGGAGCTGTGGTTTGCTGGGACCCTACCACACATCATGTAAGGGAACCACTAACACTGAAAGGAGCTCTGGTAGTGTAGTGCCTAAGACATTTGACTGCTAACTAGAAGGTTCAGCCACTCCTCGGAAGGAAGATGGGGCAATCTACGTTCTGTAGTGATACTACCTCGGAAATCCAAGGAGGGGTTGCTCTGAGTTGGGTCTGACTCGACGGCAAAAAATAACAACAACAACAGTTCTCAAAGGCCAAAGGCCAAAAGCCTTGCCTCTTGTTCACCATATGACCCAGGGGAGGACCTCTCCTCCTCTGCCTCGATGTCCCCAACTCAACAGGGAGTTAGCAGAGTTTTCCGTTCCTTCTGAAGAGCACGGTGGTTTGTCAGGAAAGTCTTCCAATGGACACAGAGAAAGAGAGGCTCCTTGTATCATGGGGTGGGGAACATCCCAGAGCTAGAAGATAGGCCCAGATGGGGAGCTGGTGAAAAAGGGTGGCAGGGAGGGGCCCAGACTCACCCAACGACGTAGACCAGAACCACGAACTGGGTCAGCCGGAAGATGACGCCCACCTTCTTGTTGCGCACGAGCACCATTCGGGGAGTGTCATACTGGAAGAAGAAAGCGGCCATCTCATCCTGGAGCCGCTGCGCCATGATGGGCCAGGATGGGGCTGAGAACTGAGTCCCTGCACGGCCTGCACTTGAGGGCTTGAGGCGAGCGGCCATCAACACCTAGGATCACAGCTGCACTTCTGGGGGCAAGGTAGAGCAGGTGGGGCCAGAGGTCAGGAGTCAGAGGTCAGGCTGGAGGAGCTTGAGGTGGGGGGGGAGAATCCTTGGGTGGTCAGAGCCGCTCTTGGCCAGTGCAGGCAGCGGAGTGCAGGCCAGCCGCTCCCATGGACTAATAAATTCCCAAAGATAGATGGGGGCGGGGCTGGTGGGGCCACCCAGGCCCAGCCCCACTACCCCTTCTGGCTCCGCCTGGGCCCTGCTGGCCTCCGGAAACAGGAGTTGGCCGGAAACCACAGGCTACCCGTCATAAGGGCAAAGATAAAGCTGTCAGATCCCCAGCGTTTTGGCCAGGGCCTAGGGAAGCCTCAGAGCCCTCCCAAAGCCAGGGACCCAGCCCCACTTCCAGCCATTCTCTCCTCCCCCAAGCCCAGCCCCCAGAGTGGGCAGCTCAGTCCCTGGGGACCTGCAGCCATTCGGACAGAAGTGGAAGGAGGGTGATTTTGGTCTCCCTGCCTGACACTTTCTGTGCCTGTGGCAGGATGCCCACTCCTGTCCTGATCTGGAAGACAGCCTTCTGTCCACCCAGCTCTCTGGTCCAAGGCCTGCCCTGATTCAAGTAGTCTCTATGTTGGGCTGGAATCTCGTCTCCCACTCCTAGTCTTCCTCTAACTCCCCTCGGAGCAGAGGAGGAGGCAGGTCCCCAGATAACATCAGGAGCTTTGAGACCCAGCCGTGACATCAGCCTGCCTGGGTTTAGCATCCCTGTTCTGCCACTTCCTGGCTGTGAGGGCAAGGACAAGCTGCCTCATCTCTGGGAGCCTGCTTCCTCATCTGTAAAATGGGGACTATGGGGTCCTTTCATCACAGGCTGAGGTCCCTGGGGGACAGCTTCTGACAATACAGGAAAGAGGCCACTATTGAATTTGAGGTACAGCCCTTCTGTAGACCCTACCCTCATCAACCCCAGCTCAGCCCTTGAGCACAGGGTGTCTCAAGGGAGGGTTATGGGGGATGGTCCAAGTAAGCCTGTCCCATGCTACCTCTCCGAGCCCCAGAGCTTGAGGCCTCTCCACCCCGAAGTAATTAAAGCTTACATTGGAGGAATGAATTTCCTGAGCTCACCCTGGAGGTACTGGAGGGTCAAGCTTGAAGCAGGAGCCTCACTGGTCACCCCCTAACCCTTGTTGGGCCCCCCTGGGCTCCCAGAAGAAGTATCCCTAAGCTTCAGGGATGATAGGGACTCTTCTTCCCAGGAAATCACTCTGGGCAGGGAGCCATGACCCTTCCCACACCCCAGGCCACCCCCAGTCTGTCAAGATGAATGAGCCTCCTCCCAGCTTCCCACCAATTCAGTGAGGATGTCTCAGGCACAACTGTGGGACGCCACCTTCAAGAGGGGCTGGCAAGAGCCTTTAGGGCTTTTCTAAGGAAAACTGCAGAGAAGCTGAGAGCCCAGGATGTGGCAAGCACGTCTTCTTGGTGGAATCTTGCCCCGGGACCAAAAAGCCCATCCATTTCCCAGCTGATCTATAGCCCTTGGAATGGAAGGCCAAGGACCTGAGCCACCTGGATGGGGAGTGGGTGGGCACCAAGACTAGATCTAAGTCGTCTCTGTATTTCCCTGTACCCACCCATCCCTCTGACACACCATGCTCAGGACAGCATAGGCACTGACTGAGGGAGGGAGGGAGAGGAAGGAAGGAGGAAGGAAAGAAGGAAATAGGAGAGGAGGGAGGGAGGAAAGGAAGGGGGAGAGGGAAGAAGACTAGCTTCTCACACCACCTCCTCCTCCTCCTCTACAGAGCAGGCTTACTGACCAACGGGTTGGCTGATGGACAGATGGACTTGCTTGGAGCACACCCTTGCTCCTGTTATAGCCTCAGTACTGACCCCAACACTCAGAAAACAGCCTGGCCTGGAGGACTGTCTCATCTGGGGACGTTAGCATATCCAGAGTGTGCCCCAAAGAAGAAACAAAGAAATCACATCTCTCTCCCCAGATACCTTCTTTTTCTAATTATTCCTCAAGAGTAAGTTAGTCAGCCGATACGTCAATGTTCCTAGCACTGGTTCTAAAATGCATCTTTCTGGTCCGAGGCCTTTCCCACACGTGGTTGCAACTGCAGCATGCCCAGAGGAAAGACCGTGTTTGTTCTAGGCATTGTGGGGTTGGGGATGAGTATACAGGTGTCAGAGTGCTTTGTCAGGAATTCATCAGGTTTTTCTTCCTAATGTCCCTATGAGGTAGGTCTGGTAACGTAGTGCCTAAAGCACTTGACTGCTAACCAGAAGGCTGGCGGTTCAAACCCACCAGCCACTCCTCGGAAGGCAGGTTTGGCAATCTACTTCTGTAGTGATACTGCCTCAGAAACCCAAGGAGGGGTCTCTATGAGCTGGGTGTGACTCAATGGCAAATAACAACAACAACATAAGGTAGGTACCAAACCGAAAAAAAAAACACCTCACTGCCCTTGAGTCGGATCCGACTCATAGCAACCCCTCCTTGGCTTTCTAAGGCAGTATCACTTCTGAAGTAGATCGCCCAACTTTCCTTCTGAGGGGTGGCTGGTGGGTTTGAACTACCAGCCTTCTGGTTAGCAGTCAAATGCCTTAGGTACCAGTGTTCCCATTTTACAGAAGTGGAAACTGAGGCTTCTGAGGTTAAGTACCTTGCCCAAGGTTCTACAATGACTAGCTCCCATGTTTGCTAGGGGCTGGGAAGGAGGCTCCCCAAAGTCTGAGGGCTTGGCCCAGCGCCTACCCCAAGTCTCCAGCACTTGAGAGCCGTCAGGCCTGCCTTATAAGCCCAAAGGCCGGGTGGCTGGCTTGGGTACTGGGCCGGGCCTTGTAGGGAGACAAAGCTGTGCTGCCAAGCACTCGGCCCCAGCATGGCCTCCCCCTGCCTGGCTAAATTTAGCAGCTCTATGGAGCATGGAAGGAGCCCTAGTGGCACAGTAGCTAAAGCACTTGGCTGCTAAGAGAAAGGTCAGCAGTTCAAACCCACCAGCTGCTTCATGGGAGAAAGAGGTGGCAGTCTACTTCAGTAAAGATTTATAGCCTTGGAAACTCTATGGGGGCAGTTCTGCTCTATAGAGTTGCTAAGTTGGAATCCACTTGATGGCAATGGGTTTGTTAGTTTGGGTTTATAGGGTGTGGAAAGGGCCAATGCCTGTTTGGGAGCTGTTACTCAGGCCTGGAGGCCAGTTCAGGCCTTCCTGGTGATATAAGGTCCGGCGAGCCTCCTTAGCCCCTTAGGGTCTCAAGATTGCAGGGGCCATACCTCTCCCCCCAGAGAAGGTCAGTCCAAACCCTCACACCCCCTGGGCCTGCTCTGGTGTCCCAGGAGCTCACTCAATGCCATACAGTTGCTCAAGCACCCACAGGAACAAAGCCCTGAGTCAACTTCATAGTGACTGCGGAGGGAGGCCGAGGGGCCCAGCAGTGTTCCTCAGGGTCGGAAGCTCCCGTTGCCTCTTCCGTCTTCCCACTACGGGCCATGACCAGACTGGGTCCCCCTCCTGAGCATCCAAGGAGTCACATCCCCTGGTCCTCCTCCACCTTTTGGGTTGCTTCTCCTGGGTCCCTAGCCTCTTCCTGTACTTGGAATGTGGGGACTCCCCAGAGCTCTGGCCTAGGCCTATTCTCTCAAACACTGCACACTTAGGAGGCCTCGTCTCCTTCCCAGCTCCATAAGGCTGAGTCCTCCACCCATACCGACACTCACTCACTCTCTAGCCACATGCTACCCACTTCCTCTCTGGCTCCTGCCTCTTCTTCTTTTTAAATCAAACTGTATTGGGGTATCATTTACTTATAATGTGCTTTTTAAAAATGTACTTATTTAAGGGCACACTTTGATGACTTTTGACAAATGCACACATTCACGTAACCACCGCCCCAGTTCATCATCTTAGCATGCTCTCACATGTCTTCTTGCAGTCCATCTCCAATTCCAGTCCCAGGCCATCGCTGACCTGCTGTTTGGCACCACAGATTTGTTTAGCCTTTTCTAGAACTTCATATGGAGTCCCTGAGGGGTGCAAGTAGTTAACACACCTGGCTGCTATCCATAAGGTTCGAGGTTCAAGTCCTCCTAGAGGCACCACAGAAGAAAGGCCTGGCAATCTGCTTGTGAATGACCACAGCCACTGAGAACATTATGGAGCACAGGTCTACTCCGACAGTCACCATGAATCGGAGTTGACTCGATGGCCACTGGCAGAACTTTATACGTAACTGGAATCATTAGCTTTTCTGGTATCTGACTTCTTTCATTAAGATCATGATGTTAAGCTTTATCCACATCAATGCTTGTATCCATAGTTTGTTCCCCTTCACTGCCCAGGAGGATTCCACTGTATAGATGGACCAAAGTTGTTTACCATTCATCTGCTGATGGACATCTGGATTATGTCCAGATTTTGGTTATAATGAAAAGGCTCTGCTATGGACCTTTGGGTTTGAGTCTTTGTGTGGACCTATGTCTTCATTTCTTCTTCTGACTCTGTTTTGCCCTTCTGTTCCCCCTAACACTGACCCCAGTGTGGTCCTTCCCACTCCTGTGAATGGAGGAGCCACGGGGGTGTGGGGGAACACAGAGCCCTGGTCACTGGAGGGGGAGGCCAACCATTTGGCAGCTGCCATCACTGTGCCAGTGAGGAGTGTGCCTGGGCTTGCCCCGGAATTCCCTCCTGAGCGAGCAGAACTGTGAGGTGAGGAAACCTCTCTGTTTACCTTGGCCACTCCATCTTGGCCTACTGAGCTCCATGCCGTGGGCTGGACAGAGCCAGACTTGGGCAGGCCTGGGTGGGGGTGGAAGCAAAGCAAGCCCGGCCATGGTGCCCCAGAGGCTACTGGGAAGGCTGGATCCAGCCTCACTTCACACACAGGTCCGCCAGGCCCATCTCAGCTCCCATCTTGTCCTGCCTGTCTCCCACAGTGAGACTAGTCAGATGGTCAGATTCTCAGAGGGTCTGTTCTCTCCAGGCTGTGGGCTAGTCATTGGCCTCTCGGGGCCTCTAGCTCCTCGTCTATAAAATGGAGCCCTAACCCTTGGCTTGTCTGTCAGTTTGTGCATAGTGTAGTGGTTGCTAAGATAGACTCGGAAGAAGGAAGAGGCCTTCCACTTCTCAAAGAATTAGTCAGTGAAAACTTTATGAACAGCAGTGAAAGAGTGACATATTACTGGAAAACTTGCACAGAACCAGGCAGTGTTTCATTCCGCTGTACATAAGGTCGCCATGAGTCAGAGACGACTCGACGGTACCTAACCACCACCACCACCACCCTTGGCTGGCCCACCTCAAAGGCCTAGTAGAGGATCCTAGATGAGGAACATGTAAACGTTTTATGATCTTAGAGGTAAACCCACAGAATAGCCAGGGCTGGCAACCACTCTGTGGAGCGCAAGGAGCACCGAGTTCAGCCCCAGGCCCAGCCCTGCCTCCAGTCAAGCCATCAACCCCTCCCGGTCTCAGTTTCCTCAGTGGTGACATGGGAATTGTAAGGGGCTCTGAATGCATGCACTCTCTCAAATGCTGTCCACAGAAGGAGCCTCCCCGCCCCCCACCATGAGGCCTGCTGAGTCCTGTCTGCCACCCCGGTGTGGCTCTGGAAACGTCAGTGCCTCTCTCAAGCTTCCTCTTCTAGGGAGAAGGAATCATTCCTGGTGATTTGGGGACCCCAGGCCTTTGTTCCCTATTTCCTGGGGTGTGTATGGTGGTGTAAGGAGCTCTGGTGGTAGAGTGTGTGAGGCATTTGGTTGCTAATCAGAAGGTCCGCAGTTCAAACCCACCAGCTGCTCCATGGGAGGAAGATGGGGCAATCTAATCTACTCCTGTGCAGGTTTACAGCCTTGGAACCCAATGGGGGTCACTATGAGCTAGAATCATCTTGATAGTAGTACATGGGGTGGGTGTAGCAGGTAGATCCCCACGTAGACACCAGGGGCAGACAGTGGGGCCAGATTCCAGGAAAGAGATGCTGACAGTTCTCTGCTCCCAGGCACACAACCTTTATTTCTCTACCAAACAGCATGTCAGAGGTGGGTACAGGGCCCTGTCCCCACCAAGACCCCAACCCCTTCAGCAGGAAAGAAGCAAGAGTCTCTCCTGGGCACCAGAAGAGGGTCCCCTCCCCAACTCTGCCCCCTCCAGCACCTGCCCTAAGAGAAGGAGGGGGCACCCGGACAGGGGTGTCAGTGTTGATTTTCATACAATCACTTGACCGCTCTCCAGGTGGGGTATGGACTCCTTCACTCCCGGCCGTCTTCTATGCTTAGCTAGTTTTTGCCAACGGGGCAAAAGCCGAGTGAAGAGAAAATTTCTGTTCTTCAAACCCTATTTTCCTATCATCTGACGTGATCCGTGTGGAGCTGCATCTCTCCAGAGGAGGAAGTGCCTTGGGCAATTAGCAATCTTTCGTGTCATCCTTCTGGGTCACGGGGTGTGGGGGCACTAAGGGTGAGGCCAAGAGTTGAAGGGGGGATTTGGTCCAGGCCTCCCTGGCCACCCCCACAGAGGGGCACTGCATTGGTGTGGGCCATAGGTGCGCGTGAGACCCAGAACCACCCAGCACACACCTGGAAGGGCACAGTGGTTAGGACCCCAAGGATGTCTGGGACCTCAGGGGCCAGGGACATGGGCAGCCAATTGGACTTCTGTTTGGCAGACCAGGCAACACCGAGACATGGTAGGTCTTATTCCTTAGGACAGGGGTACCCGTGCCTAGGAAGTTACCGGAGCTGAGGGAGGCAGGCTGGGTTGTCTTCCTGGGTTGTCTCCTTACACCAACCAGCCTCCTGTCTCTCTTCTTGTGTCCCTCTCTGACTCCAAGGTCTGTACATATAAACAGAAACAGGCTCAAGTCCTCATGAGCCGACTTTGTGGAGGCAGAGCAGAGGGGACCCTCGCTGTGCACAGCTGGGCCCAGATGTTCAGGTTCCCCTTGTGACACCCCTCCCCGACCCTGACGACCAAGCCCAGGACCAATCACTGAGGGAGAGGTCAAAGCTGGCTAAAGTGGCTCCCAGGGGTCCTCTGTCAGTGCAGACACTGGTCACCAAGTAAATGCCCAGCCTCCAAATGAGGGAGGCAGGTTCCAGAACCTCTTATGGGTTTGGAGTGGAAAGGCTCCGGCTCTGGTGCCAGCTCCAGCTTCCTGGTAGCCCCATCCCAGGCTGCAGCTCCTGCAGGAACTCGGGAGAGTCCAAGAGACATGAATTACAGAGGCCCCAGGTCAGATGGAAGTGGTTCAGGTGAGACCCCAGCAGTGGGCCTGTGGTGTGTCCAGCTGGGCCGGGGGAACAAGCGGATGAGCGTGGCGGGCAGGGGTGGGACGTGGGGGTGAGTGCTTGGGCACCATCAGTCTGAGGTCAATGTCGGAGACTCCACTCTGCTTCCGGCACTCACTTCTGGCCTTTTTCTTCTAGAAGAAAAACCCCAGAGCATGGTAAGGTTTATGTGTGAGAGCACACTTCTAGGCTGGCTCCTTTTGGCCCCTTCCTCAGCCTTTTCTCACATTATGCTTCTTCCAGAACAGCTCCCTCCTCCCACAGCATCAGTGACTCCAGAGCTCTGTCTACCCCCAGAGCCCAGCTGTCTCTCCTGAGTTCCACTCCCTGGGTGTTCCCCAGCCTCCCTCATTGCACAGGTTTCGCTGATTCACCCCCTTACCCTGAAGTGAATGATCAGTTTGGGGAGCCACCACCCACCCATCATCACACAGTCCAGAAACTGCTCCCCCATTCCATATACCCAGCATTTCCAAGGCCTGCTGATGTCTCCCCATGAATCTCTTGTGCACATCGCTTCCTCCACTGCCCCACGAGGTCTCAACATCTCCGACCCTGGCCCCAGCCGCCAGTCGGCATCTCACTCCACCACCACCACCTCTGGGATCACACAAAAGCCCAAAACTGATCCATATCCCCTTTAAGGGCTCCCCACTGCCCAGAATAAAGTGCATGCTTGCCTTGTATCCTGACCCGCTCAGATCTAGTCCCACACGGCCTCTCCAGTCTTCACCCTCCCCACAGCCTGGTCCACAAGCCTCCCGCTGGACAGCTGCTCAGCCACACGTAGGCAGAGCCAGGAGGTGGGGCAAGAGGACCCCCTACCCCACTGGGGTTGACCCGGATCCACAATCTTCCCTAAGGCACATCCTTGTAAATCATGAGGGAGCCACAAATGTCAGGCCTCAGCAAAACTTCCCTAAAAGGCCACCCAGCTGGCTTGGCTTGGGAACATAACAGGGTCCGCTCTCTCACCCCCGCCCTGTCTGGTTTTAGGAGGCCCAAGGGACACGGCCACATGGGGCAGAGCACACGCCTCAGGCCTGTCCTTCCACCTCTCAGAGGTGGCCACAGGCACCCTGCCTGCCTGTGTCTGTCCTATGGGCCCCACAATCACTCCCAACATCTGGGCACCACCCTCAAGCTGTACCTTGCCCCGACAACATCTCAGGTCACATCTCAAGGCACTCTGGGCTTGGATTCAGAATATCTTCCCTAGACCCTTCCCAGACAGGCTCAATATTCCCCCCACCAGTCTCCCTGCCTATAATCTTGCCCTCACCCATCTTGCCATCTCCCACGGCCCCCACTGTCCTGAGGATAATATCCAGGGTCCTGGCCTTGGCATGTGAGGCCCTTACTAACCTCTGGGCCTCACCTCTCTACCCTGCACCCTGAACTCCAGCCCCACTAGATAGCCCCTTCTCTACCAGATTCACCCTTTTCTTTTCCAATCATCACTCAAATTCTGCCTTTCTAGAAATCACCCCTGACCCGGAGCAGGAACTGCTCCCTCCCCTGCCCTTCTAATCTACCTCCATGTGCTAGAAACCCTTTGTTGGGCCAGAGAATCACCAGCCAACCAGCAGCCAATGCTAAACAGTGTCCAAGAGATAGGCTTTTCCCCATTGGCTGAGAAATTTTAGCCATGGCAGAACGCTCCCACTTTTAAATTTTCCTAGAAAATTTTACTGCACCCCTTGGCAGTATGGCCACTACGGAAAGCTCTTGAGGAAGACAAAGAAGCCACCTGTGCTGTCTGTGTGTATCCTGGCTGGTTTTGCAGGTGAGTTAGGGAGGTCCAGTTCAGCCAAAGGATCTCCCAGCAGACCACTTTTGTGCTCTGGACATAGCAGGGGTGGCCTTAGGCCTTTGACGCATTTCTTCCTCCTCATCTCCCTAAGGCGCTCTGGTGGCACAGTGCCTAAGGCATTTGACTGCTAACCAGAAGACTGGTGGTTTAAACCCACCAGCTGCTCCACGGGAGGAAGATGGGGCAACCTACTTCCATCAGAATTTACTGCTTTGGAAACCCAATGGGGGTAGCTATGAGTTGGAATTGACTCGATGGCAGTGAGTTTGGTTTTTTGTTTGTTTGTTTGTTTGTTTTGAGCATCTTCCCAGAAGTGGATCAGGAAGAACCTTATATGGACAGAATGGCCTGATCCCTCCCTCCATCCCCACACTCTCCACCCTGGGCTCCAAAAACATCCACTTCTGCCTCCAGGTGAGCCCCCCACATGTATCTTTTCACCTCCTCAATAGACATGTAGTAGGCTAGCTCTCCAGAGAGAGAAGGGCAACTTCTTTTTTTTCTTTTTTTTAAAAAAAAGATAAAATATTTGCAGTACTCAGGGGACTGGCCAGCGTGGGAGATGGGGGCCAAATGAGGGTTGTGGCCCATGGAATGACAGGCACTGATCTATTTATAGCCCCTTCCCCTTACGCCCTCTCCTGGGGCCAGGACACATTCTTGCCAGAGATGGCCTCCAAGGACCCAGCTGCCCCAGCACAGCCCTAAGCCGTCGCTAGGCCCACCCCAGCCCCTCCAGTGGCCACTGACTTGGCTCAAACATCCAGGAATGGGGAGCTCCTCCTGCCTCCTCCTTCTCTGAGCTGCTCTGATGATGAGAACAATGCTGCCTCCTTTGCCACTAGGAGGCTCAGAACTGCTTGCTCTCTCAGCCTTCCTGACAGAGGCAAGCAGCAAACCCCACGTGTCAGCTTGCTCCTCTGCACACTGGCCCCTGCCCATTACCATTTTGGAGTCTAGGCAGACCCAAAGCTGTTAAGCTCAGAAACAAAGACCCCTATCTACCCACCCACCCACCCACAAGGTGACACCAAAGAGGCCAACCCAGTGTGGTTTGGGGTCCAGAAGGTGGTCAGCAGCTGCCCACTCCATGCCTGGGAGACTGTCCTGAGAATGCCTGGATAAAGATGGACCAGGGTCAGAGGATTCAGACCACAAACCAGGCCCAGAGTGAGGGAACAGTGGTCCTGGCCATGCAGGAGTAAGGGCAAGTGAGGCAGGCAAGGCAGCACGGCCCTCAGCAGTGCCCCCCACTGCCCTGGTCCCTGCAACACAAGGCCCAAAGGACACCATGGTCACAACCAATAGAGCACCTTTGTGTTTTCCATCTGGTGATCCAGAGAGGCCAAGATGCTGAGACTGAGGCTCTGAGTGTGACTGGGACTAGCCCACAGCTACTTATACCTTGGTGCCCATGAAGCCCAGGGAGTGAAGGAGGCAGGGAGGTGGCTGGAGGCAGCATGGTAAGCAGGGCACAGAGGGTCTGGGCTTTCCACTCACCATCCATGTGGTTTCGGGACAGGTACTTGAGGGCCTCATCAAGCAGGATGACAGGCAGGGATATCTGGAGAACCACCACCCACTGGCGCCCGCTCAGTGGTGTCACCTGGAAAATAAGCTGGGGAGGGGGTGGGTTTGGTTGAAGGAAGGACTGGCCCAGGTACCCAGCAATGGACCCATTCCATCTGCTTGGGTGACAATGGACTCTCACAAGAATATCTGAGATGTCCCTTGAATTCCAACCCCTATATCTTTGCCCGTTCAATTTCTTCCACCTGACATGCCTTCCCTGACCCTTGCCCACATGCCCAATGCCCATCCATCTTGTTGGGCTGTGACAGAGATTCTGCAAAGTCCTTTCTTCTGCCCCAGACTCGGGTGATTCCCTGCAGCAGGGAGTCTTCACCTCTTTCGCTGCCCAAGCCTGAGGGCTCCTGACAGTGGGCACATCTGAAGACAGTGCCCGCTCAGGGCCCACGCACAGGCTACACGCACCAAGCACCTTCAGGTCCCCCGCCTCTCCATCCCCCAGGCGGGCTCCATCTCAGGGGACCTGGCAAGGTTCAGTGAGCAGCCCGGGGGTCTGTGACGTCAAAGGAAGATTTGGATCCTGTCATGCAAGGAGCCAGGTGGGTGGAGCAACTCACTGGCAAGGGCGGTACAAGCAGGATGAGGAAGTGCAGGGCCATGGACATGGCCACGGCCGCCAGCAGCCAGGGGTTCAGCCAGGGTGGCATCCGCAGCAGCGACTGGTTCTCCGAGACACTGTCAAGAGCACAGAGGGCTGAACCTGGGTAGGCTAGGGGGCCCTGCTGTGGGCACCCCCCGTATGAGGGAACAGGGTAGCCCATATCTCAGCACTGCTCTGTTTGGGGTTAAGAGCTTGCGAGATTGTGGGGAGGTTGGTACGGCTGGGAGGGTGTCAGCTGCCTGCCCGCCTTCCCTGTAGGAGCTTGTCCGGGGCCTTGGTCACCTTTCTCTGCCTTTCAGACTCAATCCTGACCCTTCTATTTCTTCCAACCCTTGGACTGAGTCATGGGCTCCTTTGTCCCCTAGATCTCAATTCTGGTCCCCAGTAACTGTCAGAACCCCCCTTGTAAGCCTCTCTCTCACTCAGCTCCCAATCCTGGACCCCCTCCCACCCTCAACCTTAAATTGTGGATCCCTCTGACCCTCAACCCCAATCCCGGACCCCTCTGATCCTCAGCCCTGAATTATGGACTCCTCCATCTCTCAGACCCAATCGTAAGCCTCCTCTGCTCCTACCCCTTCAACCTCCAATCCTGGCCCCCATACTCAGCTTACCTGTTGAGGGCATTGCACATCTCAATGGTGACCAGCACAGACAAGGCCATGGTCGTTGGGAAGCGGGACTCAAAGACCTCACAGTCAACGTTGTCATTGGCAAAGAGCGGGTTGTCCTTGGAACACTTCAGAAAGTTCCTCTGTGCCACAGTGAGGTCAGGAGGGGTTGGGAGAGAGCAGAGGTAAGAGGAGGGGTCCGGCTAGTCAGACAATGGAAGCCTCACTTTGCCCTCAGCCCCTACTCTGAAGACTCAATCATGACCATGGGCAAAGTGCTGCCATAGAGTGGGTCAGGGAGCTGGGGAGGGATGTTCACCTAGGATGAGGGCCAAACGGCCTGGGGGGCTGCAGGGTGCCAAGGGAGGGGTGCTCACCCAGAGTGGAGGCTGAGGGGCCTGGGGGCTGCATTGTGCCAGGGAAGGAACACGTGTGCAGGGGTGAGGAGGGCAGGGCTGCCTAGTGGATCAGAGGGAGAGCAGTTGGACACTTCCTCCACACAGTCTCATAGAGCTGTAGCACTCATTAAGTCTAAACCAAATACATCCACTTTCCCCCATACCAACCTCTCCTCTATCCCATTTCCTAGGATCAGAAGCAAAGATACCCACTCACCCACCCATAAGGCTGGGGAGGACAACAGGGGTTGGGAATCAAGGTGTGGTGGTTAAGTTTGTGTGTCAACTTGGCTGGGCCTGGTTAAGTGGCTGGGCACCTGGATGTAGTATTCCCCATGATGAGACTGGTAATCAACTCCGTAGTGGATTCTACTGTGAGCAGCTGAGTAGCTGCCTTTGGGTATGCAGTCTGCTTCCTATGTATAAACAGCATCTTTGGGAATGGTCTGTAGCTTACGGCACGCTTGGACCCTGTGTATAGCCGTGCCATTGTTCAGTAGCCTGCCATGCTCTGCCGACCTTGGAACTTACAATGGATTTGAATTAATGGCCTGCCATGTGGTTTGGTAACAGCGGGACTGTGCCATTTTATTTGTCGACCTTGGGCTTGTTAACCTCAGCAGCCAGCAGCTGTCTGAGTGAAGAGATGCCTCTAGCTTCAGTGGGCCGGAAGCAAGAGGCAGAGCAGAAGCCCAAGGTCAAGGGGCTTTTCACACAGTCCCTAGAGCCTGGTACTTTGAACTCGGGACTTCTAGCCTCCTGAACTATAAGAGAATAAACTCCTGTTTGTTCCATCCCAATTTTGGTACATTCTTGTCAGAGTGGTACTAGGTAACCAGAACCAAGGAGAAGGCCCACACTTTACCCTGGGGCACATAGGAGCTTGGGGTATAGAAGTAGGGGTGTTAATTGAGTGAGAAAGCAAATGAATAGGCAAATGTGAAAAATCAGCCAACAAAACCCTGTTTGAGTACGATCCAGCTTGGGTGGCATAGAGGGTGAAGGCTACCCACGCCCTATTCATTAAATGCAATTCCATTCCTGCCTCCCTCCATTTCTGCCACTAAGATGGAGCTCTACACCACCTGCCTTATGCTTATAATGCAGACAACTAAATCGCCAGAGCACAACCTTAACAACACCCCCAAATCCCACTGCCATGGAGTCGATTCTGACTCATAGCAACGCTATAGGGCAGAGTACAACCGCCCCACAGGGTTTCCAAGCCTGTAAATCTTTATGGACACAGACTACCTCATCTTTCTCCTCTAGAGTGGCTGGTGGATTCAAAGCAACCTTTTGGTTAACAGCCAAGCACTTTAACCACTGTGTCACCAGGGCGCCTTCTTAACAACACAGGGCTTTCTAATTAATAAGATGCTCTCAGAGTCTGAGAAACAGGGTGGCCTTCCGGTGCAGCCCCAAGGAAGAGCTGTCTTTCTGTTTATAATCTCACTCACAGAACCGGCTGTGAGAAGATGTTAAGCAGAACATTCAGGAGACCCTTTGTCCTGTTCGCCTCTACGTCATGGAGATGAGTGTGGATGTTCCCCGTCATTAACCAGCTCAGCTCTGTGATAATATCAGTCTGTCTTTGGAGTCTAACCAGAATACTAACACCAAATCAAACCCACTGCCATTGAGTCAATTCCAACTCACAGCAACCCACAGGGGAGAGTAGAACTGCCCCATAGGGTGTTCCAAGGCTGTGAATCTTTACAGAAGCAGACTGCCTCATCTTTCTCCCTCGAAGTGGCTGGTGGGTTTGAACTGTTGACCTTTATTCCATTAGCAGCGAATGACTTAACCACTGCACCACCAGAGTTCCTTAATCTGCACACAAAGATCTTTTAAAGGACGGGTTTAGAAATTAGCATGCGCTGGGACAACAACCCTCAAAGAATTTCTAGAATGACTGGCTGGCTGACCTGCTGCCCAGCAATGACGTTTTCTCCAGCTTGATAAGTACGGGCAAGGCAGCTCTGCCAATCAGAAGGGGCCGCTGCCGGTACCTTTCTCTTATTTCTCCCGTGGGATGAAAAGCAGTAAAAGATGATGGCTTCGCTAGATTTCTTATTTTAACAAAGAGATTAAGAATCTTATTTAAATCAACAATGGGTGTTTCTTGAAAACCAAGCATTTGGGGGCAAGTGCAGGTGTTTTAACTTGGTGCTGATAACACAGCAGGGAATTGCCCTAATGCTTGAACTAGCTCTACCCCCCCCCACCAGTGACCAGAGCACCAAGACCTTCTGCCACCAGTTAGGTTTCCGCTCCCAGTCCTTAATGGCTTCACTATACACATACACACATTTATACTTCTCCCATTCAGGCACATGTATGTTTAGATCCTTATGCACGTATAACACAAACAGGGAGGAAAATACAAACAGGACCATGCCATGTGTTTCAACAGATTCCCTGCTCTCGCCATAAACACCCTGCCCAATTCAGACCTCGGGGTTTCACCAGGGAGCACCTGCATGCTCCCATCAGCCCTCAGGTCGTGGATCACCGTACAGCACCCAGAATCGTTTCTTTGAAGATGCTCAGGACTGGAACTTAAGTCTCAGGGTTCACTGGGAACCCTTGTGGGGGAAGGAGCCCGTTTTCATTGGTAACACTATTGTTCTGCCTGCATTTTCCCTTTGCCTGCTTGAGTATTTCCTATTCACCTATGCTGCAAGACACCTTTTGGGTTTTATTCATTTAATTAACATTTATATAGCTCTTACTCTAAGCCAGGGCCCGTGGGTGATGCAGTTCACACACCCTTCTGCTAACCAAAATGGTGGTGGTTTCAGTTTACCCAGAGGCTCTCGGAAGAAAGGTCTGGCAATCTGCTTCCCAAAATCAGCCATTATAGAGGACAATTCTACCCTGATACACATTGGGTCGCCATGGATTGGAATCAACCTGATGGCAATTGGTAGGTGATCACGTGTCAGGTGTCAGTCTACGCACTTTACAGAAATTAACTCTCAATAACTCTGTGGAATAGGAACTGTTATCATCTTTACTTTACAGACAAGAAAACCAGGTAACAGAGAGGTTAAGTAGGTTGTCCAAAGTCACACAGCTAGAATGTGGTACAACCAGGCTCTACCTGCCATGCTCTGAACCATTTTGCTGCTCCTTGACAACTTCCTCCAGGACCCCTTCCTGAAATTTCAACAACCCAAGCTGAAAGTTCTACCTCAGGTTGACCCCTGACCACCTCCGAGTCCTATAGCTACCTGCCTTTTCTCCACCACTCTTCCCATCCTGAAATGTGACTGCCCATTTCCATGGCTCTCTCTCCTGCCACCTTGTAAGCTCTTTGTAAAGATTTTGCCTGTCCAGTCACTGCTATACCCCTTGCACTTTGCATCTGGCACATGAAACCACACCCAAACCAAACCAGGTGCTGTAGAGTGATTCCAACTCATGGCGACCCCATGTGTTTCAGGGGAGAGCCGTGTTCTGTTGGGTTTTCATGGCTGTGACCTTTTGGAAGCACACTGCCAGGCTTTCTTCAGAGGTGCCTCTGGGTGGGTTCAAATCCCCAACCTTCCGGTTAATAGTCAAGTGCTTAACCATATGTGCCACTCCAAGACTGTTGTGTCTGGCACACAGTTAGTGTTTAATGGCCATCTGTTGACCAACTAGATAAATGAGAAATGGGATGACTTGAGGACTCTTGGAAAGTTGGCACTGGGACTGGGGACTGATTGGTGGTGGGCATGAGAGGTGTCTAGCATGACTCAAAGAGTCTGGCTTGCACGACCAGGTGGGCAGTAAGACCAAGCTAGGAGATAGGGATGGAGGAGAAGGACCAGTTTGGAAGAAAGATGATATACTTGGCAGTGACTGCCATGCATCTGTGGGTCATCCCAGAGGAGATGTCCTGCTGGATATGTGGGGCTGAGGCTCGGAGATTTGGGATCCTTAGCATAAGGGATGGCAACTGAGACCGGGCTGGAAGAATGCAGCAGTGGGGGGCGGTTAGCACAACCTCCAGTGCCCACTCTGCTGCTCCCACAGGCTTCAAGTGAACACAGGAGCCCAAGGCTGGCCTGGGCCTTCTGTTGTGGCTTGGGGAGAGCATCAGCCTTTGGGATCAGGGTCTGGGGCCTGTGTTCTGCACTGCTGCAGAAGGGAGAGCGCCATGTATTCAGAGCTGGTGGGTGCCAGGAAAGCGACCCTGGGCTGCCTTCCGCCCAGGAAGCCATCCCATCTCTTCCTGGACATGAACACTGCACACTGAGACTCTCTGAAACCAGGGAGCTCCCACGGAAGATGGCCAGGGACGGCAATCCTGGCCCCACACTGCCATCAGAATGGGAAGACTGAGCAGGGCAGAAGCTACTCCACCAGGCTCTCCCGACCTTCCCAGGGATGGGGAAGAACCCCTCCCTGAGACCTTCTACCGAAAGAAGGTAATGAAGGCAGGCACACTCAGAGAAAGCATTCCTGTCACTTTAACCAGAACCTGCAACTGGCTTTGTGGTAATTGCCATGACGGCTCTTTCAAGCCAAGGACATGGTGCTGACTGCTTAGGTGGAGGGACAGGCTGACAGACAACGGCTGAAGGGTCCCCTTGCTTGCTTCCAGAGATGTGCCAAGCCAAGCTGGCTCCATGGTGGGCACCTGCCAGCCACTATGGACTCTTCCCCCATGCCAAGCCAGGTGACTTCAACAGGACCGTCCTCTGAACAACATCTGTTGGATGTGGGGAGGAGCACCAGGCAGGCCTCTCCCCTCCACACCCCATCCCCTCAGATTGACCCACTGCCTGAAGTTCCACCATGCCTTTGACCTCAGTGTTTTGGGGGCTCCCTGATAAAAGACAAACTTTTCTGGGCAGATATACCCCTTGGTCTCTCTCTAATTAACTGGCTGAGAGAGAGAATAACTTCTCTGGCTTAGAGGGCTGTGCTGGTGTCTCAAGGCTTCTTCTAGTGGCTTCTGAGCTTGGTTCTCCAGGTGGAAGATACTTATGTACATGTATGGGGGAGCTGGGGAAGGCAGTAGTTGGCCATCCGTGGAGCTCGGGCCTTCCTGAAATTCCAACAACAACTTGAGCTGGAAATGCTACCTCCCGTCTAACCCCAGTAGGCTCCCTGACTGCCACTTGCTCACCAGCTGGTAGAAAGTGACGTGAGGTCCCTCGGCATCATACAGGAACCACCAGGTGGCGGCAGCCACTGTGGCCAGGCCCACGTACACTGCAGGGAGGGGAGGAGGAGAAGCACTGTGGTTTGGCAACCATTCCACCTAACAAGTCCCTGATTTTCTCTCAGGGAATCACCCTTTCCCTCTCTAAGCCATGTGGATTGCATAGACCTACCCTCAGTACCAACGGTGGGGCCTGATTTGCAAAGAACCTCTACCACACCCCTGACAACAGTGACTGGCCAGGAGATAAGCAGGTGACCCAATATGGGTCAATGAGAACACGTCTGAGAGTTTGATCACACCACTGAGGGAACCGTATGGTAAAGGCTCTTTCTTCCGAATTTGGGGCTATAAGGGAGTGAGCATGAGGATTGGAGCTGCAGCAGCCATCCTGCTACCAGGAGGCATGCCTGCCTGAGAAGGGAGCTGAGGCAGAGCCCGTGATACTGTCTGGGGCCTGGATCTACCATTCCTGCAGCATGCATCTAATCGTGGAAGCCCACACAGTCTCTTTTGGCACAAGCCAGACTGAGTCACACTGTCTGTGGTTTGTAGGCCTAACTGATACAAGGGTCTTAGGAAGTTCCTGAAACCCCACTGAGGGCTAGGGCCCTGCTCACCACCAATCGCCAGATAGCGGAAGAAGAGCCAGCCACTGATGAGGGCCTCACGGGGGTTCCGGGGTAGCTTCTCCATGATGTCCAGGTCTGGTGGGTTAAAGCCCAGGGCTGTGGCAGGCAAGCCATCTGTTACCAGGTTCACCCAGAGCAGCTGCACGGGGATCAGGGCTTCGGGCAGGCCCAGAATTGCTGTGAGGAAGATGCTGGAACCAGAGTCATGGGCTGTAGCCCCCAGCAGGCCAGGCCCCCAGCAGACGGAGGGCCCAGCTCCTGCTCACACCCAGGCCACAGGGAACTCACCCACTGCCTCTATGGCAGCCCCTCGCCTCCTCGCTGATGTGTGTGCACGAGTGAGAGGTGTGCATACACATCTCTGTCTCACTCTGGGCTGGCCCTGTCTCCTCTAGACCTAGCTCTAGAGTCCCGACATGTCTGCTCTTTAGGCCTAACAGAGGCCAAATGCACACGCACACGTGAACAGTGCATTCCCATGCGTACACACATTTATGCATACACACATTTGTTCATAGACACATGCAAAAACCTAGGGCACATCACCTAAATCCACAGACACCCACACACTTACACTGGTGTGTGGAAACGTACAGGCAAACTTGTGCTCACCATTCCCCTCAGGCGTCTCTCACACAGGAAGGTAAATGCTGTACAATTACATGCTGGCACATCCTTTGTGCTTGTACTCGTGGCCAAAGACGCATAAGAGTACACATGTGCACATAAACACATGTACGCACCTCTCACTCAGGCACACACAAGCATGTGCACACACACATACACTTAGACGCTTATGCATGTACACACACCAACACATTACTGCCCGAAGTTGGGGCTAGTCTCTCCCATCTTGTGACTCTGAAAGTGGGAAGAAGGTCATGACTGAAAGGATGATGGGACTTTTCAAGCACCTCTTTGAGGGCTGGGGTGAACTACAGTCCATAGTTCACCAGGTCCTCTGGAGAATTACATGGTATCCCCAGTCCTGGAAAGCTCCGGCCACCAAGGCACCTGTCCTTCCTCAGCCTATGCTAAGAACAAGCATTTCTCTATCTCAGGGATATGGATGACCCAGAGGGGCTGACAGGAAGGACTGCAGGGCCTCACCAGACCACCTCGCCGACATTGGAGGAAATGAGGTAGCGGATGAATTGCTTCATGTTGCTGTAGATGGCCCGGCCCTCTTCCACTGCAGACACAATAGAGGCAAAGTTGTCATCTGACAACACCATCTCTGCTGCTGACTTGGCCACAGCCGTGCCTGAGCCCATGGCGATGCCAATCTCTGCTTTCTTCAGGGCTGGAGCATCGTTCACTCCGTCACCAGTCTGTGGGCCAGGTTAGGTAGGGCCACACCTGAGCAACTTCCCTTCCACCCCACATCTTCCCCCAAATTAGCCTGCCCTAAGGAAGCAGACAGCTGGATAGGACAAGGTCAAGAACGAGCTTAGAAATTAGGCTGGGATGAGGCTAAGGGGAAGGCAAGGGGTACAAACGAGGACAAAATTGGGGAGGAAATCAAGTCAAAGGCAAGAGAAAATGATAAGGCTGAGGGAGGGTAGTAGTGAGGATGGAGATGAAATTAAGGTTGGGATAGGGTAGCATATGAAATCGAGGACAAGTCGGGGATGAGGTCAAGGTTGTGGCCCAGGTCAAGGACCAGGGAGGTTTTGTAGTCAAGGTGAAATTCAAGGTCAAGAATGGGACTCCAGCTCAAGGTAAAAAAAATCAGATTAAGGTGGAGGTCAACTCAAGTCAGAGGCCAAGTCATATGGTTATGGCCCACATCAGGAATGATGCCATGGTCAAGGCTGGAGTTACAGTCAAGGGCAAGATTGGGACTCGGGGCAAAGTTGAGGTTAGAATATAGTATTGGGTTGGAGGTCAAGGTCAATAGTAGGGATCAGGTCAGAGTTTAGGTCAAGACTGGAATCTATATCAAGGTTGAGTTCAAAGTAAAGAATCAGATTAAAATGGAGCTTAAGATCAAGGTCAGGGACAAAGTTTGTGTAGAGGTCAAAGATAAAGTCAAGAACCAGGTTACTATTGTGGTCAAATCAATGATGATGTCCAGCTCAGCACTCAGGTCAAGGCTAGGCCACAGGTCAGGGTTAAGGTCAAGGTAAAGGACTAGGTTAGGCTGGAGGTCAAGATTAACATCAGGGGCCAGGTCTGGGATAAGGGTGAGGTCAAGAATCAAATCAGTTTTGAAGAACAAATTAGGATCAAGAGCGAGACAGAACAAAACCTGGGCCCAAACCAAAGGCAAACCTGGGTCCATCCAAAGGCAAATGGATAAGTTAATTGTGATATATTCACACAGTGAAATACTATATAATAATAAAAATGAATAATCTACCAATACCCTCAACAACACAGATAAATCTCAAAAGAAAGAAGCCAGACACAAAAGAGTACATACTGTATGATTCCATTCATGTGAAAATCTAGGACAAAACTAATCTAAAGTAGGAAAATTTGCAACAGCGGTTGTCTTGGGTGGGAGAGGGACCTGAAGGGGAGGGGACATGGGGGAGGGAACTCGTGGCTTGATGGTCATGTTCTGTATCAAAGTTTAAGTTATACAGGTGTGTGTATTTACCAAAAATTGTTCAAAAGGCAGATTTAAGATATGTGCATTTCATTGTATGTAAATTTTATCTCATGAAAGAATAAAAAAAACATACACAAATGCTGATCTCTAGTTAATGATACGTTTTCTGATGTATGTAAGGGTGAAGTGTACTGATGTCTGTGACTTACTTTGAAATGCTTTTAAAAAGATGTATTCAGGTAGATGGGTAGGAATAGTTGGGTAGGAATGTGATAAAGCAAATAGTATAGCAAAATGCTAGTTGTAGAATCTAAAAGGTAAATATGCCAGTGTTCACAATAAATTCTTTCAATTTCTCTGTGTGTTTCAAAATATTTGTAACAAAGTGTTAGACAAAAAAAAAAAAAAGGGTGAAGGGCAGTTGCACGGGTTGCTTTCTCCAAGCCCTGTGGCAAGCACTCCCCATGTCTCACCACCTGCCCCAGGCTCCTGTCTACTGGCCTCACCATGGCAGTGATCTCATTAAAAGACTGTAGGTTCTCCACAATTCGGGACTTGTGTGCTGGCTCCACGCGGGCGAAGCAGCGGGCTGTCCGGCAGGCATGGCGCTGCTGCTCAGGGCTGAGGTCATCAAATTCACGGCCCGTGTACGCCTTGCCCACCACGTCCTCCATGTCCCCGAAGATACCAAGCCGACGGCAGATGGCCACAGCCGTACCTTTATTGTCCCCTGTGATCATGACCACACGGATGCCTGCCTGGCGGCAGCGGGCAATGCATGCAGCCACCTCAGGCCGTGGGGGGTCTAGCATGCCCACACAGCCCACGAAGGTCAGGTCCATCTGCAGGGAAGGAGCAGATGTCAACTGGGCCCGCGACTACCCTCAACCCACTACCTGCCCAGCAGCTGCAGGGGGACACGTGGCTCCCACCCTGTGACCCCAACCCAGAACCCACCTCATACTGTACAAACTTGCTAGAGTCATCCAACTGCATGTCCTCCTTCCTTGGGGGTGCATCCCGGGTGGCCAATGCCAGACAGCGCAGCATGTCTGAGCCTGAGCCCCAATCCCGGATCTTTGCCAGGATTTGATCCCTGGAGGTGGTGTTCAGGGGTACTGTGCGGCTCCCCACGCGGACTGAGCTGCAACGCTCAATCACACTCTCAGGAGCCCCCTGCAGAGTAGGGGCAAGATGAGGAGGTAACCCTGCAGTCACAACCCCCCCTTCCAATTGCCCAACTAAGGAAACTGAAGCCCAGAGATGGAAAAGACCCCCCCCAAGGGCACACACTGCAAGGCAAGACCCAGAATCTACTTTAGAAAGTCCAGATAAGGAAAGGCCCACTGTGAGAAAACCCAAGGGTGGGGAGAAGGGGGAAATGACCGCCCACTAGGTGGCACCCTCTCCCCACCAGCCTGCAACTGAGAAAGCCTGCTGCAGCCTTTTGGGGGTGGGCGTAAATGTGGGTATGCCATCCCTTCTGCAGCCCTGTCTCCCTACTCACATGGGGCTACTGGGATTCCAGGTCTGTGGGGTCTCAGCGGCAGGGAGGCAGGCACGGCGCCAGGAAGAGGAGGGAGTGGAAGTGGCTTGGAGGAAGCTGGACTTGGAGTCAACATGTCCCTTGGGGTGTCAGGGTCTCACCTCAGACCCTACCCCAGGCCTCAGAATAGGTACTGCCTCTGATCACTTGCTCAATGGCTTTTGGTTCTCCCAGAAGGTCTTACCCCAGACGCTAACTTTTTTCAGCAGCCCAAGCACCAATGCAAGAGCTACTTCACTTCAAAAGGGGTTAAAACCTGCATCATGGGGTAAAGCTAGGGCTGTGGTTCCTGTTTCAGGTTTAGAAGCAGCAACAGGAGGTGCTATGGGCAAAGATCTGGGTGGAAGCTGGTGTCATTCCCTTCCTGGGATTCAGTTTCCAAACGTGGAGCATGAGGTGGGCACCGTCCACCTCAACACCACTGGTCAGAGGCAAAAGCGCTTCTAAGACCTTCTAGCTTGACCCCATTGTTCAGATGGGGTGACCTAGGCCCACAGAGGAGCAGGGATGACATGAGGTCAGGTGGCAAGGCGGAATCTTGCAGCCCAGAGGTGGGGCCATGGAGAGGAACAGGTCTCAGGCCCCTGGCTTTGTCTCTGTCTCTACCAGACCTGGATCCTACTCCCACTTCCCCATGGCAGGCTGACCACCTTCATTCTGCTTTGACATCGGGTCTCCTGCAGCTGCAGTCTGGTGATTCAGTGGACTAGTGACCAGGTCCCCAGTCCCATGGTGTGTAGGGGCCCCAGGCCAGTCAGCTAGGCCCCCACCTTGACAAACATCTTGCTGCCCTGAGCCGCAGAGCCAGGGCGAGTGGGCGTGCAGTACACTGACATGGACTTCCGGTCTCGGGAGAACTCAAGGGTGAACTCTTTCCGCATCAGCTGCTTGATGACCTGGGGGGCCAGGGTAGGTCAGGGCATGAGGGGCAGAGCCAGCTGGTCCATGTGCTTCCTCACCAGCTGCTCAGTCCCAGGAAGCACCTCTCTCCTCCCTGCAGGATAACGTTTACACTCCTTTGACTCTGGCATTCAAGGCCTCTACCTCCATCTCCAGCCAGAGAGATGCTGTAAAGTTGTCCTTTCCTGACCACGCTGTGCACTTCCTCCTCCAAGCCCTTGCCCACATGGAGCCTTTTCCCTTTAGCCAAATTTTACTAGGAATCTGAAGTCCTATCTCCTCCCAGAAGTCCCCCAAGATATTTTTCTCTCTCCTCTCTCCAGACGTCCCAGCCATGCAGCCTGCGGCCTGAGCCCATCACCATACTCACTGCATTGCAGGCCCCGGCTTGCTCCACTCGGGACAGCCTCTGCAGGTCCATGTCAAACACATTCATCTTCTCTACCAGGCAAGTCAGGGCCGTCTCCGTGGCCTCTCCCACCTTCTCATACACGCCCTTGGCCTGGTGGGACCCAGAGAACAAGGAGTGAGGAGCAAGATGGCTGCCAGCTGGGCTCCCCAATATCACCTCCCACTCACTCCCTGCCCTATGGAACTCCCTTTGCCAGAGACATAACTTCCTTTGAGCCAAGGCTCGTGAGCCCTTCCCAATCTGAACGACCTGGGTCTGGGCAGCTTCAGGCAGAGCTGCCCACATTCCTTTCCTCTCTTTTCCTCTGGTCATACACCCCAGCCTCCCAGCTTTCCTCACCTCTCCGCTCACTCCTTCCCACTCTCCTTCACTCTCTTTCCAGGTCAAACTCTGCTGTTCAGGCCCTGCCCCTTGCCTCCCACCATCTCCCCCTAGGGTCTCAAACACCTCCTGCTTTCGTGGCATTTCATGTGCTCTTACCAGCACTCAGTTGTGACCCTCTCCTAAGCTCTAAACCAGCATGTCCAACTGCTGCCTGCCAGACCCTAGTCCTGGGGACCTCTCAGGCCACCTCCTCTTCTCCCTTTGTTTGCAAATCCAGTGACAGCCCAACCCAAGATGGCAACCAGGAGCTACTCTGACCTCTTCTCTCTCTTTCACCCAACTAGGCACCAAGGGTTTCCGCCTCCCAAACCTCTCTCAACCCATGCTAAGGCTCCAGCCAAGGCTCAGTTTGCCTCACTCTGGCCCTGGCTCCAGTCTGGCTCTGCCTGCTCTGTTCGTTCCCCACAAGGAAGCCTGGGTGACCTTTTGTAAATGCAAATCCGACCATACCGCACCTTTACGCAAAGCCTCTCTGTGGTTCTCTGCTGCCCTCAGCCTGGCACAGAGATCTGACTCAGTCTGGCCAAGGGCTTACCCTCGCGCCTCACACTCACCTGGGCTCCATCATTCAACTCCAGCCCCGGCAAAGGCATTTGATACCTAAATAACATCAAGCTATACAGCATGTGAGTGGTTTCTGGGCTGCGCCTTATGCCTTAAACACTCTCCCTAGTCCCTGTCTGGCAAATCTCTTCCCCAGGGGTCCTTGGTCCTTCATTCCCAAAGCCCCAGTGGTATGGCACTCTGAAGAGGCAGACATCGCCAATCCTGGGAGCTTTGAAACTATGTGAGAAGGTCTGTCCTGGGTGTTCATATACTAGGGAGGTCGTGAAAGAGAGTGGTGACCCACCTCATTGTAATCCAGTGCTGAGTCGTTGCACAGGGCACAGATGGTCGCCAGCTCCACCAGCCCATCAAACTGCCCACAGCGCACAGGCTTTTCTCCCTGCCTCCTGCAGAGCCCATGTGGTCAGTATAAGGGCATTGGCCCCACGCCTGGAGGTACCCTGCCTCCTGGCCCCACCCCCAGGAGACCCACCACTACCACCTCCTTCACCACCACCACCACCGCCACCACCACTCTGAGCTCTCCCGTGTGGTCCCACCCACCAGGAAGCACGCCCTCTTGATTCGCACTCACACTTCACCCTCAGGGGCATATGTGGTACCGGAGATGGTGAATTCATGCAAACGGCAAGAGCTGGCATCGGCCTCCGCCACCACGAACATCTGAGGAGCCAAGGGGTGTGTTCAGGGTGGGCTGAGATTGCCTGTCTCCTCCCAGGGCAGCCAGTCTGAATAGCGTGACTCCAGGGTATGGTCTTGCAAGGCTGCCCTGAGAGCCACTGGTGCCATCCCCGTCTCCAGGGTCACGGAGGCGCAGTGTAAGAGTAGCAGAGCGGGCTCTCTGCTCTGTGCAGGTGCGTTGCAGCTTGGACTTGGCTGTCTGCTCTGGACCCGGAAGGGGTTGCAGCAGATTCTTCAATGCTCTGGGGCAGCATCTAGCTTGATGGAGCCCTGAGCTAAGATAGGAAGCCTGGTCCTTGCTCTGAGTGGTTCATCACAATCTGCCGAGCACCTGAGCCTCAGTTTCTCCTCTGGCGAGTTGGTGGGATCAGAGTCCAGCTGTTCCTACTTCTGCTTCCCAGGAGACCTACACCCCACTCTGAGATACATCTTCCTACACAGAGGTGTCCCCAGGGAGTGAGCTCCTGTCGGCAGGGCTGCTGGGTCACCAAGTACAGGGGGCTCACCTCCTCCTAGGGTGGCCCATTTTCTTGTCAGCTAACTTCTTGGGAACAGCCTTGCTGCACATTCCCAAGCAAATGGCCAGCCCAGCACTCAGTAGGTGCTCAATAAACATGTCTCCCTGCTCTTCTCCTTGCTCCTAGAGGCAGCTCCCCAGCAAGTGCAGTCTTTGAAGAGTAAAGTTTCTCAGCCCAGCATCCAGCAAGTAAGGCCTCTACAACTTCCTTATGCTGTGTTTTTCAAGTCTCTATTTGAGCCAAGGAATATTTTGTTCAAATAAAGTCCCATTAGGGATTTTAGCAGAGCTCTGGGGCAAAGTCAGGGGCTGCAGGGTGGTAAGGCTTGCTGGTGGCCCCTCCCCTGCAGCCCCTTAAGGCTTCAGAACACAGAGCCCACCCAGCTGGCAGACTGTGGGAACAAGGATGAGGAGAGAGGAGCCATGGGGGAACCTGGAACCTGAGAGGGATGGGAAACCCACAACCTTCACCGTCACCCCAATCCACTTCTGTGCTGGGTCAGGAGGAGCCCTTGCCCTACAGGCTTGCTGGAGCCTTGGCTAGAATCCGTGGAATACACGGGCAACGTGCCCAGGATATGGGATCAAGCACCAGGGAATAAATAATTCCTGCCTTGGCCCTTTCTCGGTCACTGGAGCTGACAGATCTGGTGACGGGCATTAACTACAGAGAGCCATGGTGGAAGCAGGATAGAACCCAGATCCAGCCCCAGCTTGGCTAAGACATCAAGGGTCAAGTTTAGACTTGACCCTCTCCTGGGTCCTTTATGGTTACTTGCTAGGACTTGCACACCCAAGCTTCCGACAGGGAAACTGAGGCTCAGGGATGGGAAGCAACTTGCTTGGGGCCCCACCGTGACCTAACCAGGCTCCGTCCACTGCAGCCTGCCAGCCATCTACTCCATGAAAACCTGGATCTGCTCCCCATTGTGGGATGGCCCTTAGGTTCTCCTCTCCATCCCCTACCAAAGAGGAAGGCAGGGAGAGGCCCAGAAAGGGAGCCCAATTTACCCAGCATCACACAGCACCACCAAAGGGGTCCCAAGCTGACTGCGGCCACTCACTCGGCAGACGGACATCTGGTTGGTGGTGAGCGTGCCAGTCTTGTCAGAGCAGATGACCGAGGTGCAACCCAGCGTCTCCACAGAGGGTAGGCTCCGCACAATGGCGTTCTTGCGTGCCATGCGCCGTGTGCCCAGCGCCAGGCATGTAGTGATGACAGCCGGGAGGCCCTCAGGGATGGCAGCCACAGCCAGGGCCACGGCAATTTTGAAGTAGTAGACAGCGCCACGGAGCCAGGAGCCGCCATGGGCTGGGTCAGCAAAGTGGCCGATGTTGATGACCCACACGGCCACACAGATCACAGAGATGGCTCGGGACAGCTGCTGCCCGAACTCGTCCAGCTTGCGCTGTAGCGGCGTCCGCTCTGGTTCCACTGCCGCCATCTGGCTCCGGATCTTGCCCAGCTCTGTGTGTAGGCCTGTGGCCACTGCCACACCTACTGCCTTGCCCGATGCGATGTTGGTGCCCTGGCCGAGTGAGGGGCAAAGGAAGAGCTGCTTACACTGCAGCCAGAGCCCCGGATCTCTGCCTCCTTCAGGCCCTTGCAGTGATTTTATTTATCCCTCTGCTTGGCTTTGCTCTTCTTCCTGTTGCTTAGTGCTCCCTGACTTGGAGCTATGTATTAGCCATTGCTGTCTCCCTCATGAGGGTGTCAGCAGGGCTCTGGTTCATCACCATACCCCCAGTGCCTAGCACAGAGGAGGACCAGAGCCAGCATTGACCAGCACGGCACAGCATGGGCACCAACCCATCAAAAATGTGACTTTTGGAAGGAAGGTTGGGTAATCTACCTCCATAGTGATACCGCCTCAGAAACCCAAGGAGGGGTCGCTATGAGTCGGGTCCGACTTGACAGGACATAACAACAACAACATGTGCACATGGGAGCAAGTGGCTGATGTGATTCCTCATAAATAGTCCATAAATATTTATTGATGAATATTTACTGAAGAAGCCAGAAAACCTGAACCTAAGCCTCTCTACTCCCAGGGCCCTGGCACAATGCCCAAGTCCTGGTACAAGGGACAGCCAGCCTTGAGTCCTTCTCTATAGAATGGTACAATATAGGCCCAAGATGCAGTTGCTCCAAGGAGACTATTAACTCAACTCTAACTGGACTATTCACCCTTCTAATGCATGCACTATGTTGAGAGTGGCAAGCAGGCAAGGGCTTCTTCTGCCTCTCTTCTGCCCTGAGCAACAGCTCTCCACCTCCGCCCTCACTCGCACCCTCCTTAGAAGGCTTCTGGGACAGCTGCTGATACCGGAGCATGGCCCTTGAAGTCTTCCTCCCCACCCCAAAGCAGTCTTCCTGTCTCTGATATGGACTGTTCCCACCATCCTCCACCACTCTTGCAATCCTCTTCCCTCTAGAGAACTCTCTGTAGAGTCATTATAGGCGAGCTCTTGCCGTTTCCCAATTAGTCTAGTAGGTAAGAGGGAAGGAAAACTTTGGAGAATATCTAAGTTCCCATCCCAGCTCCGTCACTCACTCACTGACTGCGTTACCCTGAGAAACTTACTTAACCTTTCTGTGCCTGCTAGAAAATACAGACAAGAGTACTTATTTCAAAGGTTTTTTGTGAGAACTCAACAAATTAATATTTATAAAGAGTTTAGAACAGTATCAAAGAGCTCTGGTGGTGTGGTGGTTAAGGCATTTGACTGCTAACCGTAAAGGTGGGTGGTTCAAACCCACCAGCTGCTCCGTGGAACAAACATGAGGCAATCTGCTTCTGTAAAGATTTACAGCCTTGAAACCCAATGGGGGTCACTATGAGTCGGGATTGACTGAATGGCAGTCAGTTTAGTTCGGTTGGTTCAGAAATACCAGGCCCACAGCCCTCAGTAAACACAAGCTATTATAAGTGTAAATCTGCATGTATTGTCAATAACTGATGAGGTTCTTCCCATTGGGATGTTAATTGATTAATATTAATGATATTGTTATTCCACTAGAGGGAAGGCCTGAGTACCCAAGGGACTTACAGAAAACAGCATATTTTTCTTGTCCTGGTTCACAGCTCTGGAGTCTGGGATAGCATCTGTGTGCTTGGTCACAGACACAGATTCACCTGGTCATGGAAGAAGAATGAGAAACGTTGTGCAAAGATACCCATGTCCTGGCCCAGCCCCTGCTTGGCCAGGCCTCCAGAGCTTACCTGTCAGAATGGACTGGTCCACTCGCAGCATCGTGGACTTGATCTCAATGAGGCGGAGGTCGGCAGGCACTTTGTCCCCAACTGAGGAGGAAAGAGGGCCTGGCTGAGTGTGGGGCTTTGGGTACCACCCCGAAAGCCAAGAGGGCTGCCAGGAACCACGACTGGGGCTGGGATGCAGGGGCCTGAGTGTGATCCCTTAGGTGGCCCCCTGCCTTCTGGCCATTAGTCTCTTTGTTTGTATAATATGGGGGTGGGGTCGGCAGAGGAACTTTGGAGGGATCTGAGGATCTGACAGTCACCCCTCTAATTTAAACAGCCGAAAGATGGAAGCATAGTGAGAGACAGGATAACCAGTATCACCCAACGAAAGGGGGAGCCCCGGCGCACCCGCCACTTCCACGATGTCTCCGGGTACGATGTCCCGGGCACGGATTCTCTGCACACCCCTGCGGTCTGAGCGGATCACCTTGCCCATCTCAGGCTCATACTCCTTCAGAGCCTCAATGGCACTCTCAGCATTGCGTTCCTGCAGAAGGCAAGGCAAGCAGGCGATTTGTTCCTGCGGCCCCCAATAGGCCACCGCCTCAGAGTGACACCCTCAGGGCTTGGAATGAAGCTGGAAGCAGAAGGACCTGCAGGGGGTCCCAGCATCTGGTGAAGGTCACACCTAGCAGTTGGGAGACCTCAGAGCCCCAGCCACTTCCCCATGTCTCCCACCTGCCACACGCCCACGATTGCGTTGGCCACGAGGATCAGCATGATGACCAGGGGCTCCACGAAGGCTGTCATGGTCTCTTCACCCTCCTCGAACCAAGCCAGGACCTGTCGGGATCATAGCTAGTGAGTTTGGTCTGTGCTGTGGGCAGGACCTGCTCGACTTTCTCTTCCTTCCTGTCTACCTGTCTGCCTCCCTGCTGTGGAGGAGATCCCTGGATGTCCTAGGCGACTCTGAGAAGGCCTCGGCTTAGAAGACACTCAAGTCCCTCAGATAGTGGCTGCCACAGCCTCTGTCCCACCCAAGGCAACTTTTAGGGACATGGGACAGTTAAACAACCACCAGCTAGAGACTCTAAAGTTTGCCCAGAGCAAGGTGGGGTCCCAGACCAGCAGCAGAAGCATCGCCTGGGAACTTGCTAGAAAAGCTATTTGAGGTGCCCATCCTGGACCTACTGAATCAGAAACTCAGGGAGTGGGCCCGGCATCTGTGTTTGCACAAGCGCAAGTGATTCTGGACCTTATCATGTTTGAGATTCACTGGCCAAAGGAGCCTCATTCCACAACTAGCGCCCACGTGCCCAGGCTGGGAGCCAGTTCAAGTCCCGCTTCCACCATCTCTGGCCTACGTGGGTACTTGTCACACCCCTCCAAGGGTTCAGTGTGCCCGTGTGTATAGTGAAGGGTATAAGCACCCTATAGGATCATCTGTTTCAGGGTTCTGCAAGGATAGACTTTTTCTGTTTAAGAGTCCAAGAGCCCAGTATCCATGAGGACAGTGGCCAGAAGGGCCAGGCACAGCTGGCTGAGCCCCTGCTGGCTGGAGGGGAAGAGTCCCACCCAGTGCACCTGACGTCCTATGCTCTCAGCCACCAAGATGAAGTCTCCTCCCCAGGCCCTGCCAGGGGAGGTGCCAGGAACCAGAATCATGCCCACTCTCAGGGAGGCCTGGAAATGAGCCCGAGTTCCACTTGGGTCGCTGCTGCTCAGCCATCCATGACAACCACTATCTCCCTCACTACCTTCCCACCCTGGCCCCGTGGCCCCTTGGGTTCAGGAGGAGTCTGAGTGCCAGGAGGGGAGAAGAACAAAGGGGAGCAACGATCAAAAGGAGGTCACAAAAATTTAAGGCCCCAAAATATGTCTGAGGAGCATAAAGAGTGAAAGGAGGGGCTGAGGAAGCAGCTCTCAAGTGGAGGGGGATTTCGTCCCCCAGGGACGTCTGGACATCTGGAGACATTTTTGAGTGTGACAACAAGGGAGTGCATAGCTTCTGGTGAGTAGAGGTCAGGGATGTTACTAAACATTCAACAAGGCAAGACCACCCCGCACAGCAAAGGATTATTGGCTCCAAAACATCAGTAGTGCCAAGACTGAAAAACTCTAGGCTAAAACAGGGAGGGTTGGGTCCCATCTATGCTTTTGAAAGCTCACTCTGACAGCTAGGGTGCAAGACAGACTGGAGGGGACCAGGGAGGAGCCAGGAGACCAGTGTAGGGGCTATGAGAGCACAGGTGGGGGAAGTCAAGGTCTGAGCAGAGCAGGAGGTGGATAGGGCCAGGGAGCAGGCTCAGGGACGCCCAAAGCTGAGAGGACAGCCTCGTGCCTCAGGGCTCCCTCTTCTGGCTACAGACGGGGCCCTACTTACAAATGAGACCAGGGCAGCCAACAGCAAGATGCGCACCAGGAGGTCCTCAAACTGCGCCAGCACCAGCTCCCATAGGGACTTGCCTGGGAATGGGAGCACCATGTGAGAACAAATGACACCCCCCCATTCTGAAACCAACTGGCCTGCTCCCTCCCTGAAGTTGGAAAGAGAGCCCTAGGCCCTGAGGGAAGGCCTCACTCTACAGGGCTGGAGGGGGCATACCCGGACAACATAGGGCCTCGGAACATCTCCCATTGGCTTCAGAGCCTGCCCTGGTGCAAGCCTTACCTTCCTCAGTTGGGAGTTCTGCAGGATCCAGGCAGCCACAGGAGACATGAAGAGATAAAAAAGTGATCAGGTTATACAGTGGGGCTTTGAGGTGTCTGGGCCACCCCTCCCTACTGTGTGCACCCACAGATGGTCTGGACAGATCCCTACGACCCTGTGAGGTCACTCGACCTCTGGACAGATGGCTTGAGCCCAGATGCCTGACAGCCCCCCACGCCACCCCACCCTTAGTGAAGTAGATCGGGTGTGGCCAGGCTCACTTTGGGACAAAACTGGAGCCCGCAGGGCCCTTCTAGACCCAAGTACAGCTCCTTTCCCAGAGAAGGAAGGTGTCACAGTAAGTTGATAGTTCTCACAGTTCCCCTGACTGTACTTCTTCAGATGGCCACCTGCTCAATGTCCCCCCCACCCCCACAGCAAAGCGGGCCCTCCATCCACAAGCAAATCAGATGGAGATCATCTGCCCAGGTCAATGGAATCCCCGGGTGGTATAAATGGTCAATGCGCTTGGCAAGGTTGGTGGTTAGAGTCCACCCAGAGGTCACCTTGGAAGAAAGGCCTGGTGACCTGCTTCTGAAAAATCACCCATTGAAACCCTGTGCAGCACAGTTCGGCTCTGCTATACGTAATCGCCGTGAGCCGGGGTCGAGTCAATGGCGACTGGTTTGCTAACGCAAGTGAGACCCAGCCCTGCCTCTGCTCACAGGGCCTTAGACACACCTGCTACTCTGGGATCACCTGGCTGAGGTCTACAGGAGAACCTCACCCTACCCTGTGTGTGTGTGTGTGTGTGTGTGCGGAGGGCTTGCCCTGGAAAAGACCACAGCAGCCAGCATCCCATTCAGTGAGGAACGCTTCCGTGCGTTCCCCCTGGGGGCTGGGCCTCAGCTCACCCCTCCTAGGTCCTCCTCTCCAGGCAAGGTCAGTGAACATCCACAGCCTCTCAGGCCCAGACCCACAAAACATTATGAATTTATTGGACCTGCCAGCACTTTACATGCAGAGTTTTTACCTCTGTGTTTCCTGAAGCACCTTTTGTACCAAGTGGGCTGGTACCTGAACTCATACCTGTACCTGGCTGCCTTGGATACCAGATGTCTTTGAATCATTCCAGCATCTTAAAGGGGGGATGTGGTGGGAGCCATGGCCTTGTTTCACAGAGGGAGTTAGGCTCAGAGCGGAGAATCAGCTTGGACAAGGTGACACAGCAAGTAGGTGTCTCTGTGGGGTTGTGGGAGGGGGCCCTAGAGAATAGTCTCTGACAGGCGTCCCCCTGTCCGTGCCAAGCTCCTGGCCCTGCTCAGGCCTCTCTGAGGTCCCTCTCATTCTAACTGACCCCACGTCTTCCTGCCCCTTCGGGCTTCCTGCTACTCAAAGGACAGTCTCCAGGGCCAGCAGCATCAGCATCACCTGGGAGCTTATTGGAAATGCAGAATCCAAGAGCCCACCCCAAGTCAGTGCTCTCTTCCTCCTCCCGACACATGGAACAGGGCTTTGCATCTGCCCACCTGTCTTCAGCTCATGCACCCACAAGCATTTTCTTCCTGTAGGAGCCTTCTCCCAGACCACCTACCTGTTTGAAAGGAATGGGGTCTGCACCTGGCAGCTAAAACAGAGAGAGTATCACGCAGTCCACTGGGCTGCAGGAATCCAGGAGGGAAACATATAACCTAAAAATACACTTTCTCGCATTTTCTCCAAAGTCCTATTTTAGGCAGCGGCTGACATTTTCCGTGGAAAATGTAATCTCCAGTGTCCTGCGTCGAGATTAAAATCAAACAGACTTTTTCCTTCTGATCTATTTAGCTGAAGTGAACAGGAAAGGCGGGGGGGTGGGCCAGGCCTGGTTTCTGGGCTAGTTCTTCAATGGAGTAGGGTCCTTTTGAGGTCATTTCAGCCACGCTCCAGCCTCTGCACGGAACAGTGCCAACCTCACGCACACATCTGCCTGCCTTTGCCATGATTTACCCAGGAGATTCCTAAACCCTTCACCTCTGCAAGCATCATCACAGTTCCTGACCAAAGGAACAGTTCATCTGGGAGTCTCACTTGAATCCCTCTTGTTGTCTCCCCCTGTCAGGCATGTAGCCCCTGGATCTGCATTCCTTAGGGCATTTATTCCGGGCCGAGTTGAGGTCAGCCAGCCACTGAGGTCGAATCAGATGCCCTGCCCATCCCTGCGCATGGCACAAGACATGGCTTCGATTCTGCCTCTATGCAGCCAGCTCCCCACGGGACTCCAGGCAGGCAGCTCAGTTTCCTTGAGGCTCCTTTGGAAGAAGGGGCACCCACACCCACCTTGAAGGGCTGGGGTAAGGAGTCACATCATCACTTGTTATTAGTAAGAGTTACATTTACTGAGCACCTACTATGCACCAAGCAGCGTGCCAAGTGCTTTACCTACATAATCTCTAGAGAACAAATGGGAAAGTGGATGCCGAGCCCGAGAGAAGGTGCTTGGTAGACACAAGAGGAACAGCAGCAGCCAGTGTTGGCTGTGTGTCAGGCACTGTGCTAGCTCTGAGTGTCTCTGTCAATCCTCAAACAACCCAAGAAGGAGGACACAATTAAGATTCTCATTTTGGGAGATTCTGGAAAGAGTGGGAGAACAATGTGGAACAAAACTCAAAATCATAAAAAAAAAAAAAAGACCAGGTTTGCTGGTATGATACGAGCCTGGTAAGATCCCTGAGACTATGGCCCCTAGTTACCCTTCAGGTCTAGAACTGAACTCATTCCAGTGGCTTCTAGCCAAACAGGAGACAGGCACATGGGCTGAACATTTTCATCAGGTAGATACACACCTTGGAGTGATCAATCGTGGGAGAACAGAAGAACAGTGTTTGATAGGGAGACAGCTCAGGGGGCGAGGGGTGGGGAAGTACGTGGGAGGGAAGGACACAGGGAAGAGGTGACTACAAGGAGGAAGTAGGAAGAGAGCTGTTACATTGCGGGGATTGTAGTCAATGTCATGAAACAAAATGTGTGTGAACTATATGGAAAATGAATTTGTTCTGTAAACTTTCACCCAAATCACAATAGAAGTTTTTTTTAAAAAAAGGATAAATAAATAAAAATTTAAAAAGTGAAAGAAATAATAATAATAAAAGATTCTCATTTTACAGAGGAGACAACTGAAACACAGAGAGGTTGAGTAACTGCTTCTGGTCACACAGCTGGGAAGTGTCCAGGCAGGGTTTTGAACTATAGGAGTCTGGCTCTGGACCCTCTGCTCTGACTCCTGTCCTTTCCCTGGTCCTGCTGCTGCCCACAGTCTAGGCCACCTGAAAAAATGTGGCATTTTGTTAGAGACCCTATGGGGCAGTTCTACTTTGCCCTATAGGGTCACCATGAGTCAGAATTGACTCAATGACAGTGGGTTGGGTTTGGTTTTGGGTAAGAAGAGCATCTTAAAGCGGGTGGAAGGTCCTGGAGCGAGTCTAGGCTTAAGCTGGACCTTACCTGCCCTGCCCAAGCCCACAGGCCAGGGCCACAGAGAGACTCTTCTGCTTTTGTGGGCCCTTTACCATAAGAAAATTAAAATAAAAATTGTAATTCACACACACATAAAAAAAGCAGCATTTTGTTGGGCTGTAATGACCACATCCCAAGAACTGGCAGAACCCTCTGTGGCAGCCCTCTGCCCCAAAGCCACCAACCAAAATCACCCCTGTTCAGAAAGGTTCTGTGTTCTCGTAGTGGTGTTTTGGGAGACACCAAGCAGTGAAAAGGAAGTAAACGCCATGGGATGCACTGACACTGGCTGCGGCATGAGCTCGAACATACCAAAGATAGGAGGGGCCAAGGGCCAGGCAATGCTTTGTGGTTATACACAAGGCTGACGTAAGTCGGAGGTGACTGGATGGCAACTAACAACAACAAAGGCCCTGTACGCTCAGGCCTGGCCTGCTTTAATCTCACAGAGACCCTGAAAGACTATGTTTTCCCCTCACATACATGAGTCCTAGGGCTATAGAGGGAGCCCAGGGGTTGGGAGGTTCCCTAACCCCACCTCTAGGCACCCCTGGAAGATGCTGGTGCCCTCTTGCTTTCCCCAGGCTGTGCATGGGGGGGCTGAACCAGTTCTCATTGAAGTGGCAGCACTGACTGAGCCCACATCTGCCTGCCCTGACTCAGATGCCCTGTCTGTTAAATGGGGAGAAGGCCCCAGCCATGCCCACCTCTCAGTGCTGTCCACCAGGCTGCACAAGGCAAAGGCAATGAAGGGGTGCTGCTCCCTCCCAGATGGGTGGCTGGGCCAGCCCGGGGCCGAGGCAGTGTCCACTATTCTTTTCTTTTATTTTATTGAATTGTTCCTCATAGAATTCTTTACAAAAATAGCATTAGTCATCATGTCCCTGAACAGTTACTCAACAAATATTGAGACCAATGTTTAGGACACTAATTAAAAAAAGACAGAGAATCTGTGTTCCTGGCTTTTAATACAATTTCAAATATTTAAAATTCTGTAAGTTTAACTAAAAAATCCTAAATTTACTTTACTTACAATTTCAGTAACACTGATATTTTGATTTAGTATTGTGTTTGTAGTACTATCTCTATTTTTTGTTCACAAGAACAAAGCCTATTACTTTCTATCTAAAACATATACATAATATATATATATATGGTTTATAATATTAATAATTTACATAAAACATATTTTTTCCAAGTTGTAAATAAATAATATTTCAAAGAAACCAAATCAGTATGAAAGCTAAAATTACCATACATTTCAGTTCATTAATTCTAAAAATTGTGACAAAGTTTTGGATCTTCTTCATGAAAGAAATGTATGAACTATACCCTTGATGGTACTTCTACAAATGGGACATTTACTTAGAGATGGACTATATTCTTTGCACACTACTCAATGACCACAAGGAATAAACACTTCTTTGTCCATATACACTTTACATTTTCTTTCTTCTTGTAATCTCCTCAGTTGTTCTTCCATTGGTATATCTGTAACATCTTCTGTGGGAATACACTTTATGTCCTGCTGCACAGATAAATTCTTCTATAGTCCCAACTATTATTGTCTGGGTCTCTCCTACCCACCTCTGCTCTGGGTCAACGTGGCCTGACCAAGCTGGCCCATGTCTACCAATGTCCACTGTGGGGTTGGCCTGGAGGAGCCTGGGGATGTGATCAGAGAAGCTTCATGGCTTACAGCAAAGAGTCTGGTGTAGAAAGCTTGAGTTCAAATCCTGCTCTGTCCCTTGGTAGTTCTATGTCTATGGACAAATCACTAAAAACTCTCTGTGCCTCAGTTTCTCTAACTGCAAGATAGAGATAATAATAATAACTACCACCTAAGGTTGCTGTGAAGATGAAATGGCTTAGTATGTCTAAAGCACTTAGAACAATGCACAGTACATAGTAAGTGCTGAATAAACACTAACCATACTAATCACTACAAGAATGTAAGCTCCATGACAGCAAGACTGTTTAGTGCAGTATCTCTAGCACCTGGAACAGTGCCTGGCACATAGGAGGTGATTGGCAAATATTTGTGAATGAGTAATGGGCCTGCCTCTCCCCTTCATATAGGCTACCAGTGGCTCACCATGGCTACAGGATAAAAACCAACCTCAGCACAGCATTCAAGGCCTTCCTGGATCTGCCCAAACCTGCCCTTCCAGAATCACTCCTACCTTAGACGTCCATTTGTCCATCTGCCAAGCAGTTCACCTCAGGACTGCCACCACCTCTCCCCATTTTGCTAAAGATTTTCCTCCTCCAACAGTTTGCTTCTGCCATTCTTTCTGTCCGAGTGCCATCAAGTCAATTTTCAACTCACAGCTGTCCCGTGCGACAGTGCTGAACGGGCCTATAGCGTTTTCCAGGCAGTAATCTTCACAGGAGCAGATTGCCAGATTGTCCCACAGGGCAGCTGGGTAGGTTTGAACTGCCAACCTTTTAATTAACAGCCCAGTGCTTAACTGTTGTACCACCCGGGCTCCTTCTGTCCAGAGTACCAAACCAAAAAACCCGTTGCCAAGGAGTTGATTCTGAATCCAGGGCTTCAAACCAGTTCATTCCAATTTGACTCCCTGCTGAGAATTTGCCTCTCCACCCCAGATATGCTGAGTCAGAATCTACATTTTAACAAGATCCCCAGGTGGGATCCTCAACTGGAACGGAAAGGGAATTCTTAGCAAGGGGTCGAACCAGTTTGAAGCCCTGTCCAAGTCATAGCGACCTCCTAGGACACAGCAGACCTGTCCCACAGGGTTTCCAAGGCTGTAATCTTGTGGCAGCATATGTGGTAGATGTGGAAGCAGACTGCTACCTCTTTCTCCTGCCAAGTGCCTGGTGGGTTTGAACCGCTGATGTTTTGGTTAGCAGCAGGGCACTTAACCACTATGGTTCAGAAATACCCTTCTCTAATTCCTTATGTGAATCCTACCCTTCTAGGAAGGTTTGGTGGAAAGTCCCCTCCTCTGTGAGCCCTCCCAGACCCCCTACCCCATGCCCTTGTCCTTCCCTCACCACCCATGACCTTCACACAGTCATCTGTGGAACAAAGTACCTCCAGGCCAGGAGGGGTGAGTCGGCCCTGGTTCCATATACAGCCTCACAGCAACTGTTGGCTCAATTGCCCTGCGTTCAGGCCAGGGCCCAGTGCCATGGAGCGGGCAATGGGTGCAAGGTCAGGGATACCCCTGGGCTACCCCCAAGCTCCACAAACCACTTGTTCTCCTAATCCTCCCTCACTCCTTCCTCCTTGCAAGACTGGAAACTGGTATTTCAGCTTCTAAACGTCAGCTCCAGCTAGGAGAGCCGCACTCACCAAGGTCTTCCTCAAGAAGGTAAATTTACAGAGTAATTAAATCGTCACTTGCAGCATCAGGGCCAGAGCTGCAGCAGGCTGGGAGAGGCCCAGCCAGGGCAGACCCCGCCCAGCCCACCTGGCCCTGCCATGTCTCTAGGTCCACCCAGAGTGGACAACCTGGCCCCGCTCTGCAGGGGACCACTTTGGAAGCCTTGGGAAGCAGCTCCTGGGTCTGCAGAGGGGCCCAACTGCCACTGGAGGTAAAGGGGTTGCCCAGCCTCTGTGTGCCTGGGCCTGCCTCAGGGAGCTCCTGGCGTGAGGGATGAGGGGTCCAGCTGGGAAAGCCTGGTGCTATTCCTGGGGAACTAACACTGTCCAGCAAGGGCCAAGGGGTGTGAAAACTAGGATGAAGCCTAGAAAACGGTGAGCTTCCAAGTCCCTGCAGGTAACCGCCCCCTCCCACCATCACACACACACACACACACACACACACACACACATACACACACACTCAGATCTGGGACAGACTAGAGTTGGCTTCATGTCCCACAAGGCCTGTAGAGGATCTCAAGGTCCCATCTCCATTAGAGGACACTCAAGCCAAGGGCACGCTACCCAGCCAGTGGGGCCACTCAGCTCACCCCACCCTCTCAGCCTGGTTAGGACACGCATATGGCATCCAATAGGAGCCTGGGCTGAGAGCAGGAGATAAAGCCCCAGTCAAGCCATAATTGGCTTGTAATCCAAATCATTTGGATTACATTTGTAATCATTTGTAATCCAAATCCAGACCACCTCTCTCACCCAGAAGCCTCTGGGGCCATTGTACCCACTACACAGATGAGCAGCATGACGCCCAGGAAGACAGGCTCCATCCCCAGGTCACAGCTCTTCCCCAAGCTCCCCTGGACAGAGACCACCTATGACGACTTCCTGAGATCTTGCCTGACTCCCACATCACACTCCGTACTGAGCTTTAAGGTCCTTGAGATGCAAGCCCACTTGGTAGGACATGACCCTTCCTTCCTGCCTTGGCTCATGTTGGGCAAAGAAGCTACACAGCCCACTCACAGGCACGAGGAAAACCAATGGCTCCGAAGCCTGTGAAAAGATGCCCAATGTCACTTGTAAGCAGAGACGTGCAAAACAGAACGACCAGAGGACATGGTTCCATCCAACTGGCATAGATCAAAATGCGGGTTCCACACTACATTGACGAGGCGCTGGGTTTGACGGCAAGGAAAGTGTTAGCAGAAACTTCCAAACAGCAGTTTAGCAACAGCTGTCAAAATTAAAAAGACAACACACCTTTTGACCCTAGCAATCCCACTTCTAGGAGTTTATTCTTTAGTGATGTTCACAAATGTGTGAAATGATGTAGGGACAAGGATATTCCTTGTCATGTCGTGTGTCAAGCAACCCAAGTGTCCATCAGAAGTCGGGGTGAAGAAATGTTGCAACAGTCACAAAAGGAAGCCCTGCGTAGCCACCAGAAGGCCGAGGACACTCAACAAGGAGCCATCTCCAAGAGTGATTGGACAGTGGAAAAGCAAGGCAACGCAGTCCTTACACTCTCTTAGGTTAAAAAAAAATCACGGTATGGTCATAGATCCAAATGCAAATCTGCACAGAACAGCTTGGGAAAGAGACACACAGGCATTGGGAATACTGGGAATGGGATGTTGGGGACAGAGTAGACAGACTTTACTGTATACCTTTCGTACCCTTGGAATGTTGGACTGTGTGCAAATTGTTATTCAAAAAGTAAATTTAAAAACCGTAGAAAGTCTCAGCAAGAAGGTGAATGCTGGCACCTTTGGGTCGTGCAGAGAAAGACTGCTGGAGTCCAGGCCTGTCGGGGCCTCAGAGGACCCGCCCCTGCAATGGGCTTGGGACAGACAAGGTTTTGGTGTGTGTGGGGGAGACTCCGGCTGGCATACTCCCCGACTGCATTGCGATTTCTACCTTCCCTCCCCACAGCAATAAAGTTTATTTGCAAGAGGAGGGAGGTGGGAGGGAGGTAGGAAGGTGGGATCCCTGGTCCCTTCCCCCTTCCCCACAGAATTTGCAAACTTCAGGACTTAAGCAAATGACTTCCGTGTGGTTTCCAGCGCTAACGACTTTGCAGGTGCACAGACTCCTAGAGTGGCAGGCACCAGTCCCTGGGGTGTCCCCCTCCGCCCAAAGGCCCCGCCCACCCCTCCACCCAGCTTCTGGCCCGGAGCCCAGCCCAGCCTCCTTTGCCACACAGAGGTGACTTGGTGTCTGTGACCTCACTGGAAACTCACAAACAACCCTGTGAGGTGAGTTCTATTGTTGCCCCAGTTAGAGATGAAGAAGCCAAGAGGGGTGAAGTGGCTTGTCCCGGACTGCACAGCTATGAAGGGTCAGAGCCAGGGTTCAAACCACTGTCAGTCCGACCCCAGAAGCTGTGATGGTGGCAACTGCAGGACATACATCTCTCACCCTTCCTCTCTGGTCAAAGCTGGGCACTCGGGCCCATAGACAGTAGGAAGCAGGAAGGGACAGCTGACTCCTCTCACCTCATCTGACAATTTCCAGAGCCTGGAACGCTTCTTGATCTGAGGAAGAGCTCCACGGGGACTGGGGTCAAAACTGGAATAGCTGCTGCCCAGCCAACCCCAACCAACAACCAACACATGTACCAACAACAGAGTCCCAGAGCCTACAGAAGCCTGTCCAGCCAGGGAAACTGAGGCACAGAGAGGGCCGGCACCCAGACACGCTCCACCACTTACTGTATGACCTTGGACAACTTATTTAACCTCTTAGTGCCTCAGTCACCTCCTCCGTAAAATCGGATGACAACAGTCCTTACCTCGTAGGGTTATTATGGGGAAGAAATGAGGTAATGGTGTTGAGAACAGTACCCTGCACACAATAAGTGCTCAATAAATATTGGCTTTTGTTATTATTAAGGAGCTCTGGTAGCACAGTGCCTAAGGTACCTGACTGCTAACCAGAAGGTTGGTGGTTCAAACCCACCAGCCACTCTGCGGAAACAAGACTGGGCAATCTACTTCCGTAAAGATTTACTGCCTCAGAAACCCAAGGGGGGACCTCAAGACCAGAAGACCTAGATGGTGCCCGGCTACCAATGCCAACCACTCAGGAAAGGATCAAATCTGGAGATCCTGAATAGAGTGGGAGGGAAAACGTGGAACAAAATCCAAAAACACAATAATGACCAGAATTACTGGTCGGATGGAGTCTAGTGAGACCCCCATTACTATGGTCCTGGGATACATTTTGGGCCTGGAATAAAACTCACTCCCAGGGGCTGGCTCTCAGCCCAATAGTAAACAAGATGTACATGCAGACCACTCAACCCAGGGTGATGCACCCACATACTCTATGGAGATGCATCCCTTGGAACAATCGCCATGGGGCACCAGAGGGGCAACATTCACATGGAGGAAATGCAGGACACACAGGAGTGCATAACTATGAGAGGCGCAGGGGTGGGTGGGGGAGTGGGGGGGTGGTGGTTACTGGGTAGGGAGGGGAGGATACTGGGTTAGGGCTGGGGATGGTAAGTGAGGACTGAAACTAAATGTACATGAAATGCTGAATGTAAAACAAACTCTGCTCTGTTAACTTGCACCTAAAGCACAATTAAAAAAAAAAGAAAAAGAAAAAGAAACCCAATGGGGGTCTCTGAGTCGGAATTGACTCGATGACAGCAGGTTTGGTTTTTTGTTTGTTTGTTTTATTATTACTACTATCAAAGCAAAGGAAAGCCAGGAGGGCCCAGAAATGGCCCCCAACTTTTCCTCCCATCCCCTAAGGCACTTCCATGTCTCTGCAGACCTCCCCCCATGTCAAAATCCTTACCCAGTACCCTACACAGATGCTGGGTGGCCAGGGTACTCTGAGATCCCCACGCACAGACAAAACAATATGAGGAGGAGGTGTGTGTGTGAGAGGGGGACTAAGGGCTCCCTCCACTTCCCTGCTAGGCTGATAGAGACATGAGAGCCAGAGAGGAGAGGGGTCTTGGTCAGGTGACAATGTCGAAGCTGTGCCATTCTGGGGCTAGAATCAAGGGCTGGGTCTCCAGGTTCCTTTGGGAATCAGGGACTCCCAAACTGGAGGCCAGGGCGGGCACAGAAGAGGATGTGGGACTCCAAACCTGCCTGCCCTGACCCTCACACCCCAGGGCACAGGCCTGCTCCCTGGCAGGAACGACACCCTCCCTGCCAAGTCACTAATGGGGGCTATTAAATAATATTTATCTCCCCAGTTCCTCCCACAACTCAACTAAATATAGCAACTCATTCTTTTTTTTTTTTTGAAAAAGGATTTCTGCTCCAGAAAGATAATATTTACATAAGAGGTGGTTTTCATAAACCAATATGAAACCCAAAGCTCCCTTTCCGACAGCTCCTCATCGTTTCTGAGCTAGTCCTCAGCAGTGGGACACTCGGGCCAGAGCGCCTTCTCCTCCTGGGGGCAAAAGGAAGCCTGGGCTGGCAGGCCGGCTGAGAAGGAGAGGGTGAGGCTGGGAGTCTAAGGGGAACAGGCTCAGGCTACCCTGTGGGGATGGAGGGGCCTTTCTCTCTGGATCTCTGCTGGGTGATGCCGCGGTGAATGAAGAGGTAGTAGGTCCTGTCGGGAAGTGACATGGAGAGGGGACTTCGACCACCCTCACAGGACCACCAAAAGGGGCCACAGCCACGTCTGGACAGTACCTGGTGACACCGCCTTCTGGATGAAACAAGAATCCCACACACCGTTAAGCCTAAAGGAAGAAATACACGCCTCCCACGCGAACAGCTTGGAAGCTCCCACATCCCTGCCCAGAGAGGGGCCAGCGCCACCCAGAAAGGAAAGGCCTCCCCGGGCGATTTCCTGAGGCCTTGAACTTGCCACCTCTGGGAGGTGGGTCTCCCCCGCCTCAGCAGTTCAAAGCCCCCACCGACTTGGCCAGCCACATCCGCCTCGGGTAGCAGAAAGAGGAAGACTTGGAGTGGGGGTGGGGGCCACCCAGGCTGCCAGCTGACAAGCGGCACCTTCCCGGGGGTCTCACTGAGCCCTCACTGGAGACCCTCAGAGCCAGCTGCGAGGCTGGGCCGCAAGTCCCCGCCTGGTTCCTGGCCAGCGGGTCTCCATCTGCACCAGTATCTGCACCTGCACGACACGGGCAGCTTGCAGCGCGACGCGAGGACCCAGTGCTGATGGCGATGGGGGTAGGCTAAGGCTTGCAGGGGGTGGACGGGGACCAGGACGACGGGAAGCTCGGAAGAACCGCGCAGGTCCCGGGGCCAGGAGGAAGGGAAGCGGAGAGCGGGGACCAGGCGTCGGGACTCCCAACCCGGAACCCTCCCCCAGCCTCGGCGAAGGTGGCCGCGCAGCCCCGCTGGGTGCCCCAAGAGCATCTGAAGAGGTTTCCGGAGCCCTCGCTTCCTGCCCGCCCGAGAGGGCAGAGAGCTGGTTGGGAGAAGCCCGCCCGCAGCAGCGGTGCAGCGGGGAAACCGCACCTGTGGCTCGCGGCCCCCGCCCGGTCCGCGCGCGCTCTCACCGTTGGGGCCGTAGCGCTCCCGCGCGCTGGTCACCTGCGCCGGGGTCAAGCCGCAGTCGGCTGTCACCGCGAAGCTGCTCAGCACGTCGGCGGCTGGGAGCAGGTGCGCCGCCTCCATGCCGCCCGCCCGGCAGTCTGCGCCGTGGGCTCTGTGGATGCCGCCTCTGCGCGCGGCTACAGCGTGGGGCGCCGGCGGCTGGGGCCCCGGCGGGCGCCGCGCGAGGCCATGTCCGCGCTGGGACCTTCCCCGACGGCAGTGGCGGCAGCGGCCCGGCCAGGCTCCAGGATGCTGCGCCCGGGGCTCCCTCCCCGGGGCGGGGCGGCGCGGGGCCCGCCCCCGCACTCACACCCCTTCCGGCCGCCCTCTAGCCAGCCGCCGCCCCGCCCCCGCAGCGCATGGGCGCCAGGAGACCGCCCGCCCATTCTGCAGAAGGGGGAACTGAGGCCGCTGGCGGGAGCGCGCGGATCATGGTGCACGTGCATGAAGGGGGCCTGATGTCTCTCCGCAGAGATCTGAGGGACCGTCCCAGGGCCCCCAAGGGGCAAGAGGTGGGGCGGACTGCAGAGCCCCGTTCTCTGAACTGCTGTGTTGGACTCAAGCCCTGCTGCCCCCAGGACGTGCACTCCTGGGTCCTGAGAGATTGCAAAATGAAGGTATTCATAAAAGGGCATCCTGTCCCTCAACTGGAATTCTGCAAAATGGGACCCTGGGTCTCCAGGGAACCCTGAAGCCTGTGAATAAGCGCATCTCTTCTTAAGGAGACTCTTGTAGCTTTCATCATTTGATGTTTTGCTTGGTCATTCTTTCCCAAACGTCTGAAGATGAGCAGTTATTCCCACATAACCAAAACCTACAACAATGAACCAGTATGTAAACCAGTAAAGAAAACCAGTCTCTTTACCTTAGACTTTCACCCTCACCCCAGCAGGAAATGTAACTGCCAGGGTGGGGGTGGGGGTGGGACTCCCTAAAGTAGCAGAGGGAAGGGGTGGGGGGCCTCTAGCCCAGGCCCCCAGGGAGAGTGACCCTGCCCCCAGGGAACCAGAGGGACAGAACCCCTACCCGGGGTTCCAGAGCTGCCAGGGGTGCCAGGAGAAGGGGTTGCAGGTTTTGGGAAGGAGGTGGGAAAGCAGAAACCACTCATCCAGGCCAAAAGGAGGTCCAAAGAGAGCAATCTGACCATGGCCCCCTCCAGCCGAGAGACTAGCACGTGTCACCACTGGCCTCCTCCTCACCCCATCCCCAAGTTGGCCTCTATCTGGAGTTTCAGCCTCTGGGGACTCCCAGTGCCACAGAGAGTCTTAAATTCCAGGGTTGAAGCCTCCTAACTGGCTGGTCAAAGCCCACACCACCTTACAGCAGTGCCGCCACTGCCAGAAGGCTTATGTACACCCAACACACACACACACACACCTGTAAGCCTCAGCTTTCACCATGTATGCACTCCCCCCAAGTTTTCTTCCTCCCAGGACAGGCCTAGCCTGGGCTCCTCCTTCTTGGTCTGCCATTCTTGATGCCTCCCTGAGCCTAGCTAGAAGATGGTCCGTGAGGACTGGCTGGACCATTTGCTGCTTTCAACAGGTCATCCAGACTGACTCCTGGGCATCAGTTGGCCTCCAAGCCTGTTGGAGTGTCAGGGTGGAAATAAGGGGATGCCGACTTCCTGGCTGGGGCTCCTTCTAGCATAGCATGTCCACCCTGTTCCTTTCTCTCCCACCACTACAATCCACGAAGTCCCTAAATTGCCAGGGAAAAAGTCAGCAGGGACCAGACTGGAGGCAGAGCCCTACAGCTAGAAACCATTCTCCAAGAGACATGGACCCCTAAGCACTCAAGCAGCTGGGAGCCTAGCCTGCCCCCACCCCCACACACACGTCCCCAAATTTGGCTCTCCATCTGCCAGCCCAGAGACCTTAACCCCAGGCCTCCGCAGCTTTCCTCCACCGTCATCTATGAGCTGGTATTTGCTAGAAGGTAGGGCCAGAAGGCCTGTCTGTTTGCTCTGGCAGCCTGGTCCATGGTCCCTTTCTCCAGCCCACCCCACCCTGCCTCCAAACCACTACAGCAGAGCGGACAGCTGCCAGCAACTGCAGCCCCGACAGTGGCAGGCTCATACACCTGTCAGCGTGCCCACCTGCTCGGCTGCCCCCATCGCGGCTCCTGGGCACCCTTCCAAGCTCTCGGAATCACACGCAGTCATCTTACATTCCAACCACCTGCCCAGTTGCTTGTCTGTCCCTATTATGTCCTCTGTCTACACCTGGACAGACAAACAGCCAATGGCCAGGGAGACATAGGTATAGGCCAGCTGTCCAAAGGGCATGTCTATCCTCCCACCTCCCAGCTGCCGTATCAAGAGGTCTGTGCCTGGCACCCAGTACCAGCTCTTTCTAACTCCTCCACAGGACAGATGATGGCAGAATTTACTTACTCTGGCAGGGGGCACACCTAGCTATCTCACCTGCTGGAGCAATAGTGGGACAGGGAAAAGCTAGGTCTTCTCTGGAAGGATTTGCCACCTGGAGAAGAAGATGTTGCAGGCAGAAAAGCCCGCCTGAGTCAAAGGTGAGACACTCAGCAATGTGTCCCTCAGCATGGCTCGTTCATAAGGTGCACAACCAGAGAGGCAAGGCTAAGACACTGAGAACCTTAGTTGCTCATGTAGGTCTGGATTTTCTAGAAAAGCTTCCCCTGGAAGCTGGTGGGGGAAGATATTGAAGGGACAGCTGAGGCCGGCAAACCAAAAAACAAAACCCACTGCCATTGAGTCTATCCAAGTCATAGCAACCCTCACTGGGTTTCTGAAGCAGTAAATCTTTATGGAAGTAGATTGCCTAGTGGCTGGTGGGTTTGAACCACCAGCCTTCTGGTTAGCAGTCAGATGCTTTAGGCATTGTGCTACCAGAGCTCCTTCTGAGGCTGGAAGGACCCCATAATGGTCATAAAGAAAAATGAGGAGGTCTGGAGGAAGGGGAGGCTGTGATGGACAGGTCCTGTGATGGATTCGATTCAGAAGTAAGGGAGCGTGAGGAGTCATAGCTGACTCCTGCTGGAGTTTCTGGCTTCTGTAGCTGGGGGGAGATGGGATTCAGCCTTGAGGTGGGAGAGCAGCGGGCGGAGGTGGGGAGGGGGCTGAAGAAGTGCTTCCGGGGGCAAGTGGAGTGTGAGGGGTCTGGGAACTCCTGGTGAAGTTGTCTAAGAGCAGCTGGAGAAGGATGTGCCTGGGAGGCAGCCTGAACTGTCCATGTAACGTGCACACCCCGGGGCTGCTGGGGGTGGGTGGCCACTAAGGCCTGACACAACAGTAGTTTGCCCATAGCAAGTGAGCAGAGCCTATTGGATTGTCTCCTGAGAGTTTAAGCTCTGAGCTAGAACTTCTACCCAGAGGGCGGTGGGTGCTTAGGCCAGAGTTAAAGGGCCAGAGTTAAAGGGCCAGAGTTAACATCATCTCAAGTAGAACAGTGGGAGAGCCAAGTTCACAGGCAGTAAGAAGTTGAGGCGAGAGACCATGTGGGTTGGCAGTTCAGATCCACCCAGAGGCATCTCAGATGACAGGCCTGGCCATCTGCTTCTGAGAGCTCACAGCCTTGAAAATGCTATGAAGCAATACTGCTCTGCATACTCTCCATGAGCAGTCATCAACTCAACAACCAACACCAAGCAAGTGGTGGTGGGGTGGGGGCTCTCTGACGGCACCTAAATTCCACACAGGTTCTACTGTATGCCTGTGCTTGGCTTTCCCATGATTCCATGGGGCATGATATCCTACCTTTTGTTTATTTGTTAAGAGTGTGAGCAAGTTTCTGATTTTTGCAGTCAAAAGGCTGTGACTAGAAAGCTCTGGTAGCATAGTGCCTAAGGCACTTGACTGCTAATGAGAAGGCTGGCGGTTCAAACCC